>NC_137827.1:56110808-56405808 GCF_963921795.1 Nannobrachium achirus | reverse complement strand
TGCCCGCGCTTTGGTTCCCACGCGTTGGTTCCCACAGGACCAGCCTGCTGGCCGGGATCTCCCTATGTCTGTGGCAGTGGCCGGCCAGCTTCATCCTCCAAGCTGCTACCTTCTTGCTGAGCCTCGGCAGTTGCCTGTACAGGTCCTTGTTGGTAATGTGGATGTTCTGGTCCACATTCAGAACAGCTCGTAGCATTCTGGTGTAGCACCCATCCAGGGACTTCTGCAGGGTGGGTGTCAGGGTCCAGCTTTCGCAGCCATACAGGAGGACAGACTCCACAGTGGCGTGGAATAGGCTCAGCTTTATGTGTCGGGGGAGATTCGAGAGATGCCAACCAGACTAGAACCCATCACAAGGGGTTAAAGATTAGTTCTGAATAGGTTGGCAACTTCTACCACAAGATAGCTGCATATGTCTCAATATCAGCTTCGGCCCCCCTGACTAATAGGACCCCCCAATGTTCTATAATTAAAGTTATCAAATAAAACATTTTAGAACCACTATTACTAGTGGTTGTACTCCTAATATGCCATAGTGTCCAGTCGTATTAAACTAGTAAGACACCTGAGGGTGGAATGCGACCTCAGGGTGACATGCAACCTCACCCTAAAGGGCGAGGTCGCGCCAATTCTTGACCATCTGGCCAACCACAGCGTTTCTCTGACGATTCTAGTTGTTATCAACCCTAGGAAACACGGGGAGAACATGCAAACTCCACATAGAAAGGCCCTATCGCCAACCCCACCTAGGGTGTGAGCGATAAGGCCTAAACATGGAGATGTGGAGAACACTATATATGGAGATAGTCCAGTCCATTATGTCATGGGACTACCGTCATAGACAGTAGTTAGACTGTTAGGCCGGAGTCAATGGCTGTCTGTCTGTCTGTCTGTACAGGAAGTGATGTCACATGACATACTTTTTATGCCCATATATGAGTCATTCTGTACCACATGTCCATGTTTAGGCCACACAGGTACGCTCCATTTCTCCATGTATAGGTCCAAATGCCCAACGTCGAGCTTGACAAGGAGGATACCGCACATTGTACCTCATCCACCCTTTCTTCTCTCTTCTTTTGGTATCTTTATCCTCCTCCTCCTTTTTTTCTTTTTTTTTTTTCTCTTTTTTTCACAGCCGCCCCCATATTTACTTTAGAAAATATATATTAAATTCTAAGAACGTTTCGACTACCAGTTTGATACAAGAGCGAATAAGCGCTACACTTCTGGAATCCTGTGCGTCGACTTAAAGTCGGATCCAGACCTAATAACTTTATCTAGCCGGCCCGTTGCCGCCTCCTTGTTACATTTTCTTTTCTGAGACACATTGTACCTCATCCACCCTTTCTTCTCTCTCCTTTTGGTATCTTTATCCTCCTCCTCCTTTTTTTCCTTTTTTAGTCCTCTCTTTTTTTGTCTTTCTTAGTCTTGTGTATCCTTCTCTTTTGGCTACTTTCTATGACAGTAGTCCCATATGACATGATGGACTGGACTATCTCCATATATAGTGTTATCCACATTTCGTGTAGCCGCCCCGTACAGGAAGTGATGTCACAACTCGCTGACATCACACTGACATCACTCCCGTACAAAAGGAAGGTTACAGAAGGAAGGTCACTCAAGCGACACGTTTTTTCAGAGTATATGCGCCCTTCGGTCGCAATAAATGTCATACATATTCTGAGAGAAACCTGGAGACTTGACATTCAGTAATTAGATCATATGATCAAAACAAGAACATTATAATTTGCCAGGGACAACATCAAGTCTTTTCCATGGACGTGTACAGACTTATTGATGACCTCTGGTTGTGCCCTACTTGTTGTGTATCTCTGGTCCAGAGATACACAACAAGGTTACTAGAAAAACAAGGGGGAGAGTATTTTAGTATGTATATTAGTATCCGCAGACTGCATCTTTATACTAATAATGTCTATTATAATGGATTAAAAATGTGACACCATATCATGTTTGAGTTGATTACAAGGATTATGGTTAATAAGACTGACAATAACATCCTGCATTCTTTCTCTCTCTCTCTCTCTCTCTCTCTCTCTCTCTCTCTCTCTCTCTCTCTCTCTCTCTCTCTCTCTCTCTCTCTCTCTCTCTCTCAGATGTCTCCAGTATGACGGTACAGCACATGGTGGTTGAACCTCAGAAGCGTGGCCGTGGCCGTCCCAGAAAGTCCCCTGTCTGCCTGCCCTCCCCTGCGCTGCAGTGTGTGGAGATCCAACCTAAGAAGCGTAAACCTGGCCGTCCCAGAAAGCATCAACGTGGCGGTCCTGTCCCCTCCCCTCTGCCAGAGGAGGAGAGAGAAGGAAGAGACGAAGAAAGAGAAGATGAGATGGCAGGAGAGGATGAAGAGAGGACAGGAAGACTCTATGATGGAGATCCAACATGGCATCCAGGTGACTATGGAACACTTTACTTTAGAATTTGAGCGACTTTGTACTCAACCATATTAAGCAACACACTCAACACACTTTTGTTCTTCGTCCGAGGATTCTTTATTAGGAAAGTCTAAACATAAAAATGAAGCTTTTGGTCTTGCTTCACACACTGTGAATCACTGTTGTCATGCTTCACATTTGTACTCCCAGGGTCGCATTGGTCAAGCTTGGCGTCATGCTTATTCTGGTTATTCAGGGCTATAGTCTTTCTGTGTTTCTGGTAGATTTGTCCACTCAATTTGTGTGTCAGACCGTGAAGATTTTAGGACGGATAAAGGCTATGACTCGTCCATGACGCTAGCTATAGACACTGTAGCCCTGAAACATTACGGTAGTTGATAACATGACATTCTCAGTGACCGTCATGATTCAGGGCTATACTGCAACCTAGGCTATATTGTAGTTCTACAAAGGAAACCATGTGTCATGGCCTACTGTATTTCGCCAAGTTGTAAAAGTGTTTTATTTCATGGCAGCCAGTATGATCACTCATTGATTGATTGAATACTTTATTAGAAGTTCGCATAGGAAAAGCACAACACAGTAAAAGGTCCGGATCAGGGACCAAATGTTTACATTGTTGCATTTTGAATTTGGTCCGGTTAGCGTTCACACAGGACTTTTGTTAAAAGAACCAAATATGTAACAAATGACACGTGGTTGGTTGTTGATCTATTGACAGAATAGGCGATTCCTATAAGTGTTGGTTTAATTAGGCTATTAACACATTGGCCGCCATCTTAACATTCACTGTAGGCTCTCCTGCCATTTTGTTTAAGCATTTTCCGCCATCTTAACATTCACTGTAGGCTCTCCTGCCATTTTGTTTAAGCATTTTCTTCATATATATATACATTTTTCCTAAATTCCCTGTTTGCACGAAAATGTCATACAGTGCCTGAAATGAAAGAGGACATCCTCTAGTCTTTTTTGTATGTACGATGTAGCAATCTAGAGTTTTAGCCATTTCAAACCCCTTGTTTTTTCTAAATCCAGGTGGAAATTCAAAATAATTGGAGTTTTTGACCTTTTTGTGAAAGATCTCTTTTCAAGCGAATACCTCACTTGATATTTGTCTTTATGGCTTCAGGCATTATCAGATAACTGTACTAATGTATTACTAATTATGTAATAGGAATTCTTTTTAGAATTTTCTGTTTAGAAAAATGCAGAGAAAAATATTTGTATAGTCTATGTCTGACCAAAAAACAGCAAGTTCACATATTGAAATAGCTGCTACAGTGTAGGCCTAGCAGTATTTTCAATATGTGAGTATTTTATAAGTCACTTGGGGGCGCTGTCTCTCTGTCTATGTGTGTGTGTCTGCTGGTTGCACTCTGTACAGGTGCACACACACACACATTGACATCAAAGGGGGCATGAGTCTTTAGAATAACCCTTCATCTAGAATGGTCTGTTATGACATTTGTTCAACGAGCTGATCTATAATCTCTCAACACGTCGCTCTGCGACACATTGAGAGCTTGTAGATCTGCTATTTTTCATATTCTAGCACATGTTAGAAAATATCTCCCCCTGCCCCTCAAACATCCTCTGCTCGCCCTGCTCAACAGTAGATGCGCGTTGCTAGCTGACGAGGCTTCATTCGAGGCCTCATTGATCACTTGTTTTTTTGGTGGAGCGGTGGGCCACGGACCCCCTCCTGGTTCCCTGAGAAGTTTTAGCTGGAGACCAGGGGACCACCTTTGTGAGGGGTCACTCTCCGAACACGGTGATCATTGTTTGTTTTGACACAAATACTGTCACAAATAAAAGTAAGGTCACCATCTTCTGTATAACACGGGAGGAGAAGGAGCACACTGCGCGCATAACTTCCATCCAAACGACCACAACACAGAAATGTCAAACTTGGCTTTTCTTTCGAGGCATTAGGATTTTTTCTCTCTCTTTTCGCTCTCTTGCTGTTCCCCCTGAGGACAGGCGTGCATGCATAAGTCAAACTCTTCACGTTGTTTTTGGGACGGCAGTAAGATGTCATCTTGTGCGGTGCAGAACTCATGGTTAAAAAGAACAGATCTGCAAGCTATAGCATCCTGTTAGTTAGCTCTGTTCTTTTTAAGCACGCGCCAACACATATAAAGTTATGGCTCACACGCATTATGCTACCTTCAACATTTGGGAGTATTATTATTATTAGCATTATTATTATTATTTTTTTAAGGTTATTATATTATTTTAGCTTCACATATCCAACCTGATAAAGGATAGTAAATATCCTTATGGACCCGTATGTTGCTTGTAAAGAAAGAAAGAGAGAAACAGAGAGGGCTTTGGGTGAGAACGTGGCCTAAAACTATGACTAAATATATTGACAATTTTGTCATGAAATAAAAACGAGAACTAAAATACAAGTCATTTTATGTCTGATTGCACTCAGGTGTTGCACTCTGAAAATAGCCGATCTAAAAGCGCACAACGCATCGCAGCACGGTGCTTGTAGATTAGCTATTTTCCGAATGCAACCAAGTGTGTCAAATCAGCCAATAAGAAACCATCAAGGCCCGCCAAAAATGTTTTGTCGACAAAAACAACTGTACATTTTGTCGACTAAAATGTTATGATATTTAGCCGACTAAAACTAGACTAAAACTAAAACATTTCAGATGACTAAAATATGACTAAAACTAAATCACATTTTATTCAAAAGACTACAACTAAAACTAAATCAAAAATGTGCTGCCAAAATTAACACTGCTTACAAGGAGGATGCTGGCTAAAAGAAAACTAACTCTCTCTCTCTCTCTCTCTCTCTCTCTCTCTCTCTCTCAGATGTCTCCAGTATGACGGTACAGCACATGGTGGTTGAACCTCAGAAGCGTGGCCGTGGTCGTCCCAGAAAGTCCCCTGTCTGTCTGCCCTCCCCTGCGGTGCAGTGTGTGGTGATCCAACCTAAGAAGCGTAAACCTGGCCGTCCCAGAAAGCATCAATGTGGTGGTGAGTCACAATTCTAAATAATGCTCAGCCCTGATTTACCGTTGGCGCGTAGCGCACTCACGACCAGCAGATTGTTTAATCAACGCGCCCATGTAGATCAGCTATTTGAAGTATTTATTTATTTATTTCAAAATAGTACTAGTAAGAATGGGGAAATAAGCGACCGTCACGTAGCATACACAAACTTAAGAAGGCTCTCGTAGCCAGTCAGGAAGGAATATAGGAAATGGGAAAGATCCATGTTGATGACATGACTTTAGAGATACTGTGTACTGCTTTGTGTGATTCTAGGCCAAAATCAGTTGGAGAAGTGTCCAAAAATGTGTTTGAAAAAATTGCCCCTGATGGAACGTCTGCGTCAGGAGTTTCTTAGGAGCACAAACAGCAACGTTACTCAACCCTGCTTTTGCTCGTTGATTCTCTCTGTATTCTTGATTCTTGCTCAGGCGATAAAAATACTTTTGTCGTGTTGGAGTCGCTGGCAGCATGGCAGCAACGATAAAAAGACGCTTTTCAAGCGTGGGGGGGGGGGGGGGGGGGGGGGGTAAAATAAATTTCCGTCAAGTGATTTTTTTTTGCTTTAAAGTGTAAGCACCATGAAATTTGCCTTGTAAAACTGTTGACACATGTCTCTAAA
The DNA here is from genome assembly GCF_963921795.1 of Nannobrachium achirus. Taxonomy (NCBI): domain Eukaryota; kingdom Metazoa; phylum Chordata; class Actinopteri; order Myctophiformes; family Myctophidae; genus Nannobrachium; species Nannobrachium achirus. The sequence goes on along the minus strand of NC_137827.1, from coordinate 56,399,763 downwards.
GGTCCCCCTAAGTATTTTTTACATATATTTGAGTCATATTAGTTTGAGAATACATAGTTACATTTGAGGTTTATAAATTAATAAGACCAACTGTGGCCATTTTGGGAAATAACTTCGGAAATAAAGTTGTCGCGTGAAAATGACGAAAACAAGAGAATCTCTCTTGCCCTCTTGTCTCGGTGAAATGCAAGCTGGACACGCCCATTTCTGCTTCCCCCCCCCCCCCCCCCCCCCTGCCGTTTCCTTGTCAGCACGGCTGCACGGATTGACAGCGCAGCGGTGGAAGAAGTACTCATATTTTGTACTCAAGTAAAAGTATCAACAAGTAAAAGTATCGATACTACAATGTAGAAATAAACCGTTACAAGAAAATGTCCGTCACGCACTGTGAGCTTGTAGATCGGCTAATTTCAAATGGCCGATGTATATATAGTGATTAATGAATGGTTTGTAATAATAATTAAACAAAGTATTTTTAATAACTTTTTTTAAATAACTGCAGTGGAGTAAAAGTAGCCTACAATGATTTATTTTGAGATGAAGTGGAGTAGAAATAAAAGTACTGAAAATGTAAAACACTCCAGTAAAGTAAAAATACCTCAAAATTGTAGGGCCCTACTTAAGTACAGTATCTGAGTAAATGTAGCCTACTTAGATACCGACTGCAGGCGAGCCGATTAGAAGAAGAGCTGGTCGCGGCTATCTCCGCCTCAAAGTACATCAATACTTGAGTAAATGTAGGCTACTTAGTTACTTTACACTCGACTCACTAGCAGGCTGCACGTAGATGCGAGCGGGCGAGCGGCTCTCATCCACTCACAATGATGACAAGCCTCGGTCAAAGTGCTTGGTTTAGTACTTGAGTAAATGTTGGCTACTTAGTTACTTTACACACGAGTCACCAGCGTAGATGCGAGCCTAGATGCGAGCGCAAGCCTCGGTCAAAGTGCTTGGTTTAATGTTTTATTTTAACTCTATCTTCTAATTATTATTAACTTATCCTCACAAATAGTCGCCCTGTCCGGCTGTCCCCTATTTATCTTATTTTGTCATGATGATTTGTCCCAGAAACGGCCCGGGAAAGAAAAGCTCCATAAAAATCACCGAGTCACAATGGCTTGTTCATCCCACACATGAACCTCTCATCGCGGCATGAACAGCGAACAGCAGCCGCTGTCCACAAAGCCTGGAGCGAAGTCAAGACCCGCCCCTCGCGACTGTAGAAAGTCTTTGACTCGTGCGAGCTGTGCTTCAGCATGAATACAGCGAAATCAGTCAGAACAATTACAAAACATGACACAACGTGTGATAGCATACATATCGTTGGTCATCGTCGCTGACAAAGTTATGTATTTACTGTATTATTAGGATATATATATCGTAATTCCCACGTCCAATTCTCCACCGACTTCCATTGGGTCACGTGACCAACATTCCTCAAGTGACACGCTGTTTCTGCTCGTCACTTTCCGAGGCGGCTGGGCGGAGCCTCGGGAGTTGAGACCGCCTTCTCCCTACAGCTCTGAATATTAACCCTTTCAGGGTATAGTTGCATTGGCAAATATTTTCACAATTATATCACAATTAATTGGAGACAAAGTAGAGCCCATTCTGTTACCCTTCCTTTAACCCCTGCGTCCAGACGATAGATATCGTCATATCGCACAGGCATACTTGGCAGTTATTGCACATGGCCAACATGCAATAGAATTAGGCTTATCGTTCAGGGTGAGGTGAAGTAGAACTTACACATCATTTAATTGTAGCATGAGAGGGAGAGTAACCGCTACAGAATTCTCAAAATTATGTATTTTGTTTTTCTCTGTGTCTTTTCTCCCTAGACTTCCTGCACCTCCCTGTGTGTAAAGAGGAGGTTGTCCTTGAACAACAGGTGAGGATCCAGGAAGAATCAGACCCTCCACTGAGTAAAGAAGAACAGGAGGAGCTACTTCAAAGACCAGAGGATTCTGATGATGGGTCAATTATGACATTACTAGAAGAGGAACGTGAAGATGATGATGAGAACAGAGAGACAGAGGCTGTAGCCAGCACCTCAACTGAACACATGAAAACACAGGCTGTTGCCCAGGACTGTGGGACATCACAACCAACTGCTGATGACCAGCTCTCTTCACACTGCTCTGAATCTGACACTGAAGCCATTGATGAGGATGAGGAAACCACGGAAGGCCATTTAGCTTTAAACACACTGAAATCACAAAAGACACAAAATGTGAAAGGACAAAGATTGTCTTTGAGCAAAAAACTGTCCCAGGATCCAAAATCATCAAAACAAACTCCCTGGATGAGGAGTCCATCAGGGAAGAAGAGCAATATTTGTGAGGTTTGTGGCAAATGTAGGGTGACCAGACGTCCCGTTTTACCCGGGACAGTCCCGTTTTCAAGCTGCGTGCCCCGGTGTCCCGACAAATATCTCTAAAACACTAATATGTCCCGGTTTTCAACATTCACTGCAAAATTGTCCCGGTTTTCGCCAGAATTAAAATAATAGTAGCTGTTTTCAGTGGTTGCATAGACATTTATCATGTTCTTTTCATGAAAACATGCTCACCTAACCAATCAGAAAAAAGGAACAAATTCATTGCGTGTCTGAATTCAACGCTGAGGCTGTTTGTCAATCACTCACTGCCTGTTTGCAACCCTGCGGTGCGTGTGTGCGCGTGCACGAACGTTAGAGAATGGGCACACGCGTGCGCAGTAACGTGCGCATTGCTTTTAGGGTCCCAGTTTTAGGCAACAGTGTTTTGCGTCCCGGTTTGAGTGGCTGAAAATATGGTCACCCTAGGCAAATGCTGTGGTCAGAAGGCTAATCTACAGCACCACATGAGGTCACATACAGGGGAAAAGCCGTTTAGTTGTACGGTTTGTTGCAAAGGCTTTAGTCTAAAAAGCAATCTACAATTGCACATGAGGATGCATACAGGGGAAAAGCCCTTTACGTGTACAGTTTGTGGCAAAAGCTGTAGTCACTCAAGTCATCTAAAAAAACACATTACAATGCATACAGAAACAACGTCTTACATTTGTGAGATTTGTGGCAAAGGTTTTAAATTAATCCGATGTCTGAAATCTCACATGAAGACGCATACAGGGGAAAAGCCCTTTAGTTGTACGGTCTGTGGAAAAGACTTTAGTCAAAGTAATAATTTAAGACAACACATGGTGACTCATACAGGGGAAAAGCCCTATATTTGTACAGTGTGTGGAAATGGTTTTAGTCAAAAGTGTTATATAAAAATACACATGCTGGTTCATACAGGAGAAAAACCCTTTTCATGTACATTTTGTACGGAACGATTTGGGCGAAAAGGACATCTACAAATACATATGAGGAGGAAACATACAGGGGGAAACACCGTTAGTTGCGGTTTGGCAAATGATGTTTGTGCAGTAATGTTCAAAATGCCCATCTGAAGATGATGAGCATTCATACAGAGAGGTTGTTGGCTGAACAGTATGTAAATACATAAATTCATTTTTTAAGAAAAATACCATTATTTGTCTCAAATTAACTACTATAAAAACTGGGCAACATTGGCCAAATTGTCAAATACTGTAAGAAAGAGGCAAACATTTTGAATATGTCCGAGCTACAAGCTCACAATCCCTTGCAGCGTTTTGAGCTTGTCGTTCAGCTATTTTCACAATATTTAGTATTATTGGAACCGAGTCAAACTAAATGTAATGCCTCAACTCCTGCAATTCCAAGCGCTTGTCAGGGTGGGGGGTCCCCAGTTCAAATATGATTATTTTGGGTGTCGCGGGTGAGAACCACTGGACTAACAAACTAGCCTGGAGGAGAAAGAGACATGCTCTCCCTTCCACATTGTGCTGGATTGATGTTAGTGACTGACCTAGATATGACGACCATGCAGATGTACGGTACATATGCTGGTCATTCGTGTGTTTTTGTTACTTAGGCTTGTTTTTCTTTACCACAATGTTAGAATTGTCATTTAGAAAGCATGTTATTTAGACTGATGCTAGGTTCATTGTTTACCTGCTATCCCATAGTTTCAGTGTACAGATCAAACCTTCTGATGGATTTCATAGACTTGTTTGACAGCACTGTCATCGTTGTTGTGTTGGATTTATGTTCATGTGTATTTTTCAGACATTTAACATTGACCTTTGGCTACTTGTATTGGTTATGACATTGGTTTTCCCCTCTTCACCAAATCACTGCGACGTGTTGTGAGCTTGTAAAACGGCTATTTTTGGCGAATGTTTGCCAAAAATAGAATAGGGATGCTGGTTAAGTTAAGTGTTTAATGTAAAATAAATAAACAAAACGGGTTCCTATATTGTTTGTGACCCCCTCTACAGTATGTGATCCTATAGTTTACTGAGGCACTACACATCTCTCTGAATTCTATGTACTGTAGGTCTATATGTTTAGTTTACCTTGCTTAACGTAAGTCGCTCTGGATGGAGGATTGTCTCCTAAATGCCTTCATTGTAATGTCACTGATGTAGGTTTTAATCTATTGTTTAATTGGGATGTTATTCATCAGTGGTGTAGCGTTACGGCCCCTGTGCAGACAGGACACATGCTGTTTATAAACGTGCACCTGGAAGGAGCTAAGCTCCAACATCTGGCTTTGTCCGGGCTCTGAAGCGTGGCCTACATCTTGGCACAAACGCTCAATGTGTGTTGTTCGCCCAGGGTCACATTGGCCAAGCTTTGCGGGACACTTAAAGGGCCTACACCATGCTTTTAAAACTATATTTTTTGTATAAATATATGCTCAAAATTGAGTCTTAGACAGGTTTTAACCCTCAACAAACACTCTGACCATTCTTTTTGTTTGTTCTAGCTCTACTATAATGAGGCTCTCCAGCTGCAATACCAAAACGGCCTCTGTTTGCTCAGTGGGGTTTTTCCACCCCTCTCCCCTCCCCTCCTCTTCACTCCTCCCCGGACCCCACGTTGACAACAAATAATGTTAATATTGGGCCAATACAAAAATAGGATAATGTTGCAGCTCTGATTATAGCCTACTGTAGGCCTATGTTGTATGTTATAGGCCTACTGTCAAATGACACAGGGCGACCGTTGCTAGACCAGACATTACAGAAAGTTAATCTACATTAGACAATCAACCCCACCTGCATTGTATTTATGTATAAAAAAAGTTAAAAAAAAAAAAAAAAAAAAAAAATTGAAAAAAAGTTTTTTGAAAAAAAGTTTTTTGAAAAAAAGTTTTTTGAAAAAAAAAGTTTTTTGAAAAAAAAAGTTTTTTGAAAAAAAAAAGTTTTTGAAAAAAAAAGTTTTTTGAAAAAAAAAGTTTTTGAAAAAAAAAGTTTTTGAAAAAAAAAAGTTTTTGAAAAAAAAGTTTTTTTGGAAAAAAAAAAAAACGGGAATCCGTGTGACGTCACACGGATCAACTCTCAGAACAGCACTGTTCTGAGAACCCGTGGAAAGCTTTTCATCTCTGTCTTCCCAAAACCAGAGAAAGACACAATGGTCAGAAATAGGACTTTGTGAGGATAGAAGGTGCCAGTGGGACCCCAAAAAAAGGTTTTAAAATAGAAAAAGTGAAAATTAATGGTGATAGGTCCTTTAATGAAAATTAACTCATAAATAGCACCGCTCATTTCACACTGGCCCCTCACTTCACACTGTGTGCACATGTGCGCATGTGCGAGTGCAGCTCAAACTTTGCATGCACACTCCCAGTAGGTCAAGGAAGAACCTCTGCCCCAAATTGAGCATAGTTTTGTTGTTATCAGTTTATTTTACTAAAACAAAGGAAAACCATGGCTGATTGTTCTTGGGTATATGCTGTATAGCAAATGGCAGCAGGTCACTGATTATAATTGAATGTAAGTTGTTACCTTCTTAGGGGTGTAACGATATAGTAACTGCATCGAAATATCGTTTTTAACTTGAGAAATCGAAGTATATCGAAATGAAAACAGCTAAATTCTAATCGTATCGTTTGATTTTGTATCGTATCGAATCGGCAGTGCAAAGTATCGATTGTATCGATACTACCTAGTTGTGCATTGTATTTGGCATTTTTAATAAGAAAAAATTAAAAGGGGGGGTTTAATTACTTTTCCATTCCATATAGCTACACTGGTCTATCGATAAATGTGTGTAATCTCTGGGTGCATGTCAAGGTGCAGGTTTATCAATATACAATGTCCATGTATTTGGCAGATAATCACAGTGTTTACTTATTTATATCCATAATAATACATGTTTCCCTTAAAAACCTGCAATATCCACACCTTTCACACATATTTAATTTCTTTGCTAAATAGTTACTATATCGATTTCAGATCATTGAATCGAATCGTATCGTAATGAATGAACCAATATCGTCCATGTATCGTATTGTCAACCATGTATTGTGATATGTGTCGAATCGCTATTAAAAGTTATCGTTACACCCCTATTTAAACTTCTTTCAACACAGGTGTACACTAGAGTTAAAATCTGAATCACTCACACAGGGCCATTAAGATTTGAGGTCGATTTTAGATCAGGTGGGTCCAAACCTTTTTAAAGGGGGACCACATTCGAAAATATGAAAACACCAAAGGGCCGACTATATCTCCTGACAAAATGTACTTTTGGTCAGACCATAACAAAGTCAATTTCTTAATTGTATGTAACTATCATCATCAATATTTAATATCAATGGTCTTTTGTCAGGTGTGTGCTCTGAACAAAACACAAATAACTCACAACACCAATCAATGTAACCAGACGTGCAAGGTAAAAGAAAATCTACAAAGTAGCCTTTCTTTGACCCATTCAGATTGAGACAACAGGGAACAAGGAATCCTGAGTAATTATACTATTAACACGTTGCAAGCCGCGGCAGAACCCTCTGAACAGAGGTAGCGCCGAAGAAATAAGCCATTTATTTACAAACATGTTTTAAAAAAACAAAGCCCACATGATAACAACACGTACTGGAGTGCTCGACACAGCGTACATATTCATCCTGCAGAGGTCGGCGATCTTACTTTGGCGAGGCGGAGGGGAGATCAATTCCATTCGTTTACGTGCGGCGAAGCAGGGAAAGGAGCGATAGAGAAGCGGCGCCCGAACGTGATTGAAACCGCGATCCACGAACAGAGACAAAGACCAGCCATCTTGTTTGAGCTTCTTGCTGAGTTTCAACACTGGGGAGAGGATGAGGCTCCTCCTGGCCAGCCATCCATCCAGAATGTGAGTCAACGGCGTGGCCTGCTGGATATTAGGAGTATCACACCCAGCACCAGAAAATGACTGTCAGAGCATATTAACCCTTTCAGATCGCTCCAAAAAGACACAGAGAAGAATTTCCGATGTTTTTTTTTTTTTTTATTATAATTTATATCAAAAGTCCGGGAATAGACGTGTGGCTGATGGGACCCAGTAGGAAGTCCGAGGGAGTACGGCCAGGCTTAGAAGGTGTTAAATGTGTCCTTGGACTGTCTATAGCAGGGGTCTTCAACAGGGGGTCCGCGGCCCCTAGGGGGTCCGCGGAGGTACTGCAGGGGGTCCGTGAAATTATTGCTTAAAAAAATAAATAAATCATGATTCTATCCATTTTGAATAGCTTGAATACATGATTACTATGCAATTGACAGATTGTTGATATTATTGACATTGGTTCTCAGTTAATAAGGTACGGCCCACCCTGCTCGCTGTAACTTGTACAGACGTTATCAGGCAACAGTTTACCCCTGGGCCCAGTGCCCTCGTAGTTTGCCCTCCCCCCCTGCACTTCTGTCCCATTTTGAGCAGATTAGCCTGTCAACCCTGGAGGAAGTCATTTCTAAAATGAAATCCTCCACTTGCTCACTGGACACTATCCCTACTAGATTTTTTAAGGATGTTTTACACACAATAGGGCCCAATATTTTAACCATTATTAACCACTCACTGTCCTCAGGTGTATTCCCATCCAGTTTTAAAGCTGCTCTGGTTCAGCCTCTCTTGAAGAAGCCATCATTGGACCCTTCAGTTTTAAACAATTTTAGACCAATTTCAAAGCTACCTTTTTTATCAAAAATTTTAGAAAAAATTGTATCTACCCAACTCATCTCTTTTATGAGTTTTAACAATGTCTTTGAGGACTTTCAATCAGGGTTCCGAGCTTGTCACAGCACCGAAACCACACTAGTAAAGGTCACCAATGATCTCCTGTCGGCTGCTGATATTGGTGAGTGCTCCGTGTTGCTTCTTCTTGATCTCAGCTCAGCATTTGACACGGTGAGCCACCCAATTTTAATTAAACGCCTAGAGGAATGGGTTGGTATCAGGGACCAGGCACTAGACTGGTTCCGCTCCTACCTTAGTGAGAGAAGCTTCTCAGTGGTCATTGGGAAGGCCTCATCCTCCCAGGCCCCCCTTTCCTCGGGTGTCCCCCAGGGCTCAATTCTAGGTCCACTGTTGTTTTCCATTTACATGCTCCCACTTGGTCACATAATACGTAAATACAATATCCATTTTCATTTTTATGCAGACGACACACAGTTATACATGCCCCTCAAGCCTGGTAACACCAATAATATGACCCGCATCCTCACTTGTCTCTCAGAGATTAAGTGTTGGATGTCCCAGAACTCTCTTCAGCTCAACCAGACAAAAACAGAGATCATTTTATTTGGCCCACCTCATTACACCATCCCTTTCCAGTCACATCTTGGCGATCTGTCGAACAATATAAAAACATCTGCCCGCAACCTAGGTGTAATGTTTGACTCTGATCTATCTTTTAAAGTGCAGGTAACAAAAGTTGTACAGTCGTGTTTCTATCAATTAAGAAACATTTCTAAAATTAAGTCATTTTTATCTTTTGCGGACCTAGAAAAAGTTATTCATGCTTTTATTTCGTCACGTCTTGATTACTGTAATTCGTTATACTCCGGACTCCCTAAAAAAGTAATCTCCCGTCTACAGCTTGTGCAAAACTCGGCAGCTAGACTCCTGACCAATACTAGGAGACATGAGCACATCACACCGATACTTGCCGCCCTTCACTGGCTACCGGTGGATTTTAGAGTTGATTTTAAAATTTTACTGCTTACTTTTAAAGCTCTGCATGGCCTGGCTCCCAGCTACATCTCCGACATGCTGGAGCCTTATAGGCCAACACGCACCCTGAGATCCGCAGGCAGAGCTCTATTGGTAGTTCCCCCAACGAACCTCGTCACTATGGGCGATCGGGCTTTCGCGGCCCGGGCCCCAAAACTCTGGAACAACCTGCCTGTGGACTTAAGACTTGCCCAGTCAGTGACTTCTTTTAAGTCACTCCTGAAAACGCACTTATACACCAAGGCCTTTCCTAGACTTTAGCACTTGCACCTTGCACTTTTCGTAACTGTGTTACATTGTTATATCTATATGTCTACGTCTGGATTTGCCTTCATTTTTAATTATATTTTTACATTTTATATTTTATACCTTATTTTACATTCTATTTTATATAAGCATCTTAATTGATTGTGTTATCTCTACAAATGTTTTTATTTTGCTCCATGACACTGTAAAGCACTTTGTAAACGTTGTTTTAGAAAAGCGCTTTATAAATAAAGTTTATTATTATTATTATTACATGTTTAAAATAAAAAAATATGTTGTAGCCCCCCCCACCCTACGAGGTGGTAGGGGGTCCCTGCTCCATCTCCCCATCAGTTTGGGGGTCCCCGGCCTGAAAACGTTGAAGACCCCTGGTCTATAGCTATAGTATCTGATCATTATTCTACTGTTGAATGGATTATAAAGATAACTTTGCATCAGTTAATGGCCTTTGTGTTTGACCTTCAGGGTGGATCCATTGTTGAGGGAGTGGATCAGGATAGTGTTACCAGGGTATTAATTTAACATACACACCATACAATATATATTTTAATTAAATGGTTAATTGGAAATGTTATTAATTAATGTATTATTGATTTAGTTTTTCTGTAATAATTATATCTGCTCTCCTCCCAACAGATACACACACACACACACACACACACACATTTTGACAGACGTGTATTAATATACATTTGTGTCAATAAAGAAATTAAATCAAAACCCACCTCTTTGTGTTTTTTGACGACATAGGGTTAGTTAAGTTAATGTTTCTGATAGTATTATTACAGTATACAGTATGTTTTCTTATGGTATGAGTTGTTTTACTATACCTGTATATATAGAGGGCGTGACATCATCATCATACCCGGAAGTTATATGGGACTCCTATTGAGTGGCAAAAACTACTTTCTGGCCTTGACAGGCCCTTACATCCAAACAGAAAGGTCCTATCTGATTGCATTAAACAACATTAAACAATGTTAAACTCACTTTGCCACTCACATTGACACTCGATTTGCCACTCAATTGTGAGGTGAGGTTTTTATGTTGTAACAAAAACATGGAATGGAAGTGGTTGGATTCTATTTCATATAGGCCATAAGTCAAACAGGCAGATTGCTGTCTAGAATCAGTAAAAAAACAGGATGCTGTCTAAAATCTGTTAAAAACTCAATGCAGTTGATAACTATGTGGCTCAGCTTATAATTGTTCATTAATGTGATATGCTGCATGCCATAACTGATATATTTTTTTCAGTTAAACATTTACGTTTGGGTGTAGTACGACACCGTCTGAAACCTTATAGCCATTAATTATAAATGATGTTTAAAACAGTTGTAAATGTTTAGGTAAACATTTTTCATGGTTTGTTCATGTTTATTACTCGTCTACAAACTGCTTATAAATGTTTATAAATGATTTATAACAGGTCATTATTGTAAAGTGCTACCAATTAGGGTAAATGTAAAGACTGTATGTAAAAACCCAGAAGCTAATCTGTTTGATTAGAAAATAACTTTTCTATTTTTGGTAACTTACTTATATATAAATGGTAAATGGTGCATTTATATAGCAACTTTCTCCAATGAGCTTTATGATTTTAAAAAACAACACTTCATTAAATATGCGAATATTTAAATATTTGTATGTTTCTCTTGCTTGGACTCTAAATATGACCTGATATATCATTTCTTTGTGAAAGACCTGGTGGTGTAAATGTAAAGCACAGGACTCGTAAGCAGAAGGTTTGTCTTTTGTCAGGTTATGGATTTGATTAAAAAAAACACGTTCACCTATAAACTCCATTCATACTTTTTATAATTCACCTAACTGCCAACACACATGCTTGAAGGTTTTACTTTGAAATGTTTTGTAGTTTTGGAGATGTTTAACTTTTAAGGCTTAAATCTGAAAACTTTGGCACCTCGCTGTTCCTACATACTTTAACCGAGCAACTTGATTCACAATTCAAAAATTCCACCTTACTGTGGACATGGATGCTTGAGATTTTTACTTTGAAATAATATGTAGTTTTTGAAATATTTAACTTTAAGCACCCAATGCATTGTCAATGGACATTTAAAGGAGGGAAAAATCTAACTATTAGCACACCTGCTCAGATGCAGAGGTGCTGGGATTTGATCCCTTGACCTTTTGGTGACGAGTCGAGAGCTCTTCCAACTAAGCCACCCAGACACACATTCTGTGGTTGCCCTGTGCATTTTCAAAAACATTCAGAGTCACGCATGCATAACTTTACGGAGAACATTCCAAAGTACTCCATCATCAAACTACAGGTAGACTGGGATTTGAATATGGAACCTCTCTGCTGAAAGATCATTAGACCACTTTACTACCTGTCAGAAACCCAGGGCACAGCTCTCTTAGTGTTTTGAAATGTTTTTCCTATTTCTATCATTCTAGCCTTGAAAAAGAAAAGGAAATGTTTACTAAGAGACATGTGCCAAGAGAGCTGGAGAGGTGGTATAGTGGTCCAATGATTAGACCTTTGCCATTAGAGGTGCCATGTTCAAACCCCACTCCTTCCACAGTTCAATGGTGCACTACTTTGGGATTTTCTATATGCAAACATATGGATGAGTCAAAATGTCTTTATGACACACATTCTGAGTAGTGGTAGCTCTGTTGGAAAAGCTCTTGACAGAACACCAGAAGGTCATGTGATCAAATCCCAGCACCTCTGCATCTGAGCAATAGACACTGATTGCCTGATTTTTCTCTCCTTCAAAAGGCCATTGTCGTTGACAATGCATTGGGCGCTTAAAGTTAGATATTTAAAAAACTACAAATTATTTCAAAGTAAAAATCTCAACCATACATGTCCACAGTAAGGCGGAATTTTTGAATGTTCAATCAAGTCGCTAAGTTAAAGTATGAAGGAACAGCGAGGTGCCAAAGTTATCAGATGTGGGTTTTAAAAGTTAATTATCTCCAAAACTACAAAACAATTCAAAGTAAAATCACACGTTAAAATTGAACCTCTTGCTCAATTCATTCTTGTTTATTCATGGGTTTCCCCAAAGCAGCAGCTCAACACGGACGTTTCGGGCCTGGAGGCCTTCTTCAGCATAGACATAGAAAGGTAGACGCCTCCTTCGGCTCTGAGGCGTGAAATCGCGGGACACGGCGACCAGACGTTTCCAGTCGTTCCCACTTCCACGTGCGTCAGAGAAACCGGAAGTTGCTAGGCCAATCAGAGGCAGGTGGGGGCGGGCCTTTACGCACGCAGCCTGTAGAAACAGCTGAGCCACGCAGCCGCGCAACATCAGGAAATGGATGGATTGAAAGTCACGGAAAAGACGAGTTGAGATTGGCCAGTAGTCACATGACTGGCAGCTTGGTCTCCGGCAATAGCGGACGTTCGCTCTCCAGTTGTTGCTCATTGCTCCAATGAACCGCAGCAGCCAATGAGGCATCTAGCTTTTTATATCTATGTTCTTCAGCATGAAAGAAGCAGCAGACATACAGAGCTTCCTGCATCCCCCAGATTTGAATGTTTTTTTATTTTATTTTTTATGTATTTATTTTTTTGGGGGGAGGGGGGGTATTCATTCGTACATAAAAAAAAAAACTGGTCAAGACAATGGGAAAGATGCACAGCGTTTTGTTTTATGACAAAACAATGGCATCCCAAGTGTTAATAATCATAACAGAATAATTACAGAACAATGACATACAACAAAAACAAATCTGATATTTGGTAATCCAAGTGATGTTTTCTAAATTGGGGGGGGGGGGACTGCAGGACTCTCTCTGGGGTTGATTGTCCGTTGTCTGTTAATTTTGACAGCAAATACAGTACAATATATTTTAGTCATCGTCTTTGGAATAAAATCCAGTCACATTTCAGTCACCTGAAATGTTTTCGTTTGAGTCTTAGTTTTAGCGGACACAATATCAGAAGATCTTTGTCGACTAAATCGACAGTTGATTTGGTCGACTAGAGTGCATTTTAGCGGGCCGTGAGGGCTGACTTTACAACACTTGGCTGCATGCCGAAAATAGCAGATCTACAAGCTCTGTGAGCGACGGTCTGTGAGCTTGTAGATTTGCTATTTTCGGGCCGCCAAACCCACACGCAACCAAACATAAACCTCTTCCCCATTTTCTATTCTGTCGACAAAATTGCCAACATATTTTGCCACAGTTTTAGTCTTCATAGCATAGTATTTATCTAGTTTTCGTCCGTTTCGATAGTTCTACGGCCGACGAAAATGAACCCCGGGTCCGCTTGGTGCCCTCAGCTCTCTGCGTCGCCATTGGTCCTGAGCCGCTGTAGCTCCTCCTCCAGGCTGACGACGCGGCGCAGCAGCTGCTCGCGGTCCTCTCGCGCCGCCACCTCCGCCTGCTGCCGCGCCTCCAGGACCTTCCTCTCGTACCAGCGCTCCAGCTGAGTCGACACCGTCTCGAAGAAGCGCTGAGTCACCTGGCGGAAATGCACAGGACCACGTTGTTAGCTTTCTTTTTTCTTTATTGAAAAATAGCAGATATACAAGCTCACAGCTTGTACTGTATTAAATATCACTGTATATCTGCTACTTTTGAAAAGTCCTGAAAATGTTTGTAAATCTTTGAATATAGATTTTTTGAAGTGTGAACATTTGTAACTCAAATATTTGCTTCCCTGATACATAATATTTTGAGACGGGGGTCGGCGGCCAAATACTGTACATATCACTTTGGGGGTCCTTGACATGAAATGGTTTGAGAACCATTGACATGGAACATGCGTTTTTCAAAAACCTTAAGAGTATTTAGAAGACATCTATAGAATCGGGTCAATATTCAAAGACTTAAGCACATTTTCAGCTTTTCGTGCATAATCGTGAAAATCTTGGCAAATTGTTGAATACATGTTTTTCAAAGTAAGCTTCTGTAACAAATCAAATCTGCTTCTGGGGGGTCCCTGGAACAAGATATTTTGAGATGGGTGTCCGTGGCTAAATGCATTTGGGGGTCCTTGACATGAAAAAGTTTGAGGACCACTGATTTAGAAGAAGGATTTAGAAGACATTCATAGAATCGTGTCAAAAATATTCAAAGACTTGCACACATTTTATAGATTTAAAAAAAATAGCAGATCAAGCTCAGCTTCTAGATCTGCTATTTTTCAATAGATAAAGCTTAACCCATTATTGTGTATTATTTTATTATTTAACTATTGAAAAATAGCAGATCTACAAGCTGAGCTTGTATATCTGCTATTTTTTTTTAATCGTGAAAATTAGAATTTTGTCCCGATTCTATAAGTGTCTTTTGAATCCTTCTAAGATTTTTTGAAAAACCTATGTTTCTATGTCAGCAATCTGGCCAGCCATCGTCAAAGAAAAGGTCCTTTTCACTTCAACTGGAGCTCAGTTAGTCTGTTCTTGAGAGAGACTACTATGTCCATGGTTCTCAAACCTTTTCATGTGAAGGACCCCCAAAATGATATGTATTCGGCCACGGACCCGCATTTCTCAAAATATTTAGTTCCAGGGACCCCCCCCACCCCCCCCAGAAGCAAAATTTGAGTCACCAACATTCGCTTTAAAAATACATATATTCAAAGATTTGCACACATTTTCCCGACTTTTTTCCAAAAATAGCAGATCTACAAGCTTGCAGCGCGGCACTCGGTGCCGCGCTGTGAGCTTGTATATCTGCTGTTTTTCACTGGTTAAAGCATTCAATAATTCTAGGCCCTAAATGGGTAACAGGTCAAGGTTGCTCACCTCCATGGCGTGCAGGTGGTTTCTCTCCTGGATGAAGGTGGGCTCTGAGGGCCGGTCGATGAAGAACTCCAGGGTTCCTTCGGGGCCGTCTCCAGACCTCCTCTTCCCTCCTCCTCCTCCTCCATGTCTGTGGGCCAGCATCCGCTCTCGCAGGCGCCTCCTGTGGCTCCAGTCGTAGCTGTGGCGCTGGCACCTGGAGCCAAGAGTTTGGGATTCTTAATCATAGTTTAGTTCGTTTTTACCTTTTTTTTTTTTTTTAAGTTTAAATTGGCTCTTAGAGCGGGTTTGCTAGTTTAGATTTTTGTGTCAATGCTTAGTTTTAGTTTCGTTTTTTTATTCTTTTTTTTTTTTTTTGTATATTTGTCAGGTGGATATACTGTATATATATATATATATATATATATATACATATATTTTAAGGCTGGGACTTTAACTGATTAATTGCGATTAATTAATTACAGAAAATTAACGTGATTAAAAAAATTAACGCATTTTAATCGCACTTAGTTTTTGCACCACAGATCCTTCAGAAGTAGCCGATCAGAGCGCTTTTCTTGGCCCAGTGGATGCGAAATTTAGATTTAAAAAACTCACTCGTTGATTCACTCGTACAACAAAATGTGTTTTACTTGAAAAAAATGCTTCTCAGGTCAAATATCGATGTGCGATTAAAATGTGATTAATTGCGATTAATTAATCACAGAGCCTGTAATTAATTAGATTAAAATGTTTAATCGCATCCCAGCCCTAATATTCAGTTACTGTTGCTAACGAGAAAAAACGAAAACGTAACTCTTTTAATGCCATTTATATGATTGTATAAGGATCTAAGGATGTCTTATTATAACGTCATCAAAGTAGCTTAACTTTGCGATTTGAAAAATGTACATCCATTATTTCCAACTGCAATCTTTTGTAAAAGCCAGGCGTATCGCTCACCGAGCAAAAAAAAAAGTAGAAAGGGTGCTGCCGTTCCAATGAACGAGGCTGAAGTTTGTGCTCGGTTGCACCAGTTGTAGAAATAGAAATGGAGAAACTAGATCCAGGCATAGGTGGTTCGGGCATCTAGTACGGATGCCTCCCGAGCGCCTTCCTAGGAAGGTCCTCGATGCACGTCCCACTGGGAGGAGACCCCGTGGCAGACCAAAGACCAGATGGAGGGATTATATCTCCAAACTGGCTTGGGAACGCCTCGGTATACTCCCTGAGGGAGTGGAGGAAGTTGCTCGGGATAAGGAAATCTGGAGGTCTCAGTTGGAACTGTTACCCCCGCGACCCGATTCCAGATAAGCGGTTGAAGATGGATGGATGCTGCTACTGTGATTTTAGGAGACTAAATCAGTTGATTTTGTAGACAAAAAGAATATTTTGGCGTCGTAATGGCTGATTTTACACTTGGTTGTATGCTGATGATAGCCGATCTGCGCATTGTGAGCTTGAAGATCTGCTATTTGTGCAACACCCGAGCACAACCAAATATAAAATGTTTGGTTTAGTTCATCTGGATCTCTTCTGCAGTACGCAGCCTTAGGCCTGGGCCACACATTTAAAGCACATGCTTTATGCTTTACCTGAGGGCTTAAGGACAGCCTTAAGAAAGGCTTAGAGCAAGCTTGCCTCTTCAAACACGTGACTTACATAGGGAATCAATTGGACACTGCTTTACCCCCCCCCCCCCCCCCCTTAATTAGGCCTCACTCACACTGTTAAAGCACATTATGCCCTGTGCTTGCCCTTGGGGGAGGAGGGCTAGCTTGCCTCTAGCTTTCCTCTAGGGAAGCAAAGGGCACATGCTTTAAGTGTGTGTCTTCATACAGTAGCTTAGTTTTTATTTTGTTGACCTGGAGCCCCAGTCGCTGCTTGCTGATTGGCTGCTGCTGCTGATGCTACTGGGGTGTTCCTCTCCCACCAGGCCCAAGGCTGTGGTTGTTGTTGTTGTAACTGGGTGGTCTTGTCGTTTCGGAGGCTGCCAGAAGGGGTCAGCAGAGCTCACCAAGGGCAGAGGAAAGATGGCTGTGTTCTCGTAGTCATCTGGCAAGAGAGACATGTTTATACATTGGGCTGCAACCAGGCAGCAATAGGTGCCGTGTGTCACGCAGCTGTATGTCCACCCAGGGGCGTCACACCAGATTCTGGGCCCTGGGTACAAGGATTCACTGCGGGGGCCCCCACGAATGTTAACTATTGAAAAATAGCAGATATACAAGCTCACAGCGCGGCACCGAGTGCCGCGCTGCGAGCTTGTAGATCTGCTATTTTTTTAAAATCGTGAAAATGGGTGCAAGAAACCTATGTCAAGGACCCCCAAGATGATATGTATTTGGCCACGGACCCCGATCTCAAAATATTTAGTTCCAGGGACCCCCAGAAGCAAAATTTGAGTTAGAAATGTTCGCTTAAAAAATACATATATTCAAAGATTTTCACACATTTTCACAACTTTTCAAAAATAGCAGATCTACAAGCTCGCAGCGCGGCACTCGGTGCCGCGCTGTGAGCTTGTATATCTGCTATTTTTCAACAGCTAAAGTTACTAGGGCCCCTCCACCTTGGGCCCTGGTAACTCAGTCCCACTTTCCTACCCCTTGTGACGCCCCTGTGTCCACCACCAGACTCGGAGCGAAAAAGAGTACTCTTATTTTATTCACATTAAGCAAGACGATCAGTCATCACGCAAAAAAATGTTGATCTGTTACAATTTACAATTTAGGCATTTAGCTGATGCTTTTAATCCAAAGCAATTTACAATAAGCAGGTAGTTATCCCTGGGCTGCCAAGTTTCAGGAAAAGATAGGAGTGAGACTTTGGTGGGGCTTGGGTCCCTCATGCACACACGCATGAGGGACCAGGGTCGCATTTTTCCTGGTTTTGTCCATGTTTTTTCCCGGGTTTCTAAGGTTTCTTTTTTTTTACCTGAGGTCCTTTCCGATTTGGGCATGTAGTTTCCAGGAACCTCATCTCGGAGCTATATAGCAGAGGGAGAGGTTCCCGAAAGGAGCTACTCGTAACAGCGGGTTTCTACATGCAGTATTGATACTTTAACTTAAGTATATAATATGAGCACTCTTTCCACTTCTGCCATCAGTACTCACCTGGCGACCTGTCCACTTTGACCTCAAAGTACTTCCTGCTGGCCGTGTAGTGGCGCTCGGTGCCCACCAGGTTGTAGGGGGCGCTGTGGTGCGGCAGGACGTTGACGTACGTGGCCAATGAGCTGCTGCTCTCCTCGGACACCACCGACAGCAGGGGGAGGGACTCCAGGTCGCCCTCTGCCAGTGATTGGTCCACGGAGGGCGAGGGGAGGAGCTTGTAGTACTGCGACGGGTTGGCGGGGAGCTGGAGGGGGTCGCCGACGTCGTGAGACATGCACAGCGCAGTCAGCTCGCTGCTCAACGCTGCCTGCTTTTGACAAAACGGAAACAGAGGTCGTTTTTGGTAACTTATCGGTGATGGAAGAAGTACTCGCATGGTTTGCTTCAGGGGTCTTCAACAAGGGGTCGGGGAACCCTAGGGGGTCCTCAGAGTTACTACAGGGGGGCCGCCAAATCTTTGTGTGATAGGATAATTATTTTAGATTAACAACTCGAACCCTTCCATTCCCTATTCTGAGGAGAACTTTGGCCTAAAATAGCAGATCTACAAGCTCTCAACGCCTTGCGCTGCGAGGCGTTGAGAGCTTGTAGATGTGTGGAGGTAAAAAAGAGCAGACCAAGTACCGAGTGATAGGTCAAATGTACAAAGTATCGACAATTTAAGTGGTTAAATGTCTGAAGATACACATTAACATGAATCCAACATAGACTGATGACAGTGCTGTCAAACAAGTCTATGAATCTATCTATGAAATCCATGAAAATCAGCAACACACATTTATATAATATGTAGAGGGGGTCCCTTCTTTCTCAGCTAAGGGGTCCTTGGCCAGAAAACGTTGAAGACCCCTGGCTTACTTGACTAAAAGTATCAATACTGCAATATAGATACAGTATAATATGTTACAAGTAAAAGTCCTTTATTCAAATTAAGTACTGTACTTAAGTACAATTTTACTTTTACTCAATTGTGTAAAAGTATCAAAATTATTGGCATCAAAATGTACTTAAATTTACATAAATCGTCTCTTCTGGCTATCCATGGCTGGCACAAAATATTTTAGGGGCCCTTGGCCGAACACAAATCAATTTGGCGGTCCTTGCATGGCACGAAACGGTTTGAGAACCAGTGCATTACGGAAGTCCATGTAATGACCAAACCCCCAGAACCACGGAAGCCGTTTAGCCGTGCAGTTTAAACGCTACTGCATGTGCCGTGCGTATGCTAATGCTACTGCGTACCCTAGTGCGCCTGCTAGTGTCTCTCGCGGTGCTCAACACTTACGCAAAATTGGCGCCCTTTTTGTTTGCCAATTCTACTACTTCCGGCAGTCTTTGCTCCCGGGTGCTTCAAATGCCACTGAGCAACTTGCATTGGAATGAATAGCTGGGCAAGCGGGGCAGTGTGCTCTCTATTATTTATTACCTACTGTATATTGCATACATGGGCAACCGGCGGCCGGGGGCCACATGCACCTTTACTTAATGCGGCCCGCAGGTTAATATTGGAATACTGATATGTTATTGATTTCAGCTGTTCCGATTCCAAAGCTGTTTCAATGTAAACATGACCCGCTTTAATTACTTTTAGATTGACAGCACTATCTTTTTTATGTCCAATGTATTTGTATTTAAGTTCATAAAGTTAACATTGAAATACAATTAAAAATGAAACTTTTTCAGGATTCAACTTTTTTTCTTTTATAGCAAAAATAGCAGATTTACTAGCTCAAAACGCGTTGCAGTGCGGCGTGTTTTGAGCTTGTAGATCCTGCTATTTTTGCTATTTCTTTACTGCAGTGTGGCCCTCTAGAATGATTGTATAAATATAGTAGTCTTACACCTCATCCGCACTGCACACAAGCGAGCGACACGGTGCAGTGCGGGCAGTGCGGATGAGCTGTAACCCTGCTCTATGCTAATGACTAGGGGTGTAACGATACATTTTAACAACGATTCGATGCGCATCACGATACATGGTTGACGATACGATACATTGACGATATTGGTTCATTCATGGCGATACGATTCGATTCGATTCAATTATTTTAAATCGATATAGTAACTATTTAGCAAAGACATTAAATCTGTGTGAAACGTGTCAATAGTGCATGTTTTTAAGGGGAGAATCTATTATTATGGATATAAATAAGTAAACACTGTGATTCTCTAGCAAATACATGGATACATACATTACATTATATTTCAACCCATATGGACATACCCACACCTTGACATGAACACAGAGATTACACACATTTATCGATAGACCAAGAGTAGCTATATGGAATGGCAAAGTAATTAAACCTTTCTTTTTCATTTCCTTCTTAAAATTGCTAAATACAAGGCACAAATACTTAGTTTCCATAAAATCAATCATTTGCACTGCAAAACGATTCGATACCGATTATCTGCATTGTAAAACGATACCGATACGATACAAAGCCAAAACGGTCAATTCAGTTACTATATCGTTACACCTCTAGTAATGACCCACCTGTCTCCTGTCAGCGTCCTCTCTGCTCTGGGCAGCCATGTGGTCTATCCTGTACAACATGTCCTGTCTCTCTGCCGCCACTCTCTCCTGGTTCAGCAGGTCCAACACCTGGACCTGGACACGAGTCACACAAACCCACAAACCCACACTGTTAAATATTACCAGGATCTCACAATACTTTACATTATTATTTCACAATATAATACTGTATTCTGAATATTACTGTGTAATCACACCATCATCTGTGATAACACAACAAATGACTGTACTCTAAATTGTTATCAGGATTACACAACACTTTACAATATATCTCACAATAAAATATTGTGTTCAGAATGTTACTGTGATATCACAACAAATTACTTGTACTGTGCTGCATTGTGGGATTACATTTCAAATTTATATCCATTGTGAGAGGGAAAGCAGTGAACTGATGGTGAAGATGGAATTATGAAATTATGAAGTCAATTTCAATTCAAAGGAACTTTCAGAAGTCATGTGAAGTTCATAACATTGCTCTGATAAGGTAAGTCACGCTCCTTTTTTACCCCCTCCACCTTAATGACAACTAGTTGTGCTTTCGCGTGTGGTTCAGTCTTGCTCCAGCAATGTATGTGTGCTGCAGGCTCTGAAGTAGCACTGCTTCCCTGCTGACGTGCGCCTGTCGAGCGGCAGAAGACACCCAAGCACACCGGTGAACCGGCACCGAGCGACGCGCGCCACTATGAGCTTGTATATCTGCTATTAGTTAAAGCGGTGTGTGAGGGAAACACACATTTAAACTGTCGAGTTAAATGTGTATTTCCCTTACAAACCACTTCAACTAAATAGCAGATATACAAGCTCATATTGGCGCGCGTCGCTCGGTGTATACGCCAAGCCGTTTCACCAGTGTGCTTGTGTGGTTTCTGCCGCCGATAGGCTGCACGTCAGCGGGGCTTATTTATATCATGTCGGCTGCTTACTAGCTAGCGGACCGCGGTAGAGAACGTTCCCTGCCCGGTTCAATACGGCCGACGCGCGTGGAAGAACTCCCCGCGACGCACGAGTTACAGACCCACACGGGTCCATTTGGTTCCTATATCTATCATTTAGCTGTGGACCATCTGGAACTCCATCACTCGGACGCGATAATGACCGGACACTACTTTGAGAACCACAGACAATCCTTGTGTCAGTTGTACGTATCCTTACGCCGGGTCCATTTGGTTCTTCTCAACTATATCAATGATAATATTTGCACCGGGGGAGGTTTTATGCTCCAGTGTGGCTAAAAGTTGCTGTTGTAAAAGCAACCGATCCACAAGCCAAGCGTCACGACACATGGGAGCCTGTAGATCATTGGTTTTCAAAGTGGGGTACGGGACCCCGCAGGAGTCCTTCAGGGAGTTCCAGGGGGTCCCTGGCTAAATTATAACAGGTCCATTTTGTTCCATTTGTACATTCTGAGAGTTAAATTAACATATATCATCTCAGAGATAGAAATACCATTACATATGTCCTGGGGGTCCTTGAAATTAAAATGGAATCACTACAGAGCCTTCAAAATCTTCTCTTATGGGGGTCCCTGGCGTATATCTTTTCAAATGGACGTCCACTGGCTGATAAGTGTTAAATTGGGGTTTGTGGAACCACAAGTTTTGAGAACCACTGCTGTAGAGATGGTCTATATTCGACGGGTGACACCATCAGATTAATGATTGATCATTAGCCTACCTGTGGTGTCTACTGCAGTAGGAGCTTAATTTCCGTCAAAAATCCCGTCATAAGTATAATGTCCTTAAATCTTTATGCATGGATTAAATGTATATATTTAATTGCCTACATTAAAACTTTGTTTTGACTTTGATGGAATCTCCTCGCCCAGTCGCCCCTCCCCTTTCCTCCACATGTGAGACATTATGGTCATTAGGGTGACATAGGGTGATTTTTTTCCCCTTAATATCATAATGTAAGCATACCTAGAAAATAATGTAAGTCAGAAAAATACTGGAATGTGTCTGAATAGAGATTTTATTTTTTATATTATCTTCATCAAATAATATTAAAGTAAAATAAACTGAACATTTTGGAAAGATTTCATTTATTTTAAACTGTACCAAACAGTACATGCCACAGAGTGATAAGGCATAAATACATTGTGTGTGTGTGTGTGTGTGTGTGTGTGTGTGTGTGTGTGTGTGTGTGTGTGTGTGTGTGTGTGTGTGTGTGTGTGTGTGTGTGTGTGTGTGTGTGTGCGTGCGTGCGTGCGTGCGTGCGTGCGTGCGTGCGTGCGTGCGTGCGTGCGTGCGTGTGTGTGTGTGTATTGTGGAATGCATTTAGCATTTCACCTCTTAACAATATCACACAATGGGTATCTCTGTTCAGGTGATATAATGAAGGATGCTGTCCATTGAAGAATAAGATGGGACCACGTGATGGCT
This sequence comes from Nannobrachium achirus, assembly GCF_963921795.1. NCBI lineage: Eukaryota > Metazoa > Chordata > Actinopteri > Myctophiformes > Myctophidae > Nannobrachium > Nannobrachium achirus. The sequence goes on along the minus strand of NC_137827.1, from coordinate 56,376,688 downwards.
ACTGCAACTTCAATCTGCAGTATCCTTCCTGAGGATGGCACTTGTACTCTGGAGTTTATCCAAAGGTATTATACTTATAGGCTACTGAAAATGTATTATACTGAATTTAACATTGCTAATAGAATTTGGCATAGAATAATACAAAGTAGATCTAATGTGATTGACAGATTGATTGAGGTTCTAGATAAGGTTTTAGAGGTCCTGGAGAGAGTTTGGTGTCAGCTTGAGATCTCTTGGGCATGGTCAATCATTGAGGTGGTTGTTGTCTTGTCTTATTTATTTTACAGCTGTGTGCCACAGCCACTGATGTGCAGATGACGGAGAAATTACCAAGCACCCCCTGCTTGATTGTCCAAGGTAGATCAAAATAAAGTGAGTTGTGTCACAGTTTGTGATGTTGCTGATCATTGAAATTCTACTCTTGTTCAATTAGCATTTCACCTCTACAATATCACATAATGGGTATCTCTTTTCAGGTGATTTAATGAAGTCTATGGCCTGGATGCTGTCCATTGAAGAGCAAGTGTGATGGGACAACACGATGGGATCATTATTGGATAGCTGTGGTTTTCGCGATCTACTACAACTTCAATCTGCTCCTGAGGATGGTGTGTGTACTCTGGATTGGAGGTATTGTAACACTGAAATTGTACTGAAGCATTGTACTGGATTGCTTGCAACATTGATACTTGAATGTTACTTACTCTCAGTACTACTTTCTTTCTGTGGTGTAGGGCAGGGGTTTTCAAAGTGGGTGACAGGGTGCCGCGAGATCATTTGATAATATTTGAAATGTATTTATTTGGACAAATATTTAGTATCATTTAAACTTGAAGTACAGTTATTTTCAGTCAGTTCTAACCAAAATGGCTATTATCTCAACGTTTTCCTCTCAACCTAATCACTTTTCACTAGTTTAGTACATTTTATGGATGATAAATACAAAACTAACGGTTTTGGACATAAAAGGTTTCCACCCGACAACGATGATATGCTATAAATATAAGGTGCTGGGAGTGAAAATTATAATGTAGGGGTGCTTCGGATTAAAAAGATATTTATGGGGTACCCTGAGACAAAAAAGTTTGGGAACCCGGTGTAGGGTTTACTTAAGGGAAAGGGGAACTGCTGCATGTGCCTTGTATAAACGATGCAATATATGTTTATGTGAAAGTAAAAGTTGTTGTCTTGTCTTATTGTTTACAGGTGCTTCATGGGCATTAACCCTGAGAGAGGCTCCAAATCGAAGAAGCGTGGCGTATCAACCCACACGTGAGCACACTTTTGAGACAACTTGTGGACTTTGAATGGTCGATGGTATTCAGGACTCCAATATGAGACACACTCATACGCATTTGAGAAAACTTGTGGACTTTGAATGGTCGATGGTATTCAGGACTCGAATATGAGACACACACATACGTGTTTCAGATGCCCTACTCTTGTTTGTCCAACTCCACCAGCCATTATTCTTATCTGGATATGTAAAATTGCCAATATTCTTTGCTGATGCCCTGTCACTTCATTCAGCAATGCTCGCCTCTTCTGTCTCGGCCTGCATGTTAGCAAGGTGCATACTGTAATCATTAGTTTGCTTTGTTCTTACCACTACTGTGTTGCTTTATACCTTCAGGACTTATGTGACTGAGTGCAAAGTTGAGGTGTACTTCACATACTTCGTGCCTGCTGAAGTGTGTTCATATAACACACAGGAGGGTTGCCAGATTTCTCCCCAAGTTGTGAAGGCAACCTCCATTTGTGTTATATGGACACATTTCACCTCTGTTCCAGCTGGCATGAGGGTGAGTAGATGAGTTATTTTGCAGTTAAAGGAACAGTTCACTCAAAAGTGAAAATGTTGTATCTACTCACCACCATGCTGATACAAAGTCAGGTGAAGTTTTTTTTAGTCCACAAAATCACTCCTGGAGTTTCACAGGAAAACAGTGTTGCAGCCTCCTAAATAACTAAAGTCTATGACAACCAGTTTTCAAACTGGCCTCCAGACACCAGACCAAACTCCAGGAGTGTTTGTAGACTTAACACTTCTACTGAGTAAAGGCTTCATGTGTGGTTCTTCTTTGTCCATTTGAAATGTTGCACTTTGTATTGGAATTGTACAATAAAAAGTTTAAATGAATGAAGTTGTTTTTCCTTTCTTTTTTTCTTTTAGTATGTTTGTGTATGTATGGTAAAATCACAGTTAAGGCCCATTCCCACTGAGCCAGATAACAGATAAAAAAATCTCTTTCTTCAGATATTTTTCCATTCAAAGTGGATGATAGATAGTTAGATACAGATAAAACAATATCTGTCACAGATAAAAGAAATATCTGTGGCAGATATTTTTTATCTGTATCTACCATCCACTTTGAATGGAAAAATATCTGGAGAAAGAGCTTTTTTTGTATCTGTTATCTGGCCCATTGGGAATGGGCCTATAAATTGAAATTTACAATATTTTACTGTATTAGATACAATTTACTGTAAATTTACAGTAAATTACTGCCTACAGAGCTGCCTTACATTCACAGTAATAGTGTAAAAATACAGGCAACTACTGTAATATCACAGTAAATAACTGCAATACATACTGCTAAATCACAGTAAATTACTAACATTTCACAGCTGTGAAATTACAGTAATTTACTGCGCAATATTTACTGTGAAAATTACTGTGAAAGTAATGCAATTATTAGCCAGTAATTTACTGTAAATTTACAGCGAATTATTTTACAGTGCACCGAGACCTGAGGTCAATTCTACAATACAGTATCTGCGATTCTTTGAATAAGATATGGGTTTAAAATGACGGGGACGCTAAATTAACCCCTTGAGACCGCTTTAACCTATGCTTTAAACTATTAATGCTTTGTCATTATTAGGCAACAAACATATTTCATCATTTTCCAAAACCTTTCAAACATTTTCAAAAGGTGTGAAAATAGCCAGCCTAGATACCGAAAAAGCTCAAAACTGTACTGTTCTGTGCTTGTGCAGCAGCAGAGAATAAGAAAAAAGACATCAAATTCGGGTCCATGGCCCCAATGCATATCAAATGGGGCGTCCTTGAAATTAAAAAGGTTGAGAATCAGTGCTACAGCTATGTAGGCCCCAGGCATGTCGATTTGGGGGTCGGTCCACTGGCACTAAGCTTGTAGATCGACAATTTTCGTCACATGACACCACCATCATCATACGACTAAGTATAGAACAATGGCTTAAAGGAGTAGTTCACCCCCAAAATGCCTTTTTTCCTATCGATTACTCATGGCATGGAGACTTGAGTTCAATAGTGTTTTTTGTTATTTGTCACATTTCTAGTTTAAAAAATGTATTATCTAGTTTAATACATTTACCCCCATAGATTCCGGATGTGGACCCGAATGCGTTTGGGTCCCCATCCGGAATCAATGGGAGTAAATTGACTATAATCACATTTTTGTTTTAGGAATGCGACAAATACAACAAAATATATTATTGAACTCAAGTCTCCATGGCATGGGAGGCGCTCTCCATTCCGACATGTCGCCACTCCGACAGTGACTTCTTATTGTCAGAGTGGCAACACTTCCATAGAGGTTAAGGTTAGGGTTAGGGTAAGAGATAGGGTTAGCGTCGGAATGGAGACATGTCGGAAAGGAGACATGTCGGAAAGGAGACATGTCGGAATGGAGAGATGCACTCCCATGGCATGAGTAATCAATAGACAAAAAGACATTTTGGGGGTGAACTACTCCTTTAAGAGGTTAATGATGGGAAGCGGACCTGGTGCCTGTTCCGGCGGTCCAGTTTGCCCAGCCTACAGCTGAGCTGCTCCTGGACGCGCAGGACCTGCAGTTTCATCTCCTCCTGGGTGGCTTTGAGCTGACCCTCCAGCCTCCTGACCAGAGGCTTACAGTGGCAGCCGTTGGCTGGTCGCTGCATGGGACACACATCAGACAACCGGCATTATGTCACTGTGTCGGGGAGGAGTGCATCTCTCCACTCCGACATGTCTCCTTTCCGACATGTCTCCATTCCGACACTAACCCTATCTCTAACCCTAACCCTAAACCTAACCCCTATGGGAGTGTCGCCACTCCGACAATAAGAAGTCAATTTCGGAGTGGCGACATGTCGGAATGGAGAGAGCCTCCCGTCGGGGAGAAGCCTCCTTTTATTCTCCACGTTTTCACTTTTTGTCTTTTATTTGTGAATGAATGCCTCTACGTCTGCGTGATCGACACTGTCTCCAACTTTCACATTTCTACGTTTCTTTGTAAAGCAAAGCCCTGCTTCATCAGACGAGACTATCGCACGAGACTAGTGAAAATAGCAGATCTACAAGCACACAACGCCTCGCGGTGCGAGGCGTTGTGTGCTTGTAGATCGGCTATTTTAAATCATCTTTTAAATGATGAATGCAAAACGAACAGCCTTGGACATACAAGGTTTCCACCCGACAACGACAACATACTACAGTGTCACACAAAACGCCACAGGTTTGAGTCCCGATGCCGACTTTTGTCACTCCCTGTCTCTCTCTCCCCATTTCCTGTCAGTCTACTCTGCATACTATCGAATAAAGACAGAAGAAATACAGCAGATCTGCAAGCTCAAAACGCAGTGCGAAGCGACACGTTTTGAGCTGGTAGATCTGTTTTTTAATTTGATTTGAATCCTGAAAAGTAACCCTTTTGGACACGGTTTCCGTCCAACAGAGACCATATCTAATTTTACTCTTCGAAGACATGCATGCATGCCACACGATTTTAAAGAAATAGGACGTCAAGGGGAGGATGTATATATACAGCAAACAGTAAATATCACATGGAATTTTGTACAAATCAGGGAATAGAAGTGCAACATCTGGACTGGAGGGTTACAGTTTGGTCAATACAGGATTTATATTGTATGTGTAATTGTCCAGGGATTTGCTGCTCTATATGCACACTTGCTCTAAGCTCTGTGCTTGATATTATACATACCAGGGCAGGAATTTCATGGAGGACATGAAGGCCATAGCTGCCGTTGCCACTCAGTTTGGCCTTGTGCCCCTCGAACCAATGGCATGACCTGAGGCCACAGTGGCCTTAATGTCCCAGCTGACTGTACAATTTTCTCCTCTGTCTCTTTCTTGTCAATATGTAAACAGTAGACACTGGTATCTCTTTCGTGTCATGTAGACACCAGTGTTTTTTGTAGAGATTGTGAAATCTTAACTCCCCAGAGTCCCCATCTTTAAACCATTCCAGTGTATTTGATTGGTGCAGGGCTGAGCATGGATCAGATTGTAAATACCATCATTTATGTAGTTCACTGACATTGTGGTTATCATCCCTAACCCTGAGATTCAACAAATTCTTTCAATGGACTAAAATCGTGTTTTATTTGATGGCCTTCCTGCCCTGGCATTTGGCCTTTGTGCCCTCAAAAAATGGACAACACCAAGGCCAAGTACCGGTAATTGCCTGATACATACTGTACATAGAATTACAAACATGAAATGATTTAAGTTTAAATGGCAGACACCCAAGGGCAGCTGCGAGGCGTTGTGAGCATGTAGATCTGCTATTTTCACAATAGAAAGTATTTTTCTTTTCTTTTTTTCAACTTCGACTTTCAACTTTCTCTGGTGGGAGTCGACTTGTGTAATGAAGTCGACTGAGTCGACTTGTCGACTTTTTCGTTAATGCCCTAATCCATATGTACAGTTACATGTGTCATTAGACTCATTCACCTGTCTAATGTTACCCTCCTTGTCCCGGTAGAGTGTATAGAGTTGGTAGGCTTTTCCCTCCAGTGGAGACGGTGTTTCTCCATCGTAGGAAGACAGCTCGTTCTTCCCCGGGGACTCTGAGAGATCATTCTCACCTCTTCTGTAAGAATCTTCTTCCAAAACCTGGCATTTAAGACATCTCGTCAAAGTAATAACCGTGTTACATGAATCCACTTTTAATATGAGTCATTAAAGGAGTAGTTCACCCCCAAAATGATTGTTTTTCCTATTGATTACTCACACCATGGAGACTTGAGTTCAATAATATTTTTTTGTATTTGTAGCATTCCAAGGACAACAATTGGATTACAATAAATGTATCCCCATTGATTCCGGATGGGGACCCAAATGCTTTCGGGTCCCCATCCGGAATCAATGGGGGTAAATTTACTATAATCAAATTGTTGTCTTAGGAATGAGACAAACACAAACAAATATTATTGAACTCAAGTCTCCATGGTGTTAGGAATCAATAGGAAAAAAGTCCATTTTGGGGGTGAACTACTCCTTTAAATCCTAATCTCATAGAGTCTAGTTAGGTGCCAAGTCTAGGTGCCAAGTGAAAGTAGAAGACATTGAATGTTGTTCTCTGGTCATCACCATTGCCATTAACCATTGGCATTATAAAGACAAGTAAATTGACATTAATCATTATTTAAACATATTAGACCAGCAGTTACCAGTAATTCATTATTTAGAATTCATCTGGTGAAACAATCTGACAAACATCAAATCACGAGAACATCATCATTGGTTCCGGGTCCTTTGCCAGGATAGGCCAGGATTAAGCCTGATTTGTACTTGTTTGCGCGGCTTGCCATGCACCGAAAATAGCCGATCTACAAGCTGTCAACGTGTTGTGAGCTTGTAGTTCATCAGAAATTCTCGGTAGAAGGCACCGTCATACAACTAAGTGTAAATCAAGCTGGTTAGGGTTATTGAAATATGGTGGAGTGCATATTTAATATAGCCTATATTCAATATTGAATTCTACATTTAGAACCAGCAGCCAAACTTCCATCCATCCATCTTCAACCGCTTATCCGGAATCGGGATGCAGGGGTAACAGTTCCAACTGGGACTTCCAGAGTTCCCTATCCTGAGCAACTTCCTCCACTCCTTCCGGGAATATACCGAGGCGTTCCCAGGCCAGTGTGGAGATATAATACACTTCATGACCATAGGTGAGAGTAGGAACGAAGATTGCTAGGAAGACAGAGTGCTTTGCCTTCCGGCTTAACTCTTTTTGTTTTTAACAGTGCAATTTAGCGACTGCAAAACCGCTCCCGCAAACTTATTTCCTCTATATCAATGAATTGGGTTAGGGTTAGGGTAGGGTAAAGAAAAAATAATAGATTTTTTTTTATAATGGACTGATTAACCACTTAAAGGACCACTTCAACCACTTTTCAATCATCAGATAATTGGTCCTCACTAATGTACATTATTACAGTATGTGTCTTTGGTCAGCTGTGGACAGTCCAGAGACTCCAGAAACGTGCCTACTGCCTACCATCCTTGCCTACCTCATCGGCAGGCAGGTTTTGTCATTGTTTTGAGAATGCAAGAACAATGGCTTCTATTTCAGCATGCTAACGTTCCAGGAAGAGAAAAGCTGTAGTTTCTGTTAGCTTGGAATCCCCATCGATGATGTACATGTCATTGTTTCAGGTTTCTGAACTGTCCACAGCCCAGTGGTGTTTTCTACAGTGTAACGCCATAGACCTTTTTTCCAGAGCGCTGCCGTGTCGCTGTGGAAAGCGGTGCATCTTGACACCGCAGTTATGGTTGCCGCTCTGAGAAAACGGTCTATGGGAGGGAATAGCATGCCCTCCGAAAAATCCTAAAACATACTGCCACAGCCCACCTCTGAAATGCAGAGAGAGTTGACGGAGATTGTGCCATCTTTATAATGAGCTTTAGTGAGTACCAATTATACAAAGATAATGTTGAAAATGTTTTAAGCCCTTTATTATACTTTGTTGTTAAATGGTGGCATGCAAAAATAGACAATCTACAAGCTAACAGATAATGTAGATTGGCTCATTTCACTTAATAATAATCATTGATTAATCGCAATCAAGGCTAATGTTTGAAATAACCATAATATTGATTTGAAGTTGCATCTCCCCGTCCTACCCGGGGTATAGCAGTGGTTCCCATACATTTTAGCCTGTGACCCAAAAGAGAAATTAGACGTTTGCCAGGGACCCAAACCAGTGAAAACAGCCGATCTACAAGCTCACAATGGGGCTCTACAAGCTAACAATGGGGCTCACATCGCATTGTGGTCTGGTGAACATCCATCTGTACTCCTACTACCCACCAGTTCCCTGAACCTGTGTCTGTGGCGCTGCCGGTGAGGGCTGCCGCCGCCGCCGGTGTTCAGGGCCTTGCGGTGGTGGAGGCGAGGGCTGCCACTGGCAGCGTTCAGGGCCTTGCGTTGCCGGTGAGGGCTGCCACTGGCAGCGTTCAGGGCCTTGCGTTGCCGGTGAGGGCTGCCACTGGCAGCGTTCAGGGCCTTGCGTTGCCGGTGAGGGCTGCCGCCGGCGGCGTTCAGTGCCTTGCGGTGGTGGAGGCGAGGACTGCTGCTGCCGCCGGCGGAGTTCAGGGCCTTGCGGTGGGGAAGGCGACGGCGGCTGTGGAGGCCTGTCCTGACCAGAGCCGTCCTGCTCACCAGCAGCTCACTGCTGGGAGTGTCCTGCTCCTCCTCCTCCTCCTCCTCCTCCTCCAGAGAGCTGTCCTCCTGCTGGGGAAGGGCTTAGAATCAGTGCTGATTTCGTCCGCTAAAACTATGACAAAAACTAAATAAAAACTAAGATGAATGAGATGAACTCATTGACTGCTGTGTCGAGTTTCCCCGAGTTATAGCCGATGCTATATCTTATGCTTGGTTGCGCTCGGCTGTTGCACTCTGAAAATAGCAGATCTACAAGCTCACAACGCGTCGCAGGGCGAAATCAACTGTATATTTAGTCGACTGATTCGTCGACTGAAGTCTCATGATATAAAACTGAACATTTTCAGCTGAAGAAAAAGTTAATAAAACTACATTTTCCATTTATTCAAAAGACTATGACTAAAACTAAATCGAAATTTCTCGTCAATATCAATACTGGTTAGAATCCATGCCACAAGTTTGTGAACTAATTCCCACCTCAAAATGCAGACTGGAACTGAACAAAACAAACTAAAACAAAGGTTTTAGATCACACAACAACATCTGTCCGATTACTCATCGTTCACATACTTTTCAATCATATACCTAAATGATAATAATCAATATTATGACAAATTAGCAAGCATAATCTGTCTGAGCAGATACTACAGACCTTTTAACAATAGGGTTTCAGCAGCCAGACATACTGTATTGTTAAATGAGAGTTATGGGTGTGGTCACAACAAACTTTACTTCTGCTATGCGGGCAGATTCTGCCAATGCTTTTTCAATGGGAACAAAGTGTTACTTTTTGTCTTTTTTTTCATAAATCCTTGAATGGCAACAAACCACTGTTCCCACTTAAAAACATTAGCATAATCCACCCGCATAGGCATAATCAAAGCGGGGTGTATGCTTTCTTTAAAGTTGTAATTATGTATGCAGCTAAAACATGATGCAAAGTTGTTGTTTTTTAGGGCAAGCTTCTCACTTTCTTTGGCAGCATTTCTACTCTGGTGACGGACTGGGTCCTGCGTTCGGCCTTCAGTTGCTCCCTCCGTTTCCTCACCGTTCGTCCCCGCAAGAAGCGATGTACCTGGACAACACGTAGGCGAGTTAACCCTATCTATACATAAACCCCAGACTCACCAAAGTTGTTATATTGCGTGTCAAATATAGTGAATTACAAGCACCAACCTGTGGGGCTCTGGCCAGGAGAAGGGCTACATCTCTGTGGTTGTTATCCCTGGCTTTGTCCAGGGCCGTCTTTCCTGCCTGGAGGTAACAGCATGTAAACACATTTACACCTTTTTATTTCCTATTTTGGTTTTAATTAGTGTTATTTCTTATACAAAAAAGAAATCCATACAAATGCTAAATTTTCCATGAATTCAAAACAAATTCAAAGATTTTTTCAAACATAATTTCATGAAAAAAAAAAAAAGTTACTATTATTCACTGAAAAGAATCCTTGGTCTTTGCAATTGCGTGTTCAATTCATAGTTCTCATTCAAAGGGGAACGTACACAGTTTTTGACGTTGCCGTCAGTCCCAGCCTCCAGTAAAAGCTGAACCGTCTTCTTATGGTTGAGGGCAGCAGCAACATGGAGGGCCGTGTCCCCTGCCTGGGAAGTCAAATATACACTGTTAAGTACACCTGTGTCAGTCAGAATTTACAGTGTTGCGTTGTTGTACATATCTTTTGTTGTGTGCAGTGCAGTGTAACTAGAGTGGTTTTCTAATGCCTCAATGAAAATAATAAGCGATACGATACGGCATGAGTTAAATGCCCTACATTATCATCACTTATACATGTGTGTTAACATGTTGTTTGTGTTTGCATCAGGTCCGGGGACCACTGGGGTCCAAATTGACCCTTAGGGGTCTGTAACTCTTGAGAGTGTACAGAATGGACCAGATGCAGTTTCCTTTTTTGTTCTTTCAGGGTGAGAATAAATTACACTGAGGATTGTTTTGCAGTGTAGTTTGTAGAACTCTATCAAATAGGGGGTCCTTGAACTGGTTTAGCATGCAGATATACAGCACCTGGTTCCTCTTGGATACAGAGCACAGTGCTCCCAGGAGAATCTTCACTATGGTCAGATTGTTGTAGCGAGCAGCCTCGTGCAAACACGTATCACCCACCTGAAAGCAACATGATTCCCATTCAGTCTAGCTTCATTTTGTCTAATTCCCTGTGTTCAGAAAATGAAATATGTGCTGTTCCCCGTCAAACACTGGCAGTGCAGCATAAAATACATCAAACACAATGGGATCATGTATGATCCCATTGAAACACAGAATAGACTGGGTCCATGCCACATTAAATGCCTGTCAGTGTCAGGACTGCCACCTGCCAGCATACAGTGGATTACTTCCCAGTCTACAGGTCTTCTTCAGAATAGCTAACCAATTTAACCCTGACATCACAAATTTGGGCATGCCATTATATGCAAAAAAAAAAAAAAAAAAAGAACATTGTGATGTGTTGTAAGCTTGTAGATTTTGTTTGTGTTCAATGCACTAATATTATAATTTTAACAGTGGAATAGACAAGAGTCCATTTCTTGTGGAAATAAGCTTAGTCTTTTCTAGGATCGCCTTTTAGTAGACCTTGTACCAGTAAACTGTACCGTCATGAAACTGTACCCTTTCCTATGCAAACTTCTAATAAAGTCTTCAATCAATCAATCAAATCAGTAGCCTATATATTTAGGGTTAGGCCTATTTGCTTCTGGTAAAAAATATTGACCACTTATTTGCATGTCCTGTTACAAAAATACAATTAAATGTTGAAGAATGTCCAGTGAAATGATAATATCATATCTATTATTATCATATCATATCATATCATATCATATCATATCTAGGAAACCCATACAGGTATGTACCGTTGTTTCCTGTTGAGATTGGCACATTTCACCCAGGTTTTTTTTTTTTTCATCTCACTCACGTCACTTTGTCTGCTGATCTCACTCAGCAATGAAATAAACTAAAATAAAACAATTCACAGGAGGCAAGCAGTGATCACCCCATGATGTGCACTGCAATGTAGTTTCAAATGCACTACATTGCAGGCGCTTTTTGAGAGTGAAATAAATAAGAAGACACGTGTTTCATGTGTGATCTGGGCAGCTTGCCCCAGGAAATGTGCCAAGCTCAATACGAAACAACGGTAGATGACTGTAGTGCGACAACTCAGCTAAAAACACTGTAGAGCTCAAGACCCTGATGTTAGATAGGAGAGTGTGGAGGACAGCGATCGAGGAGCCCTGAGTTGGTGTTGGCTGGATCAGTGTATCTCAAATGGGGGTACGTCTACCCCTAGGGGTACGTGAGGGTACTGCAGTGGGTACAGGAGAGAATGGGAATATGTATTTTACTGTTATGGGTAATGACAAAACATTGACAGTCTTTGTGAGAATCTGCTAATCAATATCCTATTGAATAGAAAGCAATGTTTATTTGTCATTATGTTGTTTTATTTTTGACATAGTGGCATTGGAACTGGAATTTTGATGAGCTTTTGATAAGCAAAATGCTGTAGTCAGGGGAAGAGAAATTGGTAGATACCTATTTCCTCCCGCAAGGGAAATTCAGTATTTTCAGCCCAACCCAGCTGACACACATCGACATTGCTACGCTGGCCTGGATTCGAACTAGGGACAACCAGGGGCTCTGGTTCCCCAGTCGGGCTACCTAACCATTCAGCTATGCCGTCCCTAAAAAATAAAAAAACAGAACCACTGGGTTAGACCACACTCTCGCATCGCATCGAAATGAGTAGGCTATGTTAGAGTCACACACTGTTTGGTGTTGACATGGCATACTGGGATGCATGCAGTAGGACTCACTCACGTTGTTCTTGGTGTCGGGCCTGGAGCCTCCCAGGAGCAGCACCCGAGTGGTCTGAGCGTGAGCGTTCTGGCAGGCCAGGTGCAGGGCCGTGTTTCCTGCCTGGAGAAGACAAGACAAATAACTGTTACACAGGTCAGGTGTTCCCTCAATCCCACGGTTAGGATACAATACAATGCAATCTACTGCCACGTGACACTCAGCAGTTATTTCGTTTTTGTTTTAGTTCAGTTTGTTTGGTTGTATTTTCCTAGCCTGAAGTTATTTAAAGGTTTAAAGGGTAGGCACAATAAGCTTATGCTTGTGTGTTTTTTCTATGAAATAAATACATTTGTATTGTATTAATTTACTCTTAATGACCAAAGTAAAACTACTACTACCAGTAAGACTCCCTAATCGGGAGATAAGCGACCGTAGGTCACTTATCTCCACAAATAGGGCAAATTTTTTTTTTGCCAAAATCTTCCTGATCCATGTTGATGACATGAGTGTAGACATACTGTGTAGTGATTTTCGTGATTTTAGGGCAAAATCTGTAGGAGCAGTGTCCAAAAATGTGTTTTTAAAAATCGGCCTGGAGGTGGCGCTATATGGGAGAGATTCATGTTGATGGGATGAGTGTAGACATACTGTGTACCGATTTGCGTGATTTTAGGGCAAAAATTGTAGGAGCAGTGTCCAAAAATGTGTTTTGCAAGAATCGGCCTCATGGTGGCGCTAGAAGAGGGCCATGTGAGAAATGAGGGGTGGGGTCTCCGCGCCGCCAAGGCGGACGAATAGGTACCGGCCCCGGCTGTCCCGGTCGCTCCTAGCCGGAGTTACGGCATTTTATGTGAGCTGCAGTGTAGGGGGTCCTCCACTGGGGGCGCCACCACTTTTGCATCCGTTCTGGAGCACCAGGAGTCGGTGGTCCCCGGGAATTCCCCGTGAGCAGCCCCGTTGGGGTGGTCATTTGGTCATTTTTGCACATTTGGTTATTTTTTACACCTGGGGGTCCCTGGAGCTCCGGGGGTCCTTGGAGGTTGTAGTTTGGCAGGCAAGGAGCGTGTGTGCAAAATTGGGCATGGATCGGGGCAACAGGTGCGGAGATATGAGCAGGGCAATAGTGTGACGTGTGAGGTGTGACAGACAGACGGACTGACGGACTGACTCACAGTTTGTGGAGGTTTTGATAGTAAATGCGACCTACGGTCGCAACTACTAGTCATTATGGGCTGTGTGGGCGGAAAAACTATGCATTTTCACGCCCAATTTCAATGCTTGGTCAGGTGTCCTTTATCTATTTGTTTTATGTTATTTCTGCCAGGCCAGGTATAGGGACGACGTGTTTCCTGCCTGAAAAAGGACCAAAAACACGAGTGTTTGTTGTTTTAACCTATTAACGCGTTCCCGCCTAACTCAATGCTTGGGTTAGGCTATCTTTCGAGTCGTGTGCTGAAGGCCTGATGACTCCCAGAACTCAGTGCTTCTCAGACCTAATTTGAAAGACCCCATAAATGTAGTATACAGATACACTCTCATTCCACATGCACACTTTCCATATAACCGACAATCATGACTCACCTTGTTCTTGATGTGGACGTCGGCCCCCGCCTTCACTAGCAGCTTCACACACTGACAGAAACCATGCCACGCCACCTCGTGAAACGCAGTGTTGCCGTCCTAGCGAGGACACGCGCGTACGCACGACACAAACATACACACATGCACACACGCACACACACAAACAGGCTTTAAAAAAACACAAACCATGAGAATATTGGCAATAGACCTTATTCACATCGTGGCCATCTTGGATCACAAGACCACACAGCCTGCATTACAAATCATTGTAAACAATGGAGTGATGGTCCCAAAATATGAGTTCTGTTCAACCAATTTCTTTTGATCAAATCGACAAATGGGCAGATGACAACATCAACATCCCCAAAAGGATTAAATAGAAGGGTACATCCACAATATTCATGGCAGTTAGGTTACAATGTTACTCTGTACACAGTCTTGCTACAGTATCTGTGCAGACTAGTGCTTGCTTTGCCATCATATTAACTGTATTTTTTGCATATTAATCATGAACAAGCTAACAACAAATCGTTAATATGATGGTGGAGCAAGCACTGCACACAAATAGCAAGTCTTTGCACACAGTAAGGTTGCAACCTAACTTACCTTGACTATCGTTACCATGGATGTAATCAATCCAGTTACTGTAGCCGTTCTATTTAATCCTTCTGGGGATGTTGATGTTGTCATCTGCCCATTTGTCAATTTGGTCAAAAGAAATTGAAAACAGAACTCATATTTTGGGACCATCGCTCCATTGTTTAATGCAGGCCCCCACCCCAATCTCAATAAGCATATGAATTGTATTTTGAATTGAACATATTTGTATTTTTTTGTATAACAGTATTTAATCTGCTCCCTCTTTGGCTTTTTTTGTTTTTTTTGTTAGATATATACATTTTAGACATAACAGGTCATTCTGCATAATGAGTACTTTTAGTTATTGGTACTATATATTTTGATGCCAACACTTTAACTCAATTACGTATTGATTTACCGGATCGATACTGCAGTATTGATACCACATGTTCCACCACTGGAAAAACAAAGAACCACACGTGTGTTCGTGCATGTGAGCTGTTGTTCCTCTGACTTGACTCACCCGGTCTTGCAGATCCATGGCACAGCCTCCCTGGACCAGGGCAGCCATGGTGTCATGGTGGCCCACCGTGGCTGCTCTGTGCAGGGCCGTCTGGTGGCCCTGGACAGGGCATGGTGGCGCGGGGACGTGGACCAGAGCCAGCTCACTCATCACTGCTGCTGTGGACAGGACACGCACGCACGCACGCACGCACGCACGCACGCACGCACGCACACACACACACACACGGACACACTTTTTTTTCCAATTTTTGTAGGCCTATACAGCAGTGGTTCTCAACCTTTTCAGGCCGCGACCCCCAAAATAATTAGATTTTAACTGGGGACCCCCCCCACCCTGACGAGTACTATAGCAGATCAGATTAGGCCTTCTGAATCAGTTAGTTTTCTCCGTTTCAAGATTTTTTTAATTGTTCAAAAATAGCAGATGAGATGTACAAGATCGCCAGAACGGCACAAAGTCACGAGCTGTGAGCTTGTACATCTGCTATTTTCAAGCAGCCAACGCAAAAAAATCTAAATGACACGGATGCTTAACCCGGGTTTAATAATCCTAACAACCAGAACACAAGGAAACGTCTGCAAATACAAACAGTTTAAAATTACTTATAGTACCGAAGTCCTCGTTCATACCCTGGGTCGCGGAAGTAATTTATCTGTGGAGAATAACATTGGGTCATCTTAAAACCCTCTCATATAAACATCGTTGTCCAAAAATAAACAAACTGTCCCGGCGATATTGTCGGAGAGGTGGCTCTGTATAGTCGAACCTGCGACACGCCGTCAGGCTAGCCGCGTTGTTTCTCTTTTTTTTTTTGTTAAAAAGGTCTTAATTTTTAAAATTTTCGCTTCACTCACTGTCATCTGGGAACCAAAAATCATGTAGGTCCCGACCCACAGCTTGAGAACCACTGGTCTAGTGACATGTCATGGGCAAATGTCATGTTTACGGGAGATAATACAAAGTGCGTGCGTGCATGCTTGCCGTGGTGTCTGTTTCTGTGTCAGTGTGTTTGAGAGTGCAGCTGTGCGTGCGTGCGTGCACTGAGCATGCTCCCACATGAGCGTGATGAGTGCACCAGGCGGCTGAATTAACCGTAGTAAACAACATGTAATCCATGCAGGCGGAAAGTGGAGGGATAGAACCTGGATATGCACCGCAACGTCCAGCTGGGGCAACAGAAGCACATAGCAGCTGAAGCACACTGAGGCAACCAGGTCAAATCCAGTGGTGGAAAAAAAGTGGGCCTACTGACATTCTTCACTTTTCTGTTTGGCTTTTAGGCTTTGAAGTTGCACATGGCAGATATGACACATAACCTAAATATACAAAGAAATGACATATTGACAACTTACTACTTAAAAAATAACTTTGATAGTGGAAATAGCCGATCTACAAGCGCACAACGCGTCACGATGCGACGCGTTGTGAGCTTGTAGATCTGCTATTTCTACTATTTCGGACATTTTTCAACATTCACGATTATGACGATTATGACAAAATAATTGCGATAATGTCAAATAATCACGATTAGACGATTATGTAATAATTGTGACAGCCCTAGCCCCGACCATCATGCCCCTGTGTTTACATGGGTTCGGGCAGAGCTACTTATTTAGCCCCCTACAACTACACCAACATTCAGATTTCACAAACAAAGTGCTTAATAAAGTCTCACTCCTGTCTAAATACGGTAAGGCATTCTATAATCACCCGTATCCTCCGTGTTCTTTAATAAGAAGCCTTTTTATCCGTTTCGAGTTGAATTAAAGTACTGAAAATTGGAAATACTCCAGTAAAGTATAAGTACCTCAAAAGTGTTAACTTGAGTACAGTGCTTAAAGGAGGACTTCACCACTTTTCAACCTATCTTCATATAATAGGTCCTCACTAATGTTCATGATAACATAGCGCCATTTGTTCTACTTTGCCCAAGTCTCCTAGGAGAGCTGTGGGAAGTTCGTCTTGTGACATCATCATTTTCCCAAAAAAGAAATATATATTATCAATATTTTTGAAAAAATATTTAGATTTGTATTATCGCGAGAACAATGGCTTCCACTTTAACATTGCAACTTTTCAGGAATAGAAAGCATGCAGTTAGAAAGCAATTAGCTTTGATTCCCAATCGATGATGTCACAAGACGATGGGTTTCTGACCTGCCCACAGCCCTCCTCTGAAAAAAAAAAAAAAAGATATTTTTTTAGTGAGGACCAATAACTGTCAACATGCCATCCCATTTGTCTGATATGTTGGTCATCCCGCTCCCGTCATATTAAGCGCCTGACCCACATGACAAAGGATTTGTCATGTGATTACCATACAGAGTGAGATTACAGGCTGCATGCAGGGAGCCAGACTCTAATCCCCGATCCTGATTATGACCCAGCGTTGTGTGTAAACATACATAAAGTAAAGACTTGGGATCATCTTGCTGCTTTGTTTGCTTCAGTAATCTAATCTCTGTCGCATCAGGAAAGTATATAAGCCTTTTCTAGACCCACAACCTGATATAAAAAAATGTGTGTTAATGATAACTGTGTAACTCAACCCATGGATTTGGACCTAAACAGGGGGTGGTCAACATCTCTTTCCAGGGGGCCGTACTGACTCTGATAAAGTGAGTGAATGGCCACACATTGGACAATTGAAACTTTAACCCATTTAGGCCTAGAATTATTGGTTTAACCAGTGAAAAATAGCAGATATACAAGCTCACAGCGCGGCACTGAGTGCCGCGCTGCAAGCTTGTAAATCTGCTATTTTCTTTTAAGTCGTGAAAATGTGTGCAAATCTTTGAATATATGTATTTTCAAAGCGAACGTTTTTAACTCAAATTTTGCTTCTGGGCAGGTGGTCCCTGGAACTAGATATTTTGAGATGGGGGTCCGTGGCCAAATAAATATAATTTTGGGGGTCCTTCACATGAAAAAGTTTGAGAACCACTGACATAGTAGTCTCTCGAGAACAGACTAACTGAGCTCCAGTTAAGTGAAAAGGACCTTTTCTTTGATGGCTAGCCAGATGGCTGACATAGAAACATAGGGTTTTTAAAAAAATCTTAGAAAGATTCAAAAGACACAATCGGGTCAAAATTCAAATTTTCATGATTTTTCATAAATTGCAGATCTACAAGCTCGCAGCGTGGCACTCGGTGCCGCGCTGTGAGCTTTTATATCTGCTATTTTTCAATAGTTAAAGCATAAAATAATGATACACAATAATGTGTACCCGTTCTAACACGTAGTGCTGAATTAAGTTAAAACTGCATGAATTTGATAGACACGACAGGCATAATTGTCTATTTTGCGTGGTGTCTTTAAGGCTTATGAATTATTTTATAAATATGGATCCTTAGCAGACGGTTTCCCT
Organism: Nannobrachium achirus; assembly: GCF_963921795.1. Lineage (NCBI taxonomy): Eukaryota > Metazoa > Chordata > Actinopteri > Myctophiformes > Myctophidae > Nannobrachium > Nannobrachium achirus. The sequence goes on along the minus strand of NC_137827.1, from coordinate 56,358,375 downwards.
GTTACATTATAAACATTTAACATTTGAGTACGAATATGGATGGTATATGGAATGCTGTAGATACTCAAATGGTATATAGGCCTACGTATTACTAATAATTAATTGTGTCATTTTGTTTTTCTTGAGGACTTCGGGGCCATATTGAGATGGTCGAAGGGCCGGGTCCGGCCCCTGGGCTTTATGTTGCCCATGTGTGTCCTAAAGGTTTGTTGTGAGATGCAGACAAACAGAGTAATGTCTATTTTATATATTTGCCAAAGTCATGGACAGCCACATCAACCCAAATCACAATGTCAATCACAATGTCAGCTTACACTATCACCTCAAAAATGTTGCACGGGGTCAAAGGACTTATGCAGGGACGTGTTGGCCATTAGGGAAAAAAAAATGTCGGCCTTTGTTCCATTTTGGGGGCTGGGTAGCCAACAAAGTAAATCGTCACTGTCGGGCAGAAACCTCGTATCTCCAAGTTTCAAATGTATACATTTTTTTCGCAAAGCAAAGCCCTGCTTCATCGTACAAAGCTGTTGCACAAAAGTAGTGAAAACAGCATATCTACAAGCACACAACGCCTTGCGGTGCGAGGCGTTGTGTGCTTGTAGATCGGCTGTTTTCGCTAGTTTAATCATTTTCAAAATGATAAATACAAAACAAACGGTTTTGGACATACAAGGTTTCCACCCGACAACGACGAAATATAACTCATGTACAGTAATTGGGCCACTGGCTTGTCACTTGTCATGATCTGAAATGGCAAATCTTTGAGTAGCAGCGCTATAGAGAGAGATCTCTCTCTATAGCGCGCAATGAGGGCCTCTCCAAATCTTTTTCCCGGGCTGAATCAGGGGCCCAGCACGTCCCTGGACTTATGCCTCAGCAAGATGTACAAAAACGTCAACATGTCCATGCATGCATTCATCTTTAGTAGACTTAACAGTGTCTTTGCAGGTCTCCCCAAAAGAAAACCAACAAACTCGCCATTCTTATTTCTTTTAAAAACAAGCCTTTCTGTTTGCCGCTGCCTTTGATTGAGTTATTTTTCTCCTTTCTTTTCTCTTCTGCACTGCACAGTAACTGTCTTTGTTAAAGGGGAAGACCACCCATTTTCAATATTGAAATATGTCATTAATATACCTTAGAGGAGTTGTGTGGAAATAGAAAAACGTTCCCCCCTTCTGTGTTGCCTAGAACTGGAGGATTGATTTTGGGGTTTGTAAAGTACAACTTGATGACATCACACATTGTACTTTACAATACAAACCCCAAAATCAATCCTCCAGTTCTAGGCAATACACACAACTCCTCTAAGGTATATTAATGACACAGTTCAACATTGAAAATGGGTGGTCTTCCCCTTTAATGCTTTACTTCTTATGTTGTATGCATCCTAACGTCATTGTATAATTGTGTTTCCTTTGTTTGATGTTGTGTGTGTGTGAAGCACATTGAATTCCCTTGCTGTACGAATACAACTGCCTTGCCTTGCCTTCATGCAGGCCCCTTTTCAGAGCTTTCCAGTTATACACATTAGTAGTAGATCCACCACTACTGCTGGCCAACAACTTGGTATATAGAGGGTATGACATCATCGTACCTGGAAGTTATGCAGAGAACGCCTACTGAGTGGCAAAAAACAGAGTCTGCAGGAGTCATGAGGACTGAGGAGTCAGCAGGAGTCATGGGGAGTGAGAAGGAGTCAGGAGTATTTTCCCACAAGCGCTTCCAAACTCCAATGCTTCATGCTGCTTTATGTTTTGCCACTCGGTCTAGATGAGTGGCATATGATGCATTATCCTCTATAGCAGTGGTTCTCAACCTGTGGGTCGGGTCCCCCAGGGGGGGTCCCCAAATTATTTTGGGGGGTCCCCAGATGATTAACTTAATTTGTAACCGTTAACCGTGCCAACACACACAGAGAGGTCAGTAACCTGGCACCTGGTGCTCTGCTGTTTTCTTCAGTAGCCAACCAATCACTAGGACTGGGTGCTGTTACTTTAAAGTTGTACCATGTAACTTTTTTTATAAAACAAATCTTAAAATTGTCCTAACTGTTAAATCGCTAAAGTTTTAGAACACCCACTCCGTGAATTTCAGCCTGTAAAGCCTTCTCTATATATGTAAACTGTCAGTTTGAGAACCACTGACATAGTAGTCTCTCGAGAACAGACTAACTGAGCTCCAGTTAAGTGAAAAGGACCTTTTCTTTGATGGCTAGCCAGATGGCTGACATAGAAACATAGGGTTTTTAAAAAAATCTTAGAAAGATTCAAAAGACACAATCGGGTCAAAATTCAAATTTTCATGATTTTTCATAAATTGCAGATCTACAAGCTCGCAGCGTGGCACTCGGTGCCGCGCTGTGAGCTTTTATATCTGCTATTTTTCAATAGTTAAAGCATAAAATAATGATACACAATAATGTGTACCCGTTCTAACACGTAGTGCTGAATTAAGTTAAAACTGCATGAATTTGATAGACACGACAGGCATAATTGTCTATTTTGCGTGGTGTCTTTAAGGCTTATGAATTATTTTATAAATATGGATCCTTAGCAGACGGTTTCCCTGTTACATTATAAACATTTAACATTTGAGTACGAATATGGATGGTATATGGAATGCTGTAGATACTCAAATGGTATATAGGCCTACGTATTACTAATAATTAATTGTGTCATTTTGTTTTTCTTGAGGACTTCGGGGCCATATTGAGATGGTCGAAGGGCCGGGTCCGGCCCCTGGGCTTTATGTTGCCCATGTGTGTCCTAAAGGTTTGTTGTGAGATGCAGACAAACAGAGTAATGTCTATTTTATATATTTGCCAAAGTCATGGACAGCCACATCAACCCAAATCACAATGTCAATCACAATGTCAGCTTACACTATCACCTCAAAAATGTTGCACGGGGTCAAAGGACTTATGCAGGGACGTGTTGGCCATTAGGGAAAAAAAAATGTCGGCCTTTGTTCCATTTTGGGGGCTGGGTAGCCAACAAAGTAAATCGTCACTGTCGGGCAGAAACCTCGTATCTCCAAGTTTCAAATGTATACATTTTTTTCGCAAAGCAAAGCCCTGCTTCATCGTACAAAGCTGTTGCACAAAAGTAGTGAAAACAGCATATCTACAAGCACACAACGCCTTGCGGTGCGAGGCGTTGTGTGCTTGTAGATCGGCTGTTTTCGCTAGTTTAATCATTTTCAAAATGATAAATACAAAACAAACGGTTTTGGACATACAAGGTTTCCACCCGACAACGACGAAATATAACTCATGTACAGTAATTGGGCCACTGGCTTGTCACTTGTCATGATCTGAAATGGCAAATCTTTGAGTAGCAGCGCTATAGAGAGAGATCTCTCTCTATAGCGCGCAATGAGGGCCTCTCCAAATCTTTTTCCCGGGCTGAATCAGGGGCCCAGCACGTCCCTGGACTTATGCCTCAGCAAGATGTACAAAAACGTCAACATGTCCATGCATGCATTCATCTTTAGTAGACTTAACAGTGTCTTTGCAGGTCTCCCCAAAAGAAAACCAACAAACTCGCCATTCTTATTTCTTTTAAAAACAAGCCTTTCTGTTTGCCGCTGCCTTTGATTGAGTTATTTTTCTCCTTTCTTTTCTCTTCTGCACTGCACAGTAACTGTCTTTGTTAAAGGGGAAGACCACCCATTTTCAATATTGAAATATGTCATTAATATACCTTAGAGGAGTTGTGTGGAAATAGAAAAACGTTCCCCCCTTCTGTGTTGCCTAGAACTGGAGGATTGATTTTGGGGTTTGTAAAGTACAACTTGATGACATCACACATTGTACTTTACAATACAAACCCCAAAATCAATCCTCCAGTTCTAGGCAATACACACAACTCCTCTAAGGTATATTAATGACACAGTTCAACATTGAAAATGGGTGGTCTTCCCCTTTAATGCTTTACTTCTTATGTTGTATGCATCCTAACGTCATTGTATAATTGTGTTTCCTTTGTTTGATGTTGTGTGTGTGTGAAGCACATTGAATTCCCTTGCTGTACGAATACAACTGCCTTGCCTTGCCTTCATGCAGGCCCCTTTTCAGAGCTTTCCAGTTATACACATTAGTAGTAGATCCACCACTACTGCTGGCCAACAACTTGGTATATAGAGGGTATGACATCATCGTACCTGGAAGTTATGCAGAGAACGCCTACTGAGTGGCAAAAAACAGAGTCTGCAGGAGTCATGAGGACTGAGGAGTCAGCAGGAGTCATGGGGAGTGAGAAGGAGTCAGGAGTATTTTCCCACAAGCGCTTCCAAACTCCAATGCTTCATGCTGCTTTATGTTTTGCCACTCGGTCTAGATGAGTGGCATATGATGCATTATCCTCTATAGCAGTGGTTCTCAACCTGTGGGTCGGGTCCCCCAGGGGGGGTCCCCAAATTATTTTGGGGGGTCCCCAGATGATTAACTTAATTTGTAACCGTTAACCGTGCCAACACACACAGAGAGGTCAGTAACCTGGCACCTGGTGCTCTGCTGTTTTCTTCAGTAGCCAACCAATCACTAGGACTGGGTGCTGTTACTTTAAAGTTGTACCATGTAACTTTTTTTATAAAACAAATCTTAAAATTGTCCTAACTGTTAAATCGCTAAAGTTTTAGAACACCCACTCCGTGAATTTCAGCCTGTAAAGCCTTCTCTATATATGTAAACTGCAATCCTTGCCGTGGACCGGATCTCGCGCCAAAATTGCGTCATCACACTACCGGCCAATCACAGCGAGGGTTATACAACTGCCGGCCAATCACAGCGCATCTTGAAGTGGGGTCGCTATGGCAGCCATATTTGTTGTCGCCCGTTTGTACCATCCCTTCTCTAGGTAATTTCGCCTACCAGGCAGGGTGAAGGAGTCCGTATCTCTGGAATTACTGAACGCACAGGAACAAGGGACCCCTCAAAAGATAGATCTCAGCGAGGTGGAGGCAGACGCGGGGGTCTGAAGGTACGAAAAACGGCCGAAAGACGCGGACGCGACCGCGGTTTGCTATAGGGCTAATGACCACTAGTTGGGCATCTTACACAGTATAGCTTTAAATCAGTATTATTTCAAACTTCTGCTGTGGGTGTTTTAACAGATAACAGCCTGCATCGCAACAATTCACCTTCCTTTCATTTTCAATTCTAACGGTCAAGTTGACTAAATAATTGAGAGTTTAAAGGAGTAGATCACCCCCAAAATGACTTCTTTCTATTGATTACTCACGCCATGGAGACTTGAGTTCAATAATATTTTTTTGTTTTTGTTGCATTCCTAAGACAATGATTTGATTACAATAAATGTACCCCCATTGATTCCGGATGGGGACCCAAATCCATTCACGTCCCCATCCGGAATCAATGGGGGTAAATTCATTTTTTTGACTCAGGAATGCGACAAATACATTTTTTTTTTATTGAACTCAAGTCTCCATGGCATGAGTAATCAATAGGAAAACAATCATTTGGGGGGTGAAATAATCCTTTAAAGGGTAGGTCTATATGAAAATACACATTAGCATGAATCCAACTATCTATGACATCTAGGAAAGGTTTTCATCTGCAACACAATTGTAAGCAATAGGCTATGCAGTGTGTGTGTGTGTGTGTGTGTGTGTGTGTGTGTGTGTGTGTGTGTGTGTGTGTGTGTGTGTGTGTGTGTGTGTGTGTGTGTGTGTGTGTGTGGAGGGGGGGGGGGGGGTCCCTGCTTCATCTCTCTCTCAGCTAATAATAAGGGATCCTTGGCCTGAAAAGACTACTGCTTTAGATACGACAGACTAGACAGACAGACATACAGCAGAGCTCAAAGGATAGTCATCATTATATACGCACACCAAATGATTACTATGTAAGCCTATTGTATAGTAAACATGCAGATGCCTTAGTAGCTTTCCCCCAAGAAGGAGCAAGGGAACCCGGGGAAGGCTTGGAGTGGAGATGACTGTATCTGTCCCGGTGTATAAGAGCTGGTCGACAATGGTGATACATCTACTCAAGTACTGTACTTAAGTACAATGGAAAATTAGGCGATAAATAATAGCCGATCTGCAAGCACACGGTGCGAGGGGTTGTGTGCTTGTAAATCAGGGGACTGCCCATAAGTCCTACATCTCATTAGCCCTTTATCTCATATATTCCTCATTTGGTTAGGGTTAGGTTTTAAGGTTAGGTTTAGGCATAGTTTTACTGAGGTTAGGGTTTGTGTTAGGTTTAGGCATAGTTTTACTGACGTTAGGGTTTGTGTTAGGTTTATAGGCATAGTTTTACTGAGGTTAGGGTTAGGTTTAGGTTTAGGCATAGTATTCTCACCAGGTTAACATCACCAGATTCGGACTAATGGGATGTAGGAACAATGAAATGTCGGACCAATGACACGTCACCGTAAATCAGCTATTTTCACTTGTTACAGTATGTGCAACAATCTGATGAAGCAGGGCTTTACTTTAGGAAAAAAACATACAAATTTGAAACTTTCTGTTTGACAGTGAATATATTATATAGGCCTATATTTTCTTAAAGTGAAATATCCCTTTAAGTAAAACAAAATCAGAAGGCTACTCACTGTGATCCAGAAGCCATCAGACAGAAGGTGAGGTTGCATATAGAGATGCTCCCGGCGGCTACAGCATCGGCCAGGAGCCATACGGCCAGTCAAACAGAAGAGAGAAGTAGAGAGACTGTCACTGGAGGCTCATGACAGGGAGCAGGGGGGAGGGACATACTGTAGAGCCAGGGATGACATCAAACACACTACACAACAAATGTCACAATAAACGCACACACGCAAGCAGGCACACGCACGTATACACACTTATTCACCCATCTGTCAGCAACGACCACAACATCAGCCCTGTCCTCACCATCTCCATTCCGACATGCTGCCATTCCGACATTGACTTCTTATTGTCGGAGTGGCAGCACTTCCATAGAGGTTAGGGTTAGGGTAAGGGTTAGGTATGGGGTTAGTGTCGGAATGGGGGGATGTCGGAATGGCAGCATGTCGGAATGGAGACATTTAGCATTTAGAGAGAGAACATTTTACTCGCCTACTGTCAGTTCAGTTTGATGATCAAATTATGCAAGATAAAATAATAATAATAAAATGTATCATCGTTAACAGCTTATCCAGGACATAACATACCCATGCACTGTAACGGCATATCGTCGCGCTGTGAGTGAGATCTCCTCAAAAGCATTATGTGTGGATTAGGATAAACACACCCAAATGAAATCTCTGCATGCAGGGAAAGTAGTCATTTTTTAATCCAAGCATTCATTGCACACAATGGGTGGGGGCGAGGGGAGGGGGGGGGGGGGGGGGGGGGAGTATTTGTACTCACTGAAACAACAAATCATGTAGGCCTACTGTATTTATTTTTGTGCCAAAGAAGTTGAAACATGATCGTGCAGGCAGGCAGGCAGGCAGGCAGGCAGGCAGGCAGGCATAGTCAGTTTCATTATATTAAGAAATGTATGTTTGTCGGATTTTTTTGGAGATTTGTAAAACTATACATTTTTGGAATCTTCAGAGCATGGGGAATTCAAAAATCAATGTTCCCATTTGCACAGACACCGGCAAAGCCGCCATTTTGGACGTTCAAAATGGCCGACATGAAATACATAATTTGTGCTATCTTGGCTTCTAGACAACCTAGAAACTTAATTAAACATGCCAATCCTATGTTTTCTGGGTCAGGGAATTGAATGAGTAAATTATGGGTGTAAAATGTTCTGGACCCCCACCCCCTTTCTGGGGGTTATCTATTTTGGGACCTCCCAGAACAGTACGCCAGCCAGTTAATGTCCTTTTTTCATAATATTTGAGTTCTTTTATAGGTTTTAAAACATCCTGAGTTCATTTATTACACTTTTAAAGCAGCCAGAATAACTTTTGGTTGGGGTCTTTCCTCACCTGGGACCCCCCAGACAGACCCCTCAGCCTATCTCAGTAATCACTCTGCTCCTGCTCCAGAACAATGTTAAATTAGATCATAACTGAAGCATAAAAGTTGTAGCTGGGCTCTGAAAAAAAAATTGGAGTAGTAGCAAATACCAGGGGTCTTCCACGGGGGTCCGGGACCCTAGGGGGGTCCTCAGAGTTACTACAGGGAGCCTGCCAAATCTTGATGGGATTTGAAACTTTGAATGTTTTTATGTCATGGTTTATTATAGTATTCTCAGTATTATGTATAGAATGTTTGTGTTGGACAGTTATGGTTAACAGGTGTTACGGCAGGGATTGCAATAATTAAGGTATTGCAACTTCTCACTTTGGGTGCGCAGACTAACGTGTCCATTTATTGCACTGACAACACAACACACACACACCTCTTTGTTATCATCACCCCAAAACCCTCACCCTATCCTCTTAAAGAGTTCATGGTCAATTATGTCCAAAGAGATTCATTACAATACATGTCTTCTCTAATAGTGTTGACAGTCTTTGTTTGTATTGTTTAAGCAGCTGCACCGTCCCTTGCAATCTGCTTTACAGCCAATATGATTAGCTCAAGTATTGCCTATATGTATATGAGTTAAAGCGAAGGACCTCAACGTCTTACGCCTTACCTTAGTTAACTTTTTATGACCTTGTATCAGTGAACTGTGCTGTCATGAAACTGTACATTTTCCTATGCAAAACTTCTAATAAATACTTCAATCAAATCAATAAAAAAAGCCTTTGTAGTAGGGAGGGCAAGACAACTGACTGGATCATACCCTTCACTCTCTGAATTCCATCTATTTTTGTCGATTGATGGAAGCTCAGGGGAATTTGTCAGGTATGACAAAGTAGGCATCATAATTATGATACCTTCATCAAGGGACACAATTTTGAGGAAGTGCACTGCACATGATTGTAATTACATCTAACAATGCTTCTCCTCCATTCACGTTTGGTGAATGTAGCCTTGGCAAGGAAAATGTGATGTCTTCAGGCGGTAACCATCGATCATCAGGTGTTTCGACCCTTGAACTCCACCCTCGTGATGGCAGGGTCGACAGTGGTGGCCAAATCACTGCCCATCTCCTCCTCCTGGCCAAGGCTAAACTCTCCTCTCCTGCTCTATTTTTTTTCCCAACAAGAGGCTCCTCTGGGGAGTTATTGGGTGGGTCCCTCCTGAGGTCTTGAGGTGACACAGGTGCATAGAATTCTCCAGTACTGTGGGGTTATTCCTTCCTGGAGCTCTCCATTGTCTCACCAACTCACAAGTTGTGCGCTGCACCTGTGACCCCTTCTCTCCACACTTGGTCCTGGCTTGATGTATTTTTACCTTTTGTGTTCCTGCAGATGTTCTTGCAGTGACACTTTACTTCCAATTTCTCCCCAGCTGATGTTGTTTAGGTGGGCCGTCTCTTTAGCTGTGATTAATTAAGGGCTGTTACCGTTATGTTTGTATTGTTGTACACATGAAGAGGCTGATACCCTGATTCCACATCAAGTCCTTGCCTCTACTGCTTATGGTGCTTTGCTAGACATTATGTTTTTGGTCACCCGACACTGGTGTCCTCCTGCTTTATACTTCTCTGAATTTTGCAACAGTCAAAGCCAAGGTACAACAAAAAAGTCAAGGGTTGCAGCCTACATAGTTTTTCTGGTGCTGACTGGTTAAGAACATTTATTAGAATCTCTAAAAAGACATGCCAACTATGTCACAATGCGGGATAAATCATATATGACAAATGAGCCCTGAGCTCCACCAATCGAAGAAAATAGATGGAAATCAGAGAGTGGAGGGTATGTTCCAGTCAAGTGTCTTGCCCTCCCTGCTCTAAAGGCAATACTTGAGCTCATCAAATGTGGCTGCAAAGCAGGTTGCACGGGACGGTGCAGCTGCTCAGATAACCTGCCTTTCACTCTATGCTATGGTGGAGACTGTGTCAACACTATTAGGTTGGACATTGAAGATGACGATGATGAAGACGAATAGATCCTGCATGTCTTAAATTACTGTATAGTGAATCTCTTTGGGCATAATTGACCATGGTCTCTTTAAGAGGGTAGGGTGGGGGTTTGGGGGTGACAATAACAAAGAGGTGTGTGTGTTGTGTTGTCAGTGTGAGTGCAGTGCAATAAATGGACACGTTCTGCGTGCCCAAAGTGAGAAGTTGCAATACCTTCATTATTGCAAATCCTGCAGTAACAGCTGTCAAACATAACTGTCTAACACAAAACCGTTATAAATAATAATGAGAATACTAATAAACCATCAAAGTACAATACAAAAACCCAGAATACAAAAAATCATTAAAAGTTTCAAATGTAAAAAAAAAAAAAAAAGATCCCATCAAGATTTGGCGGGCCCCCTGAATTAACTCTGAGCTGTATTAACTCTGAGGACCCCCAGGGGTCTCGGACCCCCTGTGGAAGACCCCTGTTATTTGCTACTATTCCTTTTTGTTTTTAGAGCCCAGCTACAACAACTTTTATGGTTCAGTTATGATCTAATTTAACATTGTTCTGGAGCAGGAGCAGAGCGATTACTGAGATAGGCTCAGGGGTCTGTTTGGGGGGTCCCAGGTGAGGAAAGACCCCAACCAAAAGTCAGAAGGGTTATTCTGGCTGCTTTAAAAGTGTAATAAATGAATTCAGGATGTTCTAAAATCTACAAAACAACTAATATTATGAAGAAAGGACATTAACTGCCTGGCGTACTGTTCTGGGAGGTCCCAAAATAGATAACCCCCAGAAAGGGGGTGGGGGTCCGGAACATTTTACACCCATCATTTACTCATCCAATTCCTTGACCCAGAAAACATAGGATTGGCATATTTAATTAAGTTTCTAGGTTGTCTAGAAGCCAAGATAGCACAAATTATGTATTTCATGTCGGCCATTTTGAACGTCCAAAATGGCGGCTTTCCCGGTGTCTGTGCAAATGGGAACATTGATTTTTGGATTCCCCATGCTCTGAAGATTCCAAAAATGTATAGTTTTACAAATCTCCAAAAAAATCTGACAAAAATATATAATGAACCTGACTAGCAGCTGCACACGCACACAAGAGAGAGGAGAGAGACAAACAGACAGACAGACAGACAAGATGGTGAAACACCTGATTTCAAGCTAAATTCACAGTAGGCACTGAGTTAGATACATTTACAAACTGTTTAGTGTTTATTAGATGATATAGAGGGTGTGCACGTGACATCATCATCATACCCGGAAGTTATCGGGAGCGCCTACTGAGTGGCAAAAACATACTTTCTGGCCTTGACAGGCCCTTACATCCAAAAAGAAAAGTCCTATCTGATTGCATTAAACAACATTAAACTACATTAAACTCACTTTGCCACTCGATTTGCCACTCACTTTATGCATGCGCATACCCTCTATTGCCAGAATGCATCACAACAACACTGAAACTACTCTGAAAGCATTTCACAAACTTCTAGTTCTAATTACTTCACATTGAAAGAAGTTAGAAACATTGTTGACTTAACTAACATAACATTGGCCAATGGGACCCTTGGCGTACAACATACTTTGAGCCGGTTGTGCCTGGCTGTAGGCCATATCTAAGCCAGATGTAAACCACGCTTCAGAGCCTGGACATTTTGGGGGGTCCGGACATTTTTGGGGAACTGGACAAAGCCAGATGTTGGAGCTTAGCTCCTTTCAGGAGCAGCAGTCTTTGTGACAACACAAAAACTGCAGACTAGAAGCTTATGTATGGAAGATTTCCCAAAAAAAAGGATACATTCCTACTGTCCCATCAAACCCTGGACCCTGAATTTCATAAGCTGAACAAAAAAGTGCCCACAACATTGGCAACTACTGAAGGCTCATTCAAGGTGGCCTTATTGTATTTTCTGCAGTCTCAAGAACTGCCTCTGCTCACATTTACGTTTGCGGTCCTTTCTGGTTGCCCACAGCCCCCAAGACCTGTATGTTCTTAGAACAGGGTTGGGCAACCTTTCTTAGGCCAGAGATAAAAACCACCACCACTTTTACATTTCATTATACACTGCTAATTAAAAGAATGCTAAACAGATACAGTATGACAGTAAGTTAATACCAGAAATGCAAAAAGGTGGACTCCCACCTTTCCAGTCCCATAACACAACCACAGCAACACCAGTTTAAAAGTCTCAAAATACAGCGATTTATTAACAAAGTTAGTAAAAATGGGTTCCTGTACATACAACTCATACTCACAATTAAAAGCCTATGCTTATCTGCACCCAACAGAAAGACAGAGTTCTTACCTAACTTAAGAAACAAATAATCAAATGCATACGACAAAAGAAAGGCCACCCACCCTGTACCATACCAATTGACTGTACACAAACCCATGTTAAAACCCCTATCTCTAAAACACACTAACAAAGATAATAACACTAGCAAAGAACAGAGGACTGGTGTTTTGAGGCAAGGAGGACGGTGGGGGCCGATGGGCAAGGAGGGTCGCGAGCTTATGAGAAACAACTAAAATAAAACCTTAAAACCTGGCTAAAACAGTTGTGTACATTAGCGCAAGATGACGATAAAGGAAATCATTAAATCTGAAAAGCCTACTAGGCTTCAAAACCTGGCGAAAACGGTTGCATGCATTAGTGCAAGATTAGATGAGGATAAAGGAAATCATTAAATGGAAAATATTAAATTAACATAGCCTACTAGTAGCCTAAAACTAGTGGAACCGCGATCTTGCCACACGTGAACAATTATGGTTATACACAATAACACAGACAATATAAATCCGTAGTCTAGTAGTGTGAAGAAGAGGTTATCATCTAGCCTGATACTTCAGTCCGCACATCACCACCCCCTGTTGGTGGGTGGTTTGTAGTGTGGACTGAAGCTGCACATATTTTATTTTATTTCGAGCGCGCCTGAAGAGCGGGCGCATTGAATGGGCCAATCAGGGTTGTATGCTTGGGGCACGTGGTTTGGCTGCTCCGGTCCCAGCCCCCTCCAAACAGAGCTCTTGAGCTCACGTGAGACTCGCTCGTGGACTCTGATTGGTGTCCTCTGCCCACGTGAGAGTCTAGTGGACTCTGATTGGTCCGTGAAAACTGTCATGGTGTAGTCAGACTCGACTCGTATTATTTTAATAAACTATGAAATAGTGCCGTTTCTTCACGTTTTAATACCATTTTGCACTAACGTAAACATGCAGACATATAATATGTTATGAGAAATAACGTATTTTTGCAATGTGTGTGTGTGTGTATGTGTGTGTGTGTGTGTGTGTGACGTCAATAGGCTTTAGCCCGCCCACGCCGAAGTAGAATCTCCGTCCATAATCTCAGACTCTCTCCCGAAGTGAAACGTAGTGTGAGATGTCTGGGGCTCGCAGTCAGGCAAGTTATCATCATCATGGCCCCAAATAACTTTTAAATATCTTGCAATTGGCGACAAGTCTTTTACGAAATCGGCAAGAGTGCCTCTCAATACATAAAGCTATACAACCTCTCCATCATCGGCAATAGTCAGTGGCGTGTGTTCCCCACACTCCCGCGCCCCCACCGTTGCGCCCAGGTTCACTGAGAAAACTGCGGTCACGGCTAGGGGAAAGACATCTTTGGAACTGGAGTCAGCCATCTTTATAGACCACAGGAGCCAATCACCACCTAGTTCCACCTAGAGGTTAGCCTATCACACACAGCCACCACTCATCCATTCACACCAGTCACTCCTCACCACTCATTCACAAACACACCAATAAGGGGGGGACATACACAGACCTTATAGGGTCATAACACATACGTAATAACAACTAACGTGATTAGAAAATTAGACAATTAGGCTCAAGTATAACAAACTAACCACTGCCACATCCTATAGTTTATTATATTATACAGTTTAACAAGTAAAAAAAAGTGGAGAAATAGAGGGAAAGGGGGACTGTGATTGGCTGGACGCTAGTGCACAAGCTTCACGTTGGCGTCAAAGTTCAGCTTTTATCAGTTTTGAAGCCATGCTTTTAGCTGTCTAGCTTCTGTCATTGACATTGCATGGAGACTTGATGCTAGTCCCTAGCACTGAAGTTGTACATTACTGTATGTGGGTCAGTGACGTGACGCCCCAAAAAATGTGTTTTTAAAAAAACTTTAAATTGCAGGCATAAAAGTTATTTACTTTTGTTCTACTCACTCTCAACCTTATGGAAATACATTTTGTTTTTAGATATTTTATTGGAATCAGACTTTATTCAGCAGTTTGTTGTACTTGTGCCTAAAATCGTCATATGGTGTGACATGAAAATAATTGTTCATAAAATGAAAATGGAGTACATCTTTCTTAAGTTACTCACTTTATCAAAGTCCTTTATCATAACTAACCAGTGATCCACTATAGTTTTTTGAAAATTAATTATATCTGTATATTTTTGTCATAATCGACACTCTGTGTGAGGCCCATGTTCATGATCTTACAACATATTTTAAATGTATTCTGTCAAAACTTTCTCTAAAATTACACAAATATTTGTGACTCTTCCTGATAATATTCTCTATGTAATCCATAAACATTTTTTTGGTTTAATCATTAATAAAGGTATGATTTCTCACTATTTGGAATGTCACACCAAATGATTTAGTGTCACACCGTATGATCATATCTTCATGTGTCAAAGCAAACTGTGTTTTAACCTACCTATTAGTGAGTACTGAACTTTACTGATTGATTAAACAATTACCCAGGATAACATGGCCTTAATATTTCTGAACAGGATATTATTGTAGGGCTTTAACATGGGATAAGAAAGAATTGTAGTAGTAGATGGATGATGAGGATGTGCACAGGAATGCTACGCACACCTAAGTCTTCTGCCGGCCCACGGCAGAAGGATCCTAAAGGGACAATAAGGCGCATAGCCACACTTGGAGCCAAGGCATTGAAGGTGTAGTGATACGCGGAAGCGGGGATTGAACCCGGGACTCCCACTCGCCAGTCCAACGCACAACCAGTCGTGCTAATAGGGCTGAGCCCGATTAGCAGGGCTGTTGTCGCTGGTTCATGGCTAGTACTAACTGTGGGGGCTACAATCACCCCCCTGATCTTTGGAGCGCGCCCTTGTGCTTCACACTTCACGCCGCGGACCGCCGCACACGACGTGGACCTGTCCCTCACGCGAGGATACCACGCTCCTCATCCTGCCGACAACGCCAGATTGTAGTGATACGCGGAAGCGGGGATTGAACCCGGGACTCCCACTCGCCAGTCCAACGCACAACCAGTCGTGCTAATAGGGCTGAGCCCGATTAGCAGGGCTGTTGTCGCTGGTTCATGGCTAGTACTAACTGTGGGGGCTACAATGGCAACATTTTATTAACACCAATTAGTGGAAACAGAACTCAGCATTCAGGTAAATTGCTTTTTTCCGAAGTCTCCTGAACTTGAACACAGCATTTTGTGTTGAACAAATGTAATTAGGAATCATGACATTACACCACATCTCCACTAGCTAAAGAGTGCTGGGTTGCGCAACTCTGAAAATAGCTGATCTACAAGCTCTCGCAGCACAACGTGTTGAGAGCTTGTAGATCAGCTATTTTCGCTAGTTTTGTCTCGGGTCCTACCTTAACACTGTCCACTGTCCAGTCCAGTGAGTGAAAGTACAAAAGTATTAGATCAGATTAGATTATACATTTAGACTGTATTGTACATCAGCCAGTCGTATTTGTTGAGGGTAGCAAACCGGCTGCCTTGTTGCGGTTCTGCTATGCCACAGACAACCTCCTGCTCTTCGTAGAAAATGCAGTCTCGCCCCTTTGGCTTCTCTCTCCTTGCTGGGTCATTGTTTAGTTTCTCCCTGTACTTTCTCGTTCTCTCAGCACTTGTCATTTTCCAGCTGACAAAAGAAAATGGAATGTATAGTTTAAGACAAAGAGAAAATATTGTTTAGATTGAAACAATATGTTAAGGTTTCTGTGAAGGGGTTTCTGCTCTGTCTGATGAATTTGAAGTATCACTGAATGAAGCTAAATTACATTTTTATGTAAAAATGTTTAAAACAAATGTTTAAATGTACAAAAGAAACATGGAACTTTGTTATTTGTTGTTATATCTGTAGTTAAATACAGTATAAATCATATGGTGTGACAGTCAAGTCATATGGTGTGACAAGCAGACATGTCACACCATATGATTAAGTGTCACACCATATTACTGTTTTCTCCATTTAGGTTTACCTTGAGGCTACTATGTACACATTAGCATGCTAACAGCATGCTAGCTATAACAAAGCAGCCTAGATCTACATGGAAATATGACCAAACTTCAAATAACTTAAGCTTTTTTTAAAGAAAAGGT
Organism: Nannobrachium achirus; assembly: GCF_963921795.1. Taxonomy (NCBI): domain Eukaryota; kingdom Metazoa; phylum Chordata; class Actinopteri; order Myctophiformes; family Myctophidae; genus Nannobrachium; species Nannobrachium achirus. Next base: position 56,342,104 of record NC_137827.1, on the reverse strand, counting down.
GTCACACCAAAAGACATCCAGAATGGTGAGTTTGTCAACGTTTCAACAAGATGGCATTTCATGAAAATGTTAAAATCATAACTCACCTCAGACACCTGTCTTGCAGTTGTGCTGGGAGTGCTGAATAGCCTTACAGAAGAAGGACCTCTCTAGCCAATAGGTGTCCAAATAATTGCCTGTTTAATTTTTCCAAACTAGTGTCACACCAAATGATTTTGGGTTGGGGGACAAAATGTTTTTGATCAGAAATGACTGAAAACATTATGCTTTGACTTTGAAAAGATATAGGCTCAAAATAGACATTTTTTTTAGCCTAAATTCATTTTCAAATGATTTTTAGCAATTATTTTTCTTAGTTTTATTCAAGTTCCCACTTTGAGAAACAAGGTCAGGACAGTCACACCATATGAGTTTTGCCATGTTTGGTTGAAGATTCTGAAGAAATGAGGAATGAAATGTTTTAATCTTGAGTAAGTTCACATAAAGCTTAATGTCCTGCACAATATTCAGAAGGTTTTTGACAAATATATTTTTTATTTATACATGTTTGACACCGAGGACAGCGAAAACGTTACGTCACGTCACCCACCCATGTGTGAATGGGGCATTACAACTCTGAGTCCTGGACTCCTGTCTCTTCAATGGGTCCAGCTTCAATAACTCTTTGTTCATCAATGTCTTCATACTGATGTTATTCTTCAGCTTCAGCAACTCTCTGCTGATCAATGTCTTCATACTGATGGTATTCTTCCTCTTCACCTGGTCCAGCTTCAGCATCAGGACCAACATCATCATAATACTCTATCTCAACGTTCTCCCTTCCTACATTATAATGAACCCTAGCAATGTTCCACACTCCTGCATTGTGTCTTCTGGTGGCCTGGAGAAACACAGAAACACCCAACGTTAAGTCACTGAATCACATCTGGTTTGCTTAAACACAGGTTTTGTCCCTAAAGAATCACACCTGGTGTGAAGTGAGCGGCGCTATTTTATATTAGTGTATTTCATTAAGTGTCCCGTTTCATTAATGAGACCCTGGAGGTATAACAAACTTGGAGCGCTTTGTGCCAAGATGTAGGCTAGATGTAGGCCACGCTTCGCGTCTCAAACAAAGCCAGATGTTGGAGCTTAGCTCCTTCCTCAAAAGAAGAACATGCATGGCCAACAAAACCTTCATTAATTTTGGTGAGCATTCAAACTAGTAAGACGCCCTAAGAGTGAGAAGCGACCTCGACTAATCACACAAGATGACATTGAGAAGGTAATATGACTTTGAGATTACTTTATGAATAATATAGACTTGTGATAAAGTATACATTAAATATGGGTAAGTGTATAATTCAGAGGAAGTGTAGAGAATTGGCAGTTGATAATTGGCATTTTACATTGATAGATGAGAACTAATCATGAATATGTGTATGTATGAATGGAGTCTATCAGACATCATGGATACAGCTTCTTAATGCTGAACCACAGTGTGTTGAAGCAGTCTAGGAGGAACCAGGTTTGAACTGAGATGATGCTGTATGATATCCACTAGGCTATACATAAGGGTACACTATCTTATGTATGCGATGTACATGTTCTATGAAGAAGACATCGTATGATGTCAAAATGCCCATCCTGCGTGGAATACAGTTTACTACACAACATTTACTACTATCTGTGATGCTGATTTGTGTCACTGTGATTGAGAATCCTACTACTTTGTTGTATGAAGACCATTGAAGTCTGGTTTAACTGTCATTTACATTCCAGCCTTGTATTGAATAAAGATGTATTACCTTCCAGAGACGATAGAGGGCGTAGATTAGCAACATCACCAACATCACCAGCACCAGCACCACTGAGACTGTAACTCTGATGATGTTAGATGTCAGACGAGGAACTGTGAGAGAAATATGTTGGAATAAAAACATCACCACACATCATGCAAGATGTCTATTTAATATGATTTCATTACACCATGAATTTAACTTTGACAGACAGAAAGAATATGAAAGTCCAATAGCTGGTTGTTTAGGCTTAAACCTGTATAAAAACATTATGTGCCAATATTTATAAACAATGTATATTTTGAATAGGCATGGTGTAGCCCCTTTAATATAACTTTCATGTTTGATTGACTGAGTTTCATATTGTGAGTTGAAAAGTAATTTCACTGAGGTTTACCTCTGACAGTGAGAGAGAGGATCTCGCTCTCAGAGGAGAAATGATGAGAAAACACATTGGTGTGATTTATAACGACATCGATGTGATAAGCACAGCTGTAATTCCCTTGGTGGGTGTGGTCTGCTTCAGAATACAGGAAGTGGGCAGAGTGATTGACAGCTGGCTGGGTGTGGTTGTGTGTTGTGTTGGATCCAGTGAAGGTGAGGTGGAAGAGGCCTCCCGCATGCTGTGGCTGGATGTAACAGCTGACGGTGAAGTTGGAACCTTCCCACACCTGCTGCCCCTGCTGCTGCCCCTCAGAAACCCCATTTATAGTGGGGGATACGCTGATGTTTGGCTTAAACAGCAGATCTGTAACAAGACACAAGTGACGATACAACAGGTATTGAGCCAATGAGATTGAACCAAAGTTAGAGATCCAGCATATTGGAAAGTAGAAACAATATGTCAAATTAAATAAGAAACATCATTTTTTATAGGGTCTTTAGAAGTTTTTTACTAGGGTGCGTGGTCTACCTTTGTTATTGTTTTTCTAGATTGATATTCCTATGCATTTGTTATATTGTTATATTGTTGTTAATGTACTGAAATATTATCTTGCTTATTATAGTGATGTGTATTACCTGCTTATTGTAAGTCGCTTTGGATTAAAAGCGTCTGCTAAATGCCTAAACTGTAAACTGTAAACTGTATTGCTTCAACGGACTACCTCACCATTATGCCTGATTCTAAATTGAGGAAATCCTTCACAACATCCTTCTAAACTGTCCTCTTTATGAAAATGTCACAGATATCCCCAAACGTTAATTTTATTCTTACAGTAATTTCTGAAAAAGAAACATCTTCTGTTTCCATGCTGTCGGTTAAGTAGGCAAGTAGACAGACAGACAGACAGACAGACAGACAGACAGACAGACAGACAGACAGACAGACAGACAGACCGACAGACAGAAAGACATCATTGTTTGTGTTACCTGAACAGATCACCTCCAATCTGACAGTGGAATTATGAGACGTCTTTGTTCCGCACTCCCTCAGCGAAGACTCGGATCCAACGCAGTCAGTTGTAATCCACCATACAGGTTGAAGTGTAGAACCAGAACTCCTTTGTGTTGAAACATCAGAGCCACAGTCCAGCTGTCTGCACACTACAGATGATGACTTCAGGTTCCAGTCAGATTGACCATCCAGTGGTCTCCAGTCTCCCTGGTGTTTCATCTCCAGTATGCCAGTACAGTTACTGGTTCCTCCCACCAACCTGACATCAACAGGCTCTGTAAAGAGGCAAGAGAGTAACAGACCATTTAGACCAGACATGTATTGTGAGCTCAAAGCATTCATTTCTGCCTCCATGTTAATGGCTGGTGGTGTTCTGTTAACTGGTGATGGGGTTCTATTAACTCCACCTGCTGTGTCTAACAACTGGTGAGTCTGAAGACATCTTTTATGCTTTGGTTGGAATGTTAACATGAATACATCCGTCATATCACCACACATATATACTGTTTAACAACTTAATATATCTTTGTATTGTGTTAATATACACTGTATGTATTATCATATGCCATGATGTAACCTAAGAAAAGAAAAGAAAAGAAAAGAAAAGAAAAGAAAAGAAAAGAAAAGAAACAAGCAACCATCTTGAAGTCAAATGAAGTCAATATAATTTTCCAAAATTGTGTTAATATTTTTTTAGTTTTGAAAATAGTTTGTATATTCCCATGTTAAACATAAACATAGGCATTAAAGGTGCTCTAAGTTATAATTGTCTTTTCCCTCTAGTCAAGACCAAATCCCTTTGCGACAATTATTATTACCTGAGCAGGTGAGTTCTACAACATTGTCAGGTGAGTAAGTGTTTGCAGTTGAGTTTGAGGTTCTACAGTCCAGGAGAACAGACTCGTTGCCCTCACACTGGAACTCTTTGGTCCACATTGAAGTGTTCACTTCTCCATAGAGCGCCCCCTGGAGGACTGAAGGAGCCCCACAGCCAAGCTGCCTACAGACCACCTCTGCATCCTGCTGGTCAAAGTCATCTTCACACACTGAGACCCATGACTGATCAGACTTCACCTCCACTCTGCCTGAACACAAACCAGTCCCATTCACCAACCTCACTGACTCTGGAGAGAGAGAGAGAGAGAGAGAGAGAGAGAGAGAGAGAGAGAGAGAGAGAGAGATTTATCTTATTAAAGGTAAATTCTTGCAACAGATTGAACATTTCAGATTGAATATGTCAACGCACGCACACACGGTATGGACTGTAGTCTACAGATTATTGTCATTTTCTTTTACCAGAACAGACCACCTCCAGTGTCTCAGTGGAATTAAGAGATGACTTTGCTCCACACTCCCTCGGTGAAACGTGAGATCCAAAACAGAAAGATGGAATCTTCCATACAGGTTGAACTGTAGAACCAGAAGTCCTTTGTGTTGAAACAGCAGAACCACAGTCCAGCTGGCTACACACTACAGATGATGACCTCAGGTTCCAGTCATAAATAAAATCCACTGGTCTCCACTCGTCCTGGTGTTTCACCTCCAGTACACCAGTACAGTTACTGGTTCCTCCCACCAACCTGACGTAACCAGGCTCTGTACAGAGACAACAACACAAGACAAGAAGAAAATAAAGTAATATTGCTTCCAGTATTAAATAGGAATCCAAATTAAAACCTTTTTATTTTTTACATTTTTATCTCTGGTTAGCCATGTCATTTTCATGTTTTATGATGATTAATATTATTACCTGAGCAGGTGAGTCCAACAGTCTTGTCAGGTGAGCAGGTGTTTCTAGTTGAATCTGAGGTTCTACAGTCCATGAGAACAGACTCGTTGCCTTCACACTGGAACTCTTTGGTCCACATTGAAGCGTTCACTTGTCCATAGAGCACCCCCTGGGGGACTGAAGGAGCCCCACACCCAAGCTGCCTACAGACCACCTCTGCATCCTGCTGGTCAAAGTCATCTTCACACACTGAGACCCACGACTGATTAGACTTCACCTCCACTCTGCCTGAACACAAACCAGTCCCATTGACCAACCTCACAGACTCTGGAGAGAGAGAGAGAGAGAGAGAGAGAGAGAGAGAGAGAGAGAGAGAGAGAGAGAGAGAGAGAGAGAGTGAGTCATATTTTAACCTATTTTATCATCCTTCGTTGTTGACAACAACACAACACACAACATGGTATTAACTGTAATAGTGTCAAAGGTACAGGTCGGATACAACATAACTACACACTAACTGTGGTACTGTGTTTACATCAGCACACAGACATAAAGAGTTATCTATATGTAATGCATAATTATCTTTATGTATTGAGCATTCCTTAACATGTCTCTGTAATGGACAATCAGGACTAGGTAGCCAATTGATAAGGAGTTTTGTTGATGGTACTTATTATTAGGTAAATCAAACTAAAGCAGGTTTACCTCTCCAGTGACAGGGGAGGTGTGTGTCCTGTCTGTTTGTGTGTATCAGAACGTAATAGACAATGAGTTGCACTGCTGAACACATCAGAGACATTAAATTGATTTGGTGTCATGTCTCAGGTAAGGCTCAGGCTGATAAATTGCAGACGCTTGTCTGATTGGGGTCGGACCAGGCTTGAACACCACCGGTCAGATAGAGACAGACAGACAGACAGACAGACAGACAGACAGACAGACAGACAGACAGACAGACAGACAAAGTCTTTGTTTGTGTTACCTGAACAGATCACCTCCAGTCTGTGAGTTGAAGTATACGACATATTTGTTCCACACTCGTTCAGCGAAACTTCGTAGCCAAAACAAGGAGAGGTCATCCACCATACTGGTTGATTTGTAGAACCAGACATTCTTTGTGATGAAACAGCTGAACCGCAGCCCAGCTGTCTACACACTACAGATGATGACTTCAGGGTCCAGCCAGGATCATCCACTGGTCTCCACCCTTCATGGAGTTTCATCTCCAGTCTACCAGTACAGTCGCGTGTTCCTCCCACCAACCTGACATCTGTACAGCGACAAGAAAGTAAACAGTGAAAAAACTAAAAACAAAATAAGCATTACTTCCATTGTAACATAGCAATTTTTCCCCTCAGGCTTTGGGTCGGGCCGGGCTTTGAAGCTGCGCTCGTAACTTCTGTGATAACATGACGCCTCTCACAAACTCCCAGTGAGGGTGCGGCCAGACAGTACGAGACAGATGCATTAACCCCATCCACTCCCATGTTAAGGGAACAACCTGGGAGTGGACGGGGGTTAATGCATCCGTCTTGTACGGTCTGGACGCAGCCTCAGAGGCGGCTCTGTTGCGCTGAGCAGTGCTGCTATCGCATCCCCTCCACTGCTGCCAAACTTGAGTATGCGTGTAGTATGTCTGTATGTGTGTGTGTGTGTGTGTGTGTGTGTGTGTGTGTGTGTGTGTGTGTGTGTGTGTGTGGGGACAGCGTTGAAACTGTCAACACCGTCACTTTTGTATATCCTAATATTATAGAAGTTGTGTGGCAGTGAACTTTGTTTTTGTAGCTAGCTATACTACCCTGCGCCTGCTTTCTGAATTAGCGGAGGTCGCACTCCTTAACTCAAACTCTGCCCTCAAAATACCCCTTTGTACCCCTTCTCTGCCATGCCCGTAGAACCCGTAAATGTAATAAAAATTAATTAAAAACATTTTTTTTATCGAAGCCGAACTAAAATAGGCCGGAACTAATGCTCCGTGATCGGTTTCTACACGGACACATTATTGAGCGGACAACTTAACATTGGAGTCCCTGAACCGGAAGCGGAAGTCCGTCCTCTATTTTGGCCCGTAAGCTTTCTGTCTGAACTCCGCGGCTTACAGATGGAGAACTTATTGATCAATTGAAAAAGTTTCAACGGATTTGAGAAGCTGATGGAATACGCAAACACACGATGCATAGCCGTGTCCGATCACGCACGATGGGAACTGGACGAGCGCCCACGTTAACCGGTAGGAGAAGCCGGCAGTGAAAGACATAGAGAAATTCCGAGCGCGACTCAGAGGGGGCTGTCGTCAATTACCAGGCAGCTGTTCTAGACCATTCTGTAAACAACTGGGCAGAGCCATGAGCAGTCCTTTATGAGGAGGGGGAGGGGCTAGGAGAGGTGGGTGGTCATGTAGGAGGAGGCAGAGGAGCCAGAGCGAGTCAGGTGGGTGTGTCCTCATGAAACATAGTTTTAACATTTACTGTACTTACACATTCTTTACTTTTACCATATATAATATTACCTAATGAGCATGTCTTGATCAATATTATTACCTGAGCAGGTGAGTCCAACAGCCTTGTCAGGTGAGCAGGTGTTTCTAGTTGAGTCTGAGGTTCTACAGTCCAGGAGAACAGACTCGTTGCCTTCACATTGGAACTCTTTGGTCCACATTGAAGCGTTCACTTCTCCATAGAGCGCCCCCTGGAGGACTGAAGGAGCCCCACAGCCAAGCTGCTTACAGACCACCTCTGCATCCTGCTGGTCAAAGTCATCTTCACACACTGAGACCCACGACTGATTAAACTTCACCTCCACTCTGCCTGAACACACACCAGTCCCATTCACCAACCTTACAGACTCTGGAGAGAGAGAGAGAGAGAAAGAGAGAGAAATGTTCAGCTTTAAATTCATTAAAGGTAAGCTACTTAATGCAAAACATAGAAGAACATGAAGAAACACACAGTAAAGGTCTTTGCACACTGCTGCGTTTTTCGGGCCGAATATCAGAGTGAATTTCGGAGCGTGCAAGTAAAAAAATCAACCTCACGTTATGTCAGTCACGTTTGCACACTGCCGCCCGTTTCGCGCACCACTCGGTCCCTTGCTTTCTCTATCTCTCTCTTTCTCCTTGCCCTGAAAAACGCATTTCGCAACGAAAAACGCAGCAGTGTGCAAAGACCATCAGTCAGTCAGTCAGTCAGTCAGTCACAGGCACAGATCAACCTGAACAGACGGATGGAAGGACGGACGGACGGACGGACGGACGGACGGACGGACGGACGGACGGACGGGGGACAGACAGACAGACAGACGGTTCAATTTAATAGTCTTTTTTTTAATTACCTGAACAGATCACCTCCAGACGGTAAGTGGATCTTATATCCATCATCATCGCTCCACACTCTCTAATTGAAGACTCCGATCCAACACAGGGAGATGTAATCCTCCATACATTTTGATCAGTAGAACCAGAACTCCTTTCTGTTGACACAGCAGAGCCACAGTCCAGCTGTCTGCACACTACAGATGATGACTTCAGGTTTGAGACAGAATCCACTGGTCTCCATTCTCCCTTGTGTTTCATCTCCAGTCTACCAGTACAGTTAGTTCCTCCCACCAACCTGACATCATGCTCTGTACAGAGACAAGAGAGTAAAACAAAGTACTATTACTTTTATTATAAAATGAAAATTGTTATTATAAAATAACAATCCTAACAAATTGTGGAGATTGTTATGTCAGGCTATCAAAATCAGTATATTGTTGTACGTTTTCTATTGATACTTTCACTATCATTTACTCATATCCATAAAGCACTATGTAACCTTGTTTGGGAAAGCGCTGTACAAATAAAGTTTATTATTATTGCTAATATTACCTAGGCAGTTGAGTCCAACAATCTTGTCAGGTGAGCAGGTGTTTCTAGTTGAGTTTGAGGTTCTACAGTTCAGGAGAACAGACTCGTTGCCTTCACACTGGAACTCTTTGGTCCACATTGAAGCGTTCACATATTCATAGAGCGCCCCCTGGAGGACTGAAGGAGCCCCACAGCCAAGCTGCCTACAGACCACCTCTGCATCCTGCTGGTCAAAGTCATCTTCACACACTGAGACCCAAGACTGATTAGACTTCACCTCCACTCTGCCTGAACACAAACCAGTCCCATTCACGAACCTCACTGACTCTGGAGAGAGAGAGAGAGAGAGAGAGAGAGAGAGAGAGAGAGTGTTATATATCGGGACTCCGACACATTGCTATTGCAACCACCTTAACCCTAACCTCAGTAAAACTAACGCTGCTGAATGCTAGACGAGAGCCCTGCACGGGCTTAAAATGTGGGCCCGGGCCCGGCCCTGGCCCATAGGATTCAGTCCAGGCCCGGCCCCTGGCCCGTTTGGTGCCGCTATTTAAAGCCCGAGCCCGGCCCTGAAGCCCGTCACCTTATAATTTAATTAATTATTTGTGTGCGTGGCTTTCACTGCTGCGCGCTGCAGCTACACTCTCAAGGGGAGTCCATACTGCCACTGACCCCGAAATTTGCGTGGGAAAGGTCCGGTTCAAATACAAAATGACATCTCTTGCAACTTCTGAAAAGGATTACTCATAATTTGAGTTCGGAAAGCTGCACGCACGTCAGAAAGTCAAAACTTTCCAACGAAAACTACGGTTGGAGAGGATAGAGACTGGGAGACGTATGTACAGCCCTCTATAGCTGTGCTCGTCTTGCGCTCTTATTAAAAGAAAGAAGTCAACAGGACAGCAAGTAATTACACACACATCAGTGATCACAAAGCAAGAAATCTTCCTCCACCCACCGTTTGTTATGTTACTGTATATCTTCACAGCAATTAGACATTGATATTATTGTCTGCTTGCCGCCCGTGGTTACAAGCCATCTCGTAAAACACTGAGTATCGTCCAGTACTAAAGAGTAAAGACGCACGCATCCCGTAACTGATACGGGAGGTCGGGGAATCATTACAGGGCGATGTATTTGAGAAATGACGGTGAAATGGGTGAAACTACAGCGTTGCGGCTCTCCATTGGCTAATGTAGTCATGTCACGACCAATAAGAGCTGTGTTGCTATAGATACGGATAGAACCCATAACCTAGAAGGCTATAGGAGGCGGCACTCACACACATCACACTCCATTCTAGCTAAGTGCACAGCTGCACACAGAGACGTTGTGTGTGAAATTCACAGCGCAAAACTTTCCGAGCATGGTTCTGAGCCCAGGCCCGGCCCTAGACCCGTTGGTGAGTTTCGAAACAAGCCCAGGCCCGGCCCGTTTTGGCGGGCCGGGCCGTGGTCGGGTCCCGTCGGGCTTGCAGGGCTCTAAGAGAGACACACATTACTGAAACCCAATATGGGCCTCCATGGGGGACAAAAACATTGAAAGGACTGAAATGCCTGTTGAAAGGTTGAAAGGTGGCAGAATGTTAAAGCTAAAGTCCATACCAAGTTTGAATTGTATTGATTGAGCACAGTTGGTGAGACGGGCAGTGTGGGGGAAAGAGTTGTTAAGAGTGAGGATCGTATCCTGGAACAGAATTGATCCGCCTGTCTTTCAATGTTATATGAGATACATAAAGTGGTTCCAGTGTAAATAAGCCGAAAAGCTTACTAGGATCTCCTTTTAGTTGACTTTGTACCATTGATTTGTACTGTTATGAAACTGTACAGTTTCCTATGCAACCTTCAAATACATTCTTCAATCAATCAATCAATCAATCAATCAAGGTGTGAAGGACTTAAGTATTGTTAAAGGAGGCTACTGGTCTGTTTCCAGCTACAGGCAAAGCAGTAACCATGCAGTGTGAAATCAGCTTGGGATAAAATTAAATAACTATCACTTTTGCGAGGCAGGTCATTGCGGCCCCCCAGTGAATGCTTGGACCCTATAGGTGGGACCGGTGAATGCTTGGACCCTATTGGTGGGACCGGTGAATGCTTGGACCCTATAGGTGGGACCAGTGAATGCTTGGACCCTATAGGTGGGACCGGTCTGTGAGACAACCCGGTCAGTTACGACCCGACGTGGAATCGTTGCCACACACAACAATGAGAAGTTGTGTGCTAATAATATAATATTATACACACAACCTGGATTCAAACATTGCACGTGTCGATCTGCGTTCCCGTGCTATGAGGATGATATCCAAACCCTCCCTCTCATAAAACATGAGTTGAACACGGGCCCTAAAGGAAAGCCCTTTAGAAGTTTAAAGCATGTGTGTGTGTTGTGGTGTTCTCTGTGTGGCAGTGTGTTTACACAGAAACGTTAATAAACAGCTTAAATATTGGGAAAGTGTAAAACAGTAGTGATGGTTGTGTGCATTATGCTAATAGTTAATGCCTGTGTGCAGATCAACTGCTCAAGCCACTGAGGAGAACCATGAGGAACAGACAGGTTATGACAGATTGGTTTCCTCATTATTTAGTAGGATAGTGAAAGTAGTAGATCCACAAGCTCACAACGTGTCACATCACAACATGTTGTGAGCTTGTAGATCTGCAATTTTCTCTGTATTTAAATGTGAATTTAAGGGGTTAATTCAAATGTACTCTTGCCCTTCCTAGAGATGTCTTTGAAATGTAGTGGAGTGAAAGTCATAAATACACAAAAAAATAGTAACGTACAGATACTCAAAAATGTAAAGTTCTCAAGTAAAGTAAAGATACTTTGTTGCTGTCCACCACTGTGCATAACAGACACAAACATGAGTTCCAATAATGACACACAGCAGTCAGTCACATACAGACAGACAGACAGACAGACAGACAGACAGACAGGCAGACAGGCAGACAGGCAGACAGGCAGACAGACAGGCAGGCAGGCAGGCAGACCAAATATCAAATCAAAGTTTATTTATATAGCACATTTAACTTTTAACATGTAATTTAAAGTGTGCTGTACACATTAAAAAACAAAGAGCAAACAATAAAATAAAAACAGACAATAGCATACAATGAAACTAGGAATAAAAACAATCAGCAAACAGTATAATATACACAGACAGTAGCATACGATAAGATACAATAAACTGTACAGATTACAGTTGTTGTTGACGTGATTGTTGTTACCTGAACAGAACACCTCCAGGCTCCAAACGGAACTATCAGACTTCTTTGTTCCACACTCCGTTAGTGAAGTCTCAGACCCACCACAGGACAATGTAATCTCCCATACAGGTTGAAGTGTAGAACCAGAACTCCTTTGTATTGACACAGCAGAACCACAGTCCAGCTGTCTGCACACTACAGATGATGACTTCAGGTTCCAGTCAGACAAACCATACACTGGTCTCCACTCTCCCTGGTGTTTCATCTCCAGTCTACCAGTACATTTACTGGTTCCTCCCACCAACCTGACTGGCTCTGTACAGACAAGGGAGTAAGTAGTAAAACAAAGTAGGCCTGCTATTATTTCATCATAAAACTTATTTGATACTTTTTTTCCTCATTTATCTCATTCATGTTATTTGTGTCTTATTTTTGTAAAGTGCTTCATACATTTTGAAGTATGATGATGTGGTTTTGTGTCGCAATTAGTGTGGTTGCCCAATAGGTAGTGCTACTTTATTTATTTATGTATTTATTTATGTATTTATGTATTTATTTATAGATAAACTTTAAGTCATTCCCTGTGACGTTACCTGTATGCAGTGGTGGAAAAAGTACTCACATATTGTACTTAAGTAAAAGTATCAATACTGCACTGTAGATGTACTCCGTTACAAGTAAATGTCCAGAATTCAAAATGTACTTGAGTAAAAGTATGAAAGTATTGGCATCAAAATGTACTTAAAGTACCAAAAGTAAAAGTACTAAATATTTGAAAATAGCCGATCTACAAGCTCACAACGTGTCGCGAAGCGACGCGTTGTGAGCTTGTAGATCGGCTATTTTCAAATAGCCTAGGTATAAAATAGAGCTAAAGTGTTTTATGTATGTTTTATAATATTATAATTTATATCTGCAAAGTAAATAGTAACTAAAGTTTTCACCCAAATGTAGTGGAGTAAAAGTACAATATTTGGACCTGAGATGTAGTGGAGTAGAAGTAAAAGTATTGGAAATTGGAAATACTCAAGTAAAGTACAAATAACTCAAAAGTGTACTCAAGTACAGTACTTAAGTAAATGTACGTAGTTACTTTACACCACTGCCTGTATAGAATAAGTCCATTGACTTCAATGGGAGAGGTGCTAGCTTGGGGATTGGTCAAGCTTCACATGACAATTTGGCTATCCAGACAATAAATAGGCAACAACACTCGCAAATCCCAATTAAGGGACATTGAGGGGACAATTTGAAAGCTGAATCAAAACAAGCTGTTTGCATGCATTTGAGGTGATAAAACACCTCCAAAACTAGAGGCTAGAGTACAGTCTGGACCAGTTGACCATAAGGATAAAGTTTATTATTATACTATTACAATTATTACCTGAGCAGGTGAGTCCAACAGTCTTGTCAGGTGAGCAGGTGTTTCTAGTTGAGTCTGAGGTTCTACAGTCCAGGAGAACATACTCACTGCCTTCACACTGGAACTCTTTGGTCCACATTGAAGTATTCACTTCTCCATAGAGCGCCCCCTGGAGGACTGAAGGAGCCCCACAGCCAAGCTGCCTACAGACCACCTCTGCATCCTGCTGGTCAAAGTCATCTTCACACACTGAGACCCACGACTGTTTAGACTTCACCTCCACTCTGCCTGAACACAAACCGGTCCCATTCACCAACCTCACTGACTCTGGAGAGAGAGAGAGAGAGAGTGAGAGAGAGAGAGAGAGAGAGAGAGAGAGAGAGAGAGAGAGAGAGAGAGACAGACAGAGAGAGACAGAGAGAGAGAGAGAGAGAGAGAGAGAGAGAGAGATAGAAAGAAAGAAAGAGAGAGATATTTAAACTAGAAGAGAAGTTCTTGGTCTATAATCTATAACAATGTGTAACTTTTTTATCTTTGTTTACCTATTGTGTTTTGTGTTTGTTCATCCTGGAGATCTGAAGAGAAAAATAACACAATTAATGAGCTTCACTTTAAAAGAGAACATGGATCCTCACAGTTTTGCAGGTGTAAAGCAGTGGGTGAAATATTTTTTCTTGTGAGAGCTTCATCCTAGCTCCTTTGGAACCTCTTCCTCCGCTGCTATGCATAGACTGCTCCCATAGACTGTAGCACTGGAGCCCGGAGGTTAGACTATGGGGAAAACACAAAACCGTCTGACAAAATGAGCGATATAAACTCTTTATTTCAACCCCTTGCTTCGATTTTCTTCCACGCTTGAGAAGTAAAACGATTAGAGATCAGCAGAAAACCTTCACCTTTTGGATAGAATGTTCACCAAAGGTAAGAAGTGATCGATAACAGTGGATATTCCACCCAGTCAGAAGATTCTGGTTGACGACAGGGAGGAACCTCATCTCGGAGCTGCATAGCAGCGGAGGTCGAGGTTCTGAAAGGAGCTAGCTTCATCCTAGAAGATCTTGTCACGCCTACATGTGTCATTGTGTCACGATCCAAGCAACCTACTGTAGGGTGAAACAGTTTGACTGTACGACCTACGGTTCAAGACTTAGTGATGTGTGCCATGAAACTCATTAAAATACATTTTCAATCAGACTGCCCTGACGTACCGCGAGCAACACAGCGTTGTGCAGCAACTTCGTCCAACCCTTATTAGCTCACATTGTCTCGATTTCTGTGAGGTTTTGCGGCCACGTCCCCTCCCCAAACTATTTGCATTGGTCAATATCAGGCACTCTGCTTTCTGCCCGTTCCTGGAATACAGCTATTTTGTCAGAAGTGTTATGAGTGGGAGGAAACATTCAAATTTCACAGTGGACAGAAAATACATTTGTTTCTCTACAGTATACCATGAACAATCGAAAGACCCATTTCCACTGTAGGTCCAACCCAGAATTAGACCCAGAACTTTCCAGAACCAAGAACATTCAAGAACCTGTGAAGTTCCGGGACCAAGTTCTGCTTATGTTTCCATATAACCAGAACTAGCCGCGAAGGTCCCAAAAAAAGACCAGCAGCGTTATTGGCCCCTCCCATAGGTTCCCAGAACTAACGTTTAGTTCTACCTCAGGAGCAGGAACTAAAAAGGTTCCAGGAACCTTGTCTGGAACCGGGCCGTACGCAATGGAAACAAAACCAGAACCAAAAAAATAGGTTCAGGTTCCTGAAAGTTCCTGAGAATCCAGGCTCCCCCTGAGTTAATGTCGGCAAGACTCTGAACCCCTAATTGCTCCCGGTGAGTAGGTTGGTGCCTTGCATGGTTTCCTCCGCCACCGGTGTATGAATGTGTGTGTGAATGGGTGAATGTAATGCACAATCTATGTAAAGCGCTTTGGATAAAAGCGCTATATAAATGCACCATTTACCTTGCAGTGGAAAGGGGGCTATAGTGAAGTAAGGGGGAACTTTATTCCTGAGGCACTTCACATTTGAAGATTGGTCACGGTAGAGTGACCTGTCGTGCAAAAAGGAACCTAGAAAATGATCTGGTCTTTTGAGATGGAACTCTCTGGCCTGAAATCCAAGTGTAATGTCTGAAAACAGGCACCGCTCATCACATAGCCAACACCATCCCTACAGGAAAGCATAGTGGTCGCAGCATCATGCAATAGGGATATTTTTCAACAACAACAGGAACAGTGGGACTAGTCAGGATGAAGGTGAAGGGGGGTGAACACTTTCGGAAGGCACTGTATATAATAAATTGCGATCGTAGGTCGCAGTTTAGTATGTGAACAGCCACAGCTTGTCCGTATCTCTGTCTATAACGCCTAACACTGTGGTTCCCCTGACGCATAACTGTGACAACACAGGTGACATCCCTGAGTGTCAGGGGAACCACTCTAACATAATGGGTTTGCTGCCCTGACATCACACTCTGACTTCACTGTGATGTCAGGGGAACCACACTAACATAATCCCTTTTATGCCCATACATGGAGATCCCTGATGTCATCAATATTAAATTAACCCCATATCAAACAGGACTTCATATGGGAATGTCCATATATGGAGGCCACATCGGCCACATAGTACACCAACATAATCCATATATGGCCAAGACAGCCCATATCTTTGTGGCTGGTTCTACAGACAGGGATCTCCATGTAAGGGCATTAAAGGGATTGATGTATGATGTCAGATGTCATAGTTGTCATAGGACTTTCACATAACGAATAACTGAGAGTGAGCATGTTTGGGATCTCACAGTATATCTCCATATACAGTACATGGATCTCCATATATGGGTACCAGGGTTCTCCATATACGGGTAACTGGTCCGATACTGTACATCACTGGCCAGATGGGCAAAACATGGGGCGACATCGCAAGGTCGCATGTCGCCCTGAGGTGTCTTACTAGTATAATATATAATACTGTATATTTCAACAATAGTAAAGTCTTCTTTCACTTTTGCCGTGCTGTTTGGTGCCCCCCTGAGGTTGGTGCCCAGTGCTGCAGGTTTGAAAGTCTGTGTTTAAAACACTTCATATTAGGACAGTTTTTCTCACCATATCGTTGTCAGATCTCTCCCTGGCCGGTCAGATAGCCTCGGGAATGGATTGTTAGAGGCCAAAAAGTAAGGGGTCATGTTATAGAGCAACCATGAGGCCGATTTGAAATCTTTGGGGTAGAGGTTCTCTATTTTTTTTTTACCTATAGATATTACGAATTTTTATACTTGTTATATCTTTAATGCAGGTGTCAGAAACTGTCAAAGTACAAAGTAACAATAACTGTAATTACTGTAAACAGTAATAATAAAGTATTGAGGTAGATTTTCAGTCTCTACTCACAGCAGTCTTTGGGTTCGTCTGACCGGTCCCCACAGTCATCTACCGTGTCACACTTCCACCACAACGGAATGCACTTGTAGTTCTTACAAGCAAACTGATGGGAGAGACACAGGCTTACCTTTAGAATCAGTAATGTATCAAAAGCAGACATGAGACATAAAGTCATACAGCGTAAAACAAGTGAAGTGGAGGTGAATCACCTGGCTGGCCGTGCAGCTGGACATGCACTGCTTGTTGTCAGCGGCCAAGTAGAAGTAGGTTTGACAGGCACACTTGTAGCCTCCTCCAGGTGAGAGCAGACACAGGTTACTGCAGCCTCCATTGTTGGTCTGACAGGGATGACCTGGTACTGCAGGATGGACAAAACATGTCCACATGTAATGAATATGAGAACCTACAATACTACTACTAGGCTACTATGTTACACTACTAGTACTACTACTATAAAGCGCCCTACAGACGGGCTGCAGTTGATGCAGGCGTTCTCGTTTGGATCAGCAGGGATCGTGCCACGAGTAAACGCTGTACGATATTTTGAAAGATGACCGCAAACCAGCTCTTGCCGCCCGCGAGCGTGTGCATGACCTAGGACGCACGCAGGAATTTCACGGGTCCACACCCGCTTGCCTCTCCACGCCTCAACTTCGCTGCGCATCCCAAATAATCGCCCACCTCTCAATGAAAATGAATTACTAGTGCACATCAACCACCTCCCATCTGAAAGGCACTTTATATTATGTAATAGGCTACTACTGCTATTAATAATAATAATACTACAATGTTACAATACTACTACTGCTATTACTACGATATTACTATGTCACAATACTACTACTAATACTACAACTATTATTATCATTATCATCATCATCATCATCATATTACAGTGTGTTTATAGTATAGCTCTAACATAATGCTTTTCAAAATAGATCAGATAATAGGCTACAATGATAGACATTTAATAGAAGTTATAAAACATAATGCACAGTAATAATGAGAGTGTTGTATACAGTAAGTGGTACAGTACAGACCCTCAGGTTGTTGATAGGGGTGGTAGATGTGGATGTCCCGTGGATAGTTCAGGTTGTTGATGAGTCTGGTCTTGTTGGTTCCCTGAGTCTTGTGGGCTCTGGAGATGGAGCCTCTCCTCCCCCACTCTGTCCAGTAGATGTACTCCTCAAACAGAATAATACTATAGACGTTGTCCTGACTCAGAACTACAGACACACAAAACCAAAAGTGTCCGAATATTATAATATAGTAATAATAATATTATAATAGACACAATGTTTTAATAAAGTAGCCTTTCCTATATAAAATTAAATCACGTTTTTATTGCTTTCATTGCTTTTTCTTCTGCTACTCGCGGAGAAAATTAACAAAAGCTGTTCTTAAACACGGTAAAATCTTCAGAGTTAGTTTAACTCTGAGAGTGTAAAATGGACCTGTAAATGTAATTGCCAGTCCGAAGTAGAGATACGGGATGATAGATCTGACATCACATTAGAAGGAGTACAGGGAGAGTTAACTTCTATGAGGCAGGGTACGTGTAAACTGAAACAGCCAAAGAAAGACCCAATCTTTTATAATACATATGATCCATCGGTAAAAGTAGCCAGGAATATAGATTGGGGCACTTTGGAAACCAAGGATGGACGCATGGCGGACGTGCCCGAGGTTGACCAGGTGCAATACAAAATACCTGAGAGTTGGGGAGAGAATGAGACAGAGGTAGAAATCCCAATTAGAATGAAATTGAAAGAGGCAGCAAACTTTTTGGAAATGCCGGCCTTTCCAACCCTAATGAAAAATCAGCTCCCGCAGCTCCCGGTATTTGCTTCTGCCCAGTGTGATATGGTTGTTATTCTATGGACAAAGATTCTGAGATAACACTACATTAAGATCTGTCTCATTGTGTGTGTGTGTGTGTGTGTGTGTGTGTGTGTGTGTGTGTGTGTGTGTGCGTGCGTGCGTGCACGCGCGCGCACGCACGCACGCACGCACGCACGCACGCACGCACGCACGCACGCACGCACGTGCGTGCCTGTGTGTGTGTGTGTGTGTTACCTGTGTGTCTGTTGGTTCCATCCAGGTTGCTAAACTCAATGTGTTTCTCCATGGGGTCGCTCCAGTAGATGAGATCATTGATGTAGTCTAACGTCAGGCCTGTGGGCCCAGTGATCTTATCCTTCACTATGATGCTCCTGTTGGTGCCGTCCATCCCTATCCTTCCTATGTGAGGGTTGTTGCTGCCCCGGTCTGTCCAGTACAAGTAGCTGTCAGGAAGACACTGTGTCAGGATCACTATTCACTACAACTCACACATGTATACATACTGTACAGTATAGTGGACAATATGCAGTATGAAGTTCACACATGGTGCTAAATAAAATACAAAAAGTGTGCAAATTGTAAAAAAAAAAAAAGTGTTTGTTGCATTGGTGATTCAATGTTTGGAGGTACGCGGTTTTAATGACGTCACGTGCATGTCGCTTAACACCTACATTACAGGAGTTAACAGGTTCAGACCATGGTGTATTGATATGAATACAGGCTCATCTCTTTGTTAAATCACCCTGCTGTGACACTAAACGTTGTGGAGGTGTGAATCTGGGGGTTATTTTGAATCGATGCATGTCTGTGCACGTGAGAGGCGTGACACTGGTCAGAAAAGATACAGGACAGCGTGTACACGCGTGACCGGACCAATACAACACTGGTCATATGTGTAGAAAATAAAACAGATAACTGGAATAAGGCTTATGGATGATGACCCTATCTATCTGCACATTAAAGTTTATATTTAATGACTTTTAAATACCAAAATGTCAAATACTACTTAAGAAAGCGGCAAACATTGTGAACATTGCAGACCTACAAGCTCACAATGCCTCGCACTGTGACGCGCTGTGAGCTTGTAGTTTGACTGTTTTCACAATATTAATAGATCTGCAATAGGTACACAGAATACAACCACAACCACATCAGTTTTACTTTTAGATGTAATTCAGTCTTCATGTATCTGAGGTGTTCCACAGGGTGGTTGATAAATTCAGTGTGAGGTTCATGATCACAGCACAGAGCTCTTACCTGTAGCGTACATCCACAGCTATGGACCGTGGCAGCTCCAGGCCGGTGTTGACCAGGACTGTTCTGTACGCCCCGTTTAGTTTGGACACCTCTATGGTGTCCTGCTCATAGTCACACCAGTAGAGGTTTCCTCCCACCCAATCAACAGCCAGACCCACTGGTGCACTGAGTGATGTGTGAAGGACCTGTCAATGAGACATACTTTTACTCTGGATATAATCACTCACCATGTTTTATAGTTTTAAGTCATTTGTTCATCATTTTAATATTTAAATCATAGGATATTGTAGAGAGAGCACATGGTCTGTGCACTCATTGACTGAGTCACCCTGTTTTATTGTTTTCTATTTAACAGCAACAACCCTAACCCTAATCCTAAACACTTAAACTGTATAGACCTATTCATGCTTTGGCTATTTGAAAATAGCAGATCAACAAGCTCAACAGTGCATTGTGACGTATAAGCGATTTAAACCGTTTTCCCAACCCCAACCTAAACTTTTTATGTGCCGGTGTTTGGAGAATCATACTCTAGTACGTGGAACTACCTTTACTTTTTGGATACGATGTCGCGAAAAGGGTGATTCCCTCAACCGTGGAGAGATTCCTCTAACGGGCATACAATTTCCTAGGACCTTATCTCATGTTCTGAGTGGAGGGTGAGGTTCTATATGGACCTCATCTAATGTTCTAGAGTGGAGGGTGAGGTTCTATATGGACCTCATCTCATGTTCTAGAGCGGAGGGTGAGGTTCTATATGGACCTCATCTCATGTTCTACAGTAGAGGGTGAGGTTCTATATGGACCTCAACTCATGTTCTACAGTGGAGGGTGAGGTTCTATATGGACCTCATCTCATGTTCTACAGTGGAGGGTGAGGTTCTATATGGACCTCATCTCATGTTCTACAGTGGAGGGTGAGGTTCTATATGGACCTCATCTCATGTTCTACAGTGGAGGGTGAGGTTCTATATGGGGCTACGTAGCTGCAATCAAGCATCATAGATTCTTGATCCCACCGGGAAATGAAAGCGCTGTTGCTGCTGCCGGGGATACGAGGTCTGGATTCCTGAAAGAGAAGCCGGTGTGAGGATTCGTGGGAGCCGGTGAGATAAATCCATGCGGTCGCAGGGACTGTTTATTATTTAAAAACGCCTGTGTGCGATAATGTTATCTAGAGTGTCATTGTTTATTGTTTATCTTTGTGACCTTGATTTTAAGGGGACACAAAGTATTTGAGTTGAAACAAAATGATTGACTGTTGATTTGTTTGGTGATTTATTGTCTCCACCAGCCGAAGGCTGAGGGAGAGTATGTTTTCCCCTCCGTCCGTGTGTCCGTCCGTGCGTCCGTCCGTGCGTCCGTCCGTGCGTCCGTCCGTCCGTGCGTCCGTGCGTCCTCGCAGTTTGTGAGCAGCTAATCTCAGTCGCCGTTGGTCCGGACGCTGCCAACGTGAGCACACACACTCCCTGGATGCCAATCTAGAACCTCTGCCCTTATTTTTTCAAATGGGCCTTTTCTAGCGCCACCTAGTGGCCGATGTTCGCAAAACACATTTTGGTGCACTACTCTTACAGATTTAGTCCAAAAATCCTACAAATCGGTAGGCAGTATCTCCACAGTCATGTGATCGACACGGATCTGTCCGATTTTGCATATTCCATCCTGATTGGCTAAGATTGGCTTCCAAAGTTTGTAGGATTGAGCCGTTTGGTACAAAATGCCTCAAATCCCAAACGCAAAGTGCAATCATCATGAAATCGCGCACACACGTTCCCACTAGGTTGAAGAAGAAATGCCACTTAAAATTTTTGAAATCAGCCTCATGGTGGCGCTATAACAGGCCGATTTGTGGTTTTACCTATAACTCCACCGATCAGTTTCAAACTTTGTAAGCGCACTCCCTAGAGGCTAAGGATAAACCTTTGCCCTGCATTTTTCACATCAGCCTTTTATAGCGCCACCTTTGGGCCGACATATGTAAAACACATTTTTGGATATTACTCCTTGAGATTTTATGCAAAAATCACGCAAATCGGTACACAGTATCTCTATAGTCATGTGATCAAGTCCGATCAGTCTGATATTTCATATTCCATCCTGATTGGCTAATATTAGCTTCCAAATTTTGCAGGATTGCTCCGCTTTTGAACAAAATGCCTCAAATCATCAACCCAGCTTGCGATTACCGTGAAATTTGCCACACATATTCCCACTAGGTCAAGGAACAAATGCTACCTTTTTCACATTGGCCTGTTATAGCGCCACCATTAGGTAGACTTTAGCAAAACACATTTTTGGAACACAATGCTTCAAATCATGCATGCAGCGTCCGATTGCCATGAAAGATCTAAGGTGAGGAACATATGCCACCCTTTTTACATTGGCCTATTATACAGTAACACCACCAGTACGCACGGCCTGGTGGAGACCTGTGCTCGGAAGAGCACTGCTTCTAGTTTTATATGTTATGGAAAGAGACAGGGACAGATGTATTTGGGATTGCCATTTGACGGTTCGATTGTCCTTTGTCTCGCTTCTTTAAAAGAGCATGTTGAAAAAACTGACAATCCTCTTGTTTTTCTTTTTCCTTTGGTTAATATTTTTTCTTTTATAAACAAAGGCTGATTGTTACAATATGTTTTACAATATAATATATTTTATTTGAAAAGTAATTAGTAACTACAATTTTCGAATACTTGAGGGGAGTAAAAGTACAATATTTGCCTCTAAGAGGTAGTGGAAATATTCAAGAAAAGTAAGAAATTACACTACAGTACTTGAGTAATGTAATTAGTTACTTTACACCATGTATTAATAGTTAATAATAGAAATGTGCAAAGTAACAAGTAACAATTGGTGAACAAAGTCTACTCAACCTTGTTACCTGAGATATTATACCAAATACCAAATATTAGTTATTAAATATAACTACAAGTTAAAGTTGCTCTGTGAAATGTGTACTTGAGTTTAAGTACTGGAGTATCCCCACCTCCACTGAATTGAAAGATTTTACCTCTAAGATGTAGAGGAGTAAGTAAAAGTACCTTGAAATTGTACTTAAGTACAGTACTTGAGTAAAAATACTTAGTTACTTTACACTGTCTAACAGTGATATTGCAAAGCAGTTTTAATACAAGTATAACTTTTTTGTTTATATAGTTTCCCTTCACTGTCATTCATCGTCATCTCTGTCATTGTCACACTGACCTGGACGTCACTGCCATTGATGTTCATACGACTGATGGTCTTGGTGGGGAGACCTGAGGAGAACCCTTCTGTCCAGTAGATCATCTGCTGCTGATAGTCAAAGTCCAGAGCCATCGCATCATCCAAGTCCTGTCACAGCACAGCAGTTGTGTTATCCTCTGACAGGAACACATCCCAACATGTCTGAAGCAGTGTGTGTAGAATATTGTATAGGATGTGTTGTTCTGTTCAATGGTTTTCACCTGTTTGAGCACCGTGTCGTTGGAGCCGTTCAAGTTCATCTTCATCAGTTGGTTGAGGGTGATAAAGATGAGGAAGGGCTCCACATCTGGAGGAAATGAGACATTACATTTGACTTGGTTAAAAAAAATACACTGCTTTATTTGTTTATTTGGGAGAGAGAAAACACATTCATGAACACAGCATATAAAAATACATACAGTAGAGTTTGGGAAATTATTAATATAATAAGTTACCAAGAATGTTGATTTACATACGTACACACTAACATATAACATATAACATATAACAACATATAAAGACAGGAACAGATACATGTTCCTGCCATGTAACATCATCAGACAATCAAACAATAAGCCAATACAACAATATAAAGAGCAAAAGTATGAATAACACCAAACTCTGCGTCTATGTATGTTAAGACACACAAATAACAGTTACCAAGAGAATATAAATGTATAAAAATAACCAACTCTGTGCAGACAGACAGACAGACAGACAGACAGACAGACAGACAGACAGACAGACAGACAGACAGACACATATTTATGTTCAACCCATTCGACAAATGTCTTCTAAATCCAATTTTTTCTGAATGTATCAGTGGTATTTGGCCCCTGAACCGCCCCCATCTAAAAATAATAGAATACATTTTAAAATGTATATATTGTAATGTACATATAAGATTTGTCAAAAGGTTCAAGATTTTTCAAAAATAGCAGATCAACAAGCTCATAGCGATTCACTTTGTGCCACGCTATGAGCTTGTATATCTGCTATTTTTGACTAGCCAAGTGCTACAGCCAAGTGCTACAACTATAAATTTAAAATGCCCTTGTTTTCATGGGTTAAATAAATAAAGATAATGGTAAAGTGCTAACTAGTTTACTGTATGTGCCAAGCTTTTAAGCAGCCAATGTCGTATTTGACACATAAATGAAATGAAAGTTGGACGTTCCTTCTCATTCAGCTCCCATTGTTTCTTACCAGACGTGGACCTGCAGATGGTGGGGTCTTCAGGGCTGAGCTGGAAGCCCTCCACACAGAGACAGTGGAAGCTGCCCTGTGTGTTGTTGCAGCGCTGGGTGCAGGGATCGGTGCTGCACTCATCTACGTCCACACACGTCTTCCCATCGTCCTTCAGACGGAAGCCGGGGTGACATCCACACTGCAAGGAGAGACATGGAACAGAGCAGGTGAAGCTATGTGATGATGACCAGGTGTTTCTTCAGTGTCTTTGTGGAATCTGTGTCAAACGGCTGTGTTGTTTCCATACCTTGAAGCCTATCTTGAGGTCTTTACAGAGCTGGGAGGAGCAGCCGCTCAGCTCGCTGTTCAGACACTCGTTAACAAAGCAGTTGAGCTCATCAGAGCCGTCACCACAGTCGTCCTTGTTGTCACACAGCAATGTGTCCTGAACACACTTCCTGTTGTCACACACATAGCATTTGTTCTTTGTTGCAGTGGAAACTTAGAGAAAGGAGAAGGAAAGAGGAATGGAACAGTGTTGGTTTTGACAGCAAATTTAGGTTTATTTTTCGTCATAGTCTTTTGAATAAAATTCCATTTAGTTTTAATCATTAATCATTTTAGTATTGTCTGAATTCTTTTCGTTTTAGTCTCGTTTTAGTCGACTAAATCTACAGTTGATTTTGTCGACTAAAATATATTTTGGCAGGCCTTGATGGCATCGTAATGCCTGCATTTACACTTGCATGCCAAAAATAGCCGATCTACAAGCTCACAACACGTTGCAACGCAGCCAGTTGTGAGCTTGTGGATCTGCCATTTTCAGAGCGCTACACCCATGCACAAACAACCAAACATAAAATGACTTGTCTTTTAGTTCTACTGGATCTCTTCTCCACTAGTCCCTCCCTAACATTTTAGCCTAGTTTTTATTTGTTAACGAAATTGTCAATACATTTAGTCATAGTTTTAGTCATCGTAGTGTAATGATGCACAGAGCAGAGGCGGGGATTGAACCCGGGACTCCCACTCGCCAGTCCAAAAGACAACCAGACGTGCTAATAGGGCTGGCCTGATTAGCAGGGCTGTGTGTGCGAGTGTTTGTGTGTGTGTGTGTGTGTGTGTGTGTGTGTGTGGTTGGTGTGTGTGTGTGTGCGCGCGTGTGTGCGTGCGTGCGTGCGTGCGTGAGTGTTACCTGGGTTATTGCAATGAGCCTCATCTGAGCTGTCGTCACAATCATCGAATCCATCACACTCCCAGTCCTTATCGATGCATTGTTTGTTTTGACACATGAACTGGTCGTTGGCACACGTGTTTGCTGAGACACAGGAGGTAGTTGTTAGCTCAGTCCATTATTATAGAATGAGACCAAAAGGCCAGGACAGACAAAGCAACAATTCTATAGTTATGTCTACAGATGTGTGTAAAGTTCTCTAATTAACATCTGTGTTCATTAATGTGGGATTGATTTATACAGTATCCGACCCTGTAATATATAATAATGTGTTTTCTATCGTATCGAGACTGTCTCGCCACAACTTTTATCATGTATGGGGAATCGGGACCCCACGCCGCATGAGACAATTTCTTTAAGACACACCAGTAGAACTGGCATGCACAGGTACAGTGTATAATCAGAATCAGAAGCATCTGAATCATCTTTATTGCCACATCACAGGTTTACATGTGTAAAACAGTGGGTGAAATGTGTTTTGTGAAAGCTGCATCATTACTTGCGCCAACAGAGCGCCTAAGTATTGTGTTCGCCGTTCGGCTGTGTACAGTATGTAGGTAGGTTGATAGGTAGGTATGTAGGTAGGTATATAGGTAGGTAGGTAGATAGGTAGGTAGGTAGTTAGATACTGTAGGTAGGTAGGTAGGTAGGTAGGTAGGTTGATAGGTAGGTATATAGGTAGGTAGGTAGGTAGGTAGGTAGATAGGTAGGTAGGTAGGTAGGTAGCTGTGTGTGTTTAAGCCCGTAGCCCAATCAGGGACCAGCATTTCTGGGAACATCATCATTAACAGCCAATGAGGGACCAGTATTCCTGGTGATGCCAGTGGTGATGTCACTGGCATCGCCAGCAGAGCCTGGTGAATCTGCCAAGGGTGACCAGATCAGATCTGGGTGTAATGGTGGAATCTGCTGTTGTCAGTGTGAAGCCACAGAGTGAGTCCCTTCTCATCCCAAGATGAGAGCACAGTTACATCAGGTAGGTGACACGGTGGGGCGTGTGGTAGCAGGGGTACACGGTCACCGCCACCTTCTTCCTGACGTCTTGTCCCCTCAGCCTGTCACAAGGCCTGGGCTGCTCTTGGTTCAGACCTAGAGTTTGCTCAGCTTCCCTCCTTGACCAGATGGCTGTTGGTCTCATCAGTGATGGACCCTCATCACAGGGAGGAGTTGCGGGCAGATGTTTCTACCCTTCTAGCAAAAGGAGCGGCCATTCAGCACACTGTGTTACTGTTGGTAGTCCTCCACTCGGTCCAGACGCCTTGGCCCATCGATGGCTCCAACTAAGGCCTAGTGTATGCCTTTCCCTCCTTCCTCCCCTCATAGAGTTTGTTTGGGTGGAGAAAGTACACATGGTTCTGATAGCCCTGGGCTTTATGTCGTCTGGTTCTTGGACATCCTAGTACTGGTTTGCAGGGAGCCATGGGAGCTTCTAGTCTAGAAGGATCTGCTTTCACTAATTTTCAGTTTTCGCCCCCTAGTGGTGGAAAAAATTACCTCTGGGAACTCAGATTGTGCTTTCACAGGCTCAAGGAGTTCTGTTTCACCCCTTTCCCCATGGGCGTCGGCTTTTGGCCTGGCCCCTGAGAGGTGTGGCCTCTCAGCAAAGGGTCTTGGATCTTTTATACTTTTATACTTCTTTTATACACATCGCATGGGGGAACAGTTTTCAGCTTCACCCAGCTGAGTGCTGCCCACAGAAGAGCACGGAGGGGGGAGCAGTCAGGAGTTAAGTGTCTTGCTCAGGGACACTTCTACACAGCTGGAATTGTACCTGGGACCTCCGGAGTCCTAGGCAGGCTGAATAACCATTCCACTATGGCCTCCCCTGCAGGGAGCAAGAGCTCCATCTACGAGGGGCTGCATACTCATACTGGTGGAGGATGTTTGAGTTGTGGTGCGGGGAGAACCAAGCAGACCCACTCATGTGTGGTTCTCAGGAGATCCTGCTTTTCCTGCAGGATCAGTTAGATAAGGGTATGGTGAAGGGACGGTGCATCTCTGACAGAGATCTGCACAGCAGCAACATGGTCATCTACTTTCATCTGTTTCTAATCACTGAACGTGGCTGCATCCACTCCCTTCTGGGAGTCGGTCTTGTGTCCCACTCACTTAGCGGTAGGTATTATCTTCATCAATTAGTTGTTATCACATCTGGTGGCCTAGCTTGAGCGTCCCTTCATCTCTGTACTCACTGGTCTTGGCTCAGTGTAGCGTTTTGCACCTGGCTGAGAGTTTAGTGAAGGATGTCATCTGGCTGTCCGGCCGCCTCCAAGGGTTGCACATGTTTTCATTCATATGTAATTTTGCACTTATTACAAATTGGACACAAAAGTATTTGTCCAGTTACATAGAGTAGTAACCTTTATCATTTGAGTGAAGAGACTATCTTGCCACCTTAGTGTCTGTCGGAAGTGTTGATCGCGTCATCATACTACTGGTGAGTTTTAAAAGAAATATCCACACCACATCATGTGAGATACGGTATGTAAGTAGTTGTGGAGAGAACAATGGTTACAATGTAACCAAACTGATTCTGAATCTGATCGTGGTAAAGCTTACAAAATAAAGTCTTCATTGCTAGAAAGCATATACTAGTTGTCAGAGACGATCAAAACGTATGTGTGTGCGTGTGTGTGTATTACCTGGGACATTGGTGCAGCGAGGATTCTTGGGAGCTTCATCCGAGTGGTCGTGACAGTCCAACTCTCCGTCACACTCCCACGCTCTCTGGATGAGACAGCGACCGTTGGCACAGCGGAACTGGTTGGAGCCACATGTTGGATACTCTGGAACATCAAGAAGAGCTTGAAGAGTCACACATTGAGACTATTTGATAGGGTTTTTGGGTTTTAAAAACCCAAGGGCCCCCCCTAGTGGCGAAAATAAATTTTGTTTTTAATAGGCCTAAATAAAGAAATGCGCCCATATCTACATACATTCATACTAGGATATTATATATATTTTGTAATTTCCAATATATTAGGGGTCCCAGGGCCCTACTTTCCTAATCTGTGGATTAATCATTGTAGTTTGTGCTTAAATCGCGCAAAGACAACAGACCCGGGCCCCTTTGATCAGGGCCCCCTTGATCTGAAAACCCATGGGGAATAAGGTCTAATTTCGCCACTGAGACTGATCTTTACAGGTTAATAGGTTAAAGATACTGTTTCCAAAAACCTTTAGCTCAAGATGCATACGAAACATTTTGTGTTTTCCCGAGACCAAAACTTACATTAATTAACAACTTAAACCGTGTTTGAGAGTGAATGTAGATCTACAAGCTCACAACGTGTTGACATGTTGTGAACTTGTAGATCTGCTATTTTCAAAATGTATGTATTTTTCCTTCATAAATACATATATATGTTTTTACATTTCTGCAATTCTTTTGAAACATGACAGTTTTTTGTAACATTTTAAAAACGCTTTTGAAATAAAAAAATATATATTTGTTTTAAGTCATTAGGGAAAGGTGAAAAAAAGCGTCTGTGACCCTCCAAAAAATAGGTCCCAACGCATTGTTTGCATTAATCTTTACAGGCTAATAAGTTAAATCATTGGTTCAATGTGGGGTCCAGGGACCCCCAGGGGTCCTTGTCATTGGGTTCCAGAGGGTCTCCAGCATATTTTGTCAATATAGCCTCCATAATCACCACTTTAACCTTATCGGCTTGAAAATAGCAGCTCTACAAGCTAACAATGTATCTCAATGTGATGCATTGTGAGCTTGCAGCCCTGCTATTTCCAAACAATCTTGGAAAAAAAAAAAAAACATTTTTAAAACATTGTGAATATTTTTCAACCCCAAACATCTTGCGTGACAGAATATATTCTGGCACAGAATATTTTCACATGGGGTTCTCAACCAAATTCCTTCATATATACATATTCATTCAGTTTGAGAAGCATGGGATAAAGAATGGTCCACTCACCACACTCCATGGACTCATCTGAGCCGTCAGCACAGTCCTTGTCATGGTCACACACAAAGCTCTTGGGGACACATTGTTTGTTGTGACACATGAACTCTGTGCTGCCACACAGGCTGTTGAACACTGAGACACAGGGAGCAGTTGTTGGGTCACAACATTAATACACAATAAGAGCAAACAGCAACACATCTATTTATTATGTCTACGTATCGTCGTTGTTGGGTGGAAACCTTGTATGTCCAAAACCGTTCGTTTTGAAATTATCCTTTGAAACATGATTTAAACTATATGAAAACAGCCGATCTACAAGAACACAACGCCTCGCGGGTGTGAGGTGTTGTGTGCTTGTAGATCTGCTGTTTTCACTACTTTTGTGAACCTTGAATGTTGAAGCAGGGCTTTACTTTGCAAAAAACATTCATATTTCAAACCTGGAGATACGAGGTTTCTGCCCGACAGTGACGATATGGTGTGTGAAGTTCCCTTGTTAATGTATGCGTTTATTATTGTCAATATCACACCTGTAATCGCTTATATGTCAGGCAGAAACCTCTTATCTCCATATTTCGGTGCCATGTCATAGTTTCAACGCCCCGTTCCTCCGAACTCCCATTCTTCCGACCCAACCACCTATCCTTAAAGGAGTAGTTCACTCCAAAATGACTTTTTTCCTATTGATTACTCACGCCATGGAGACTTGAGTTAAAAAAAAAAAAAAAAATGTATATGTCACATTCCTAAAACAAAAATCCGATTACAATGAATTTAACCCCATTGATTCCAGATGGGGACCCGAATGCATTTGGGTCCCCATCCGGAATCAATGGGGGTAAATTTACTATAATCTATTTTTTGTCTTAGGAATGCCTGTGAGTTGAATATGAATATCTAACCAATGAAAATTATTTAAACAAGAGCTTGTGAATAATAGCAACATTGGATCCATTGGAACACATAAAGGCTAAAGGCTACATGGTTTCCACCCGACAGTGAAAACTATAATAATGTGTTCTTTGATCTTTGTTTACCTGTTGTGTTGTGTGTTTGTTCATCCTGGAGAGCTGAGGAGAAAAATATCACAATAAATGAGTTTCAACAGAGAACATGATCCTCTCTGCTAAAACACCTGCTTGGATGTAGTTGTAACAGAGAACATGATCCTCTCTGCTAAAACACCTGCTTGGATGTAGTTGTAACAGAGAACATGATCCTCTCTGCTAAAACACCTGCTTGGATGTAGTTGTAACAGAGAACATGATCCTCTCTGCTAATACACCTGCTTGGATGTAGTTGTAACAGAGAACACGATCCTCTCTGCTAATACACCTGCTTGGATGTAGTTGTAACAGAGAACATGATCCTCTCTGCTAAAACACCTGCTTGGATGTAGTTGTAACAGAGAACATGATCCTCTCTGCTAAAACACCTGCTTGGATGTAGTTGTAACAGAGAACATGATCCTCTCTGCTTGGTCTTCCACCTCAGACCCACCTTACCGATCATCACCACGAAAGCGTGGGGTGGCTCAAAGTAGCTGACAGAATACAGCATCTTGCAATGGGCCTGGTGTACAAGATTCACTACACCTCCAAGATACCCATGTACCTGACAAACTACTTCTTAAAGGTCAAGGATGTTCACGATCACAACACCAGAGGCAGCTCCACTAATCATCATCAACGTAGATTTAACACTAAACAAGGCTCTAACTCGTTCTCCTGCTATACCATCAACATGTGGAACGCCCTTCCACGAGCCTTAAAGGAGAGCAAATCCCTCGCCTCCTTCAAAATTGGTATGAAAAGTCACCTTCAGACAGCTGCTACCCGTGTCTTGTAAATAGACTAAGCCCCCATGCCCCCCCCCCCCCCCTTTTCTTTTTTTCTGCCTTTGTATTTGATGTTATGCTTTTGAAACTGATATTATCCTAGATAAAGTACTATGTTCTATCCGTCTGTCTTTCAATGTTATATGAGATACTTAAAGTGTGGTTCCTGTGGAAATAAGCCTCGGCTTTCTAGGATCTCCTTTTAGTTGACCTTGTACCAGTGATTTGTACTGTCATGAAACTGTACTTTTTTCTATTGCAAACTTCTAATACATTCTTCAATCAATCAATCAATGCTAAAACACCTGCTTGGATGTAGTTGTAACAGAGAACATGATCCTCTCTGCTAATACACCTGCTTGGATGTAGTTGTAACAGAGAACATGATCCTCTCTGCTATAACAGAGTAGATGTAGTTGTGGTTTATCTGTTGCACCAAAACCACTGGAGAAAAGTAGTTCATTTTGCAGCCACACATTATGCAAGCATAATGAAGTTGACCTACTTTTTTAACAGGGGGGCTCTTAAGTCTGACATCATTTTGTAGGCAGAGGAGAACTTTTGGGGCCAAAAGGCCCCAGCACCCATGAATCTTTTTACTATTTTTACTATTTACTAATTTGTCTTCTGTTTCTTGTTGACAGGAAAATGGTAGAATTATACTTTAGTCATTATTATTATTTTTTTTATCTCAGATCTGTTGAAATAGCGAGGGACGCATATTGACAATAAATCTGCTTGGAGGTCTGACCGTCTGACTACAAAATGTCACGGCTTAAAAGCCCCATTGAAAACATAGACTAATGGATGGATGCCTAATTTGATTGAATGATATAGGAATCTTTATGTTTGTTATTGTTGTTATAAAGTTATGCACAGCTGTCAGTGTCGCTAGCAACACCGTGTCTGCTTTAACTTTGAATAGGCCTTGAAATGTTGTTGCTTGTATGTAATTTGTCTTTTAATGTTTAGAGTTAAAGACACCTTTGTTGGTGAGAAACTAGCCATTTGTGTGCAACACTATAACACAGTGTTCTACATAATCACAATCCATTGGTCAACCACCACAGCATAGCTTGTCCTTGTCCTGTGTGTGTGTGTGTGTGTGTGTGTGTGTGTGTGTGTGTGTGTGTGTGTGTGTGTGTGTGTGTGTGTGTGTGTGTGTGTGTGTGTGTGTGTGTGTGTGTGTGTGTGTGTGTGTGTGTTGCTGTAGTGTTAATGGTTTATCTACAAACATAGTGTCTGTAAAGTTGCCCGAGCGGCCAGGGCTCAAAGAACAGTCCCAGAATGGTCTTTAAGGGTTTATATTTTACCCAAACATCTCCCATCAGCAGTGCAGTTTACAGTGACTGGCCAAAAATAGAAAATAAGCTGAAAAATGAATTAACACTTAGGCGAACACCAACATAACCCGACTGGCTAAGAGCTCTCTTCGGTTAAACCTTGATCGCTGTAAAGCCTGTTACACCTCTCCCTCAGGTAATGTTAACAGTGCATAAGACCATATTAGACTAACTTGACTATCAGTGCAGCCTCCCTTAACTCTTTTAGTGCCACCCGTTCACCACTAGAGGGTGCCCCAGGTGCCAGAGATAATCCCATAGAGATATGCTGGTATATGCAGAAGCCCTGCAGCCATGACTTGCCTGGACACTTTCCTTTGTGCATGTACAGGAAGAGGATGAAGTTAGCTTGAAGTTAGCTATTGGCTACCAAGCATTTTAGAAGCCTTATTTTCGTCAACTTAGCCATGATTAACCCTTGCACACCTCATGCATGGGAAAAAAACAGAGAAGAATGAGCTCTAAAAAATCCAATGCAATCCTGGATTGCATTGGGGTGGATTTGTGCAGTTTGTTCACAGCTTTCAAACAAAAAAAAAACGATTGGAAATCCGTTCAGGCATTCTTGAGATAATAGCCATTATGTTTTACACTGTTGTGAGCTTGGAGGTCTGCTACCTGAGTTGTATGGGGGTTGTATGGGGGTGGAACATGCAAAATCGCGATTGAAATCATGTTCACTAGATTTGATGGGGTCCAAAAAAAAATTTTTTTTTTAAAAACCGAATTTATTCGGTTTTGGCATTCCTTAATACGTTTTAAAAAACCGAACTTTTTCGGTTTTGGCACTTAAGGAGTGGATCCTACCACAGGACACCAATTAGCCTTAGCAATACTTCCATATACTTCCATTAAACATTTCCTTAACTAACCCCCAGCTAAGAGTAACAAACATTCTACATGATGCCTTACAATTAACCTCTTGGGGTGAACTTCCAAATTAATGACATTTAAATAAACACTTTACTCTGAAACAAAAGGAAACACCCCTCTCCTCCACAGCACATGGCACGTTCCTATTAACCAAGGAACGGCCCCCAGCTGTGCGGGAGAGACCCAGGAAAAGTGGCCACACCCATTTACACCACCACCCCGCAGGCACGGTTCTAGCCCTGAGCAGTAGGGGGTGCTATAGGGAGCTTTTGCCGCGGGCGCATAGCGCCCGCGCGTGCACGTCTCGCGCGCGCACAGCGCGCGCGCGAAAATTGGTGTTTTTCCGCGGATTTGAACGCGTTTTATTCGGATTTCCGCGGTTTATTTCTTTGCTAAACAATCGGGAACGGGACACTACACTTTCCCTTTGCCTCTCAGTCTCCACATGCACCAGCCAGCAAGATAGTCTATACTATACCGCAGTTTTATTAATTTATTTTTTAAGTTTTGCAGCCATTTTGCCCTATTCACCTCTCCCAGTCCCCACCCACCCCTTAGGTTAAGCAAAACAACTGATGATTTAAGTAACATTTGTCTCAGCGGAC
Organism: Nannobrachium achirus; assembly: GCF_963921795.1. Taxonomy (NCBI): domain Eukaryota; kingdom Metazoa; phylum Chordata; class Actinopteri; order Myctophiformes; family Myctophidae; genus Nannobrachium; species Nannobrachium achirus. The sequence goes on along the minus strand of NC_137827.1, from coordinate 56,308,066 downwards.
AACTTTTGACATCAAGAAAAGAGTTAGGCAAGCTGCAGCAGCAGTCAAGTGTACTCACCATTCAGAAGAATTAGATTCCAAAACCAGAAGCAACAATCAACAGCAGAGTAGCATATTTTATCCTGTTTATCCATTTTTTTGTCCCAGTTTTTGGAAAAAGATTGATGAAAACAAAGCCCCTCTCTCTTAACAACACAAACATGTTGCATGCAGTGGTCCCAGACCAGTTCACTTCCTGTTGTTGCTCATAAACCCGCCCACTCGCTTTAGGTAAATTTTGCCCCAACTGAGAGCAGGGAATCAGGTATGCAGTGAGTGAGTGACACTCGCTTTTGGATGGTTGCTGCTTTTCTAACTTATCAGCAGAGTTCACTGCTCAGATTATGCCTTAGTCAGTCATAATAACTCATTTAAAATATAACAGGTTTATACACTATTTGATTTCTTTTACATATTAACATGGTTCACTACGTTGTGGTTAAAGCAACAATATATATACACTATAATATCACCACATGTCAAATACTATACTTAAGTTAGCCATCAATCCCCTCCCCACCACTGCACTATAGTCACTAAGCTCCTCATCCCACTGCTGTTATGAGCCTAGACTAGTATCACTAGTGAGTAGAGTAGTTGAGATGTCTGTCTAAATGACATTCATCTCAGTGGTCTGTTGTATGTGTATGTGCAGATTTTGTCCGAGTTGAGGGCTTCCCAAAGAATCTTTCCATGCCTCGATGCCGCCCGGCTGGTATGTATGTATCTGTCTGTGTGTGTGTTGTGTTGTGTGCGAGTCGTGTTGACGCTTCAAGGGACTTGAAATATTCTTCTCTGCTTTTTATTGCCTCGGGGCATGCCGACGCCTCCTGTTGTTTAGGAGTAGTACTGCACTTGGTTATCACACTTTTCTCCGTCTGACCGTCTCGTCTCTCTCCCGATTTTGCAAGCCCCGATCAGGAAAATACTGGATCCGGAAAATAATGGTAATAGTCAGGAAAATACTGGTGCTTAAAACTCTCTCCCAGCCATTTACAATATGCTTGTGCGCCTATACTGCCAGGAATTTTATTAATTTCCAAGTTAGCTTTAATCTAACCCAACAGGGATCATATTGTTGTAGAATGTAGTACTAGTACTATCCACTAGAGTGTGCCCAACGATAATCTCCTAGAGTCTGGACTAGCGAGTGGACAGCAGTAGACCCATAATGGCGGCGCCCATTGGCGGCCATTATGTCTCCCGGTCCGCCGAACGGGAGCTATAAAACACGATCCGAACGTCGTGCGCACGCCATTTACACTCGTTTTTGCTCTTGAGTGACCAATCTGTCAGTCCAGCCATTTTTTTCCGAATGAAAATCGGTCTAAATATGGTAAAGTTTGATAAGAAAAACGTCAACATTCAATGCTGTAAAAAGGCCCATTCTATGTTATGGCCGAACGACTTCCGGGTTACGTCATCGATGATGTCACTTCCTTCGAATATGTAACTTTAGACTAAAATTAAGCTAGAAAGGTCATTTATAGCTCAAAAAATTTCAAAAAAATACCAAAATGATCAGAAAATGATCCCCAAGGCGACGTTTGGCGATCTGGCTGCCTCACCCTCCTCAAAATGGCGACGTTTGGCGATTTGGCTGTGAACTAGTTAAGCACCAAAAGCTTCCGCGTAGAACCGCCACTGACCACCCCAATGATTCAATAAACCAACAGGAGAACCTTATAATGCATTTAAATACCATAAGAACACTGTCCATGAACCCACAGTTCCACACAGACATCTTTAAAGCCAGCTGGCACAGTTGGTCAAATGGAAGATGCTGTGTAGTTAGATGTGTGAACATTGTCCTCAATCATTGTATATATGTGTATAGGGCACGGGCTGCCCCGTGAGAGTGTCTCTGTGGAGACAGCTGCTCTGCTCTCTTGGGTTTATAGTCCATGGGCCAGACGGGTTGTCGGTATCAAAAAGGTGGCAAAGGTTACCATGCATTTTTGAAAAGCTCTATATCTGTAGATTATATTTTGGTATGATAACCCTTTCTTAGACACAGCTAAATTGGTGTTATCAGCCTCTAGAGTTGGTGTCCCATTAACATTACATTACAGGAAAAAGGTAAAAAAAAAAATGCTTTTAGTAGCATAAGAGGGGTCAAACTAGGGGGTTTTCATGATGCCGAATCCATTGCAAGCATCTGTTTTGCACAAAAAACATTCCTTGGGCTATAAATGGCCTCAGAAAAGGATGCATGTATGGGTGTGCATTCATGTTAGTCTGAGGCCTTAGGGTTTTATTTCTCATGCTAATCAGTCTAAAAGTGCCACATTTTGCACAGATGTAGCCCAGGGCATGCTCTAATGATTTAGCTAGGGCGCCCGAGTCGGTGACCTTCAGGCTCCAGAAAACATCCACAAAACTCTGAAAAGTGATGACTCATCACTTTTCATCACTAAACCATTGTTTTTCTGGAGCTGTGGCGACCCCGAAGGTCATTGACTCGGGCGCCCTAGCTAAATCATTAGAGCATGCCCTGGGCTACATCTGTGCAAAATTTGGCGCTTTTAGACTGATTAGCACGAGAAATGAAACCCTAAGGCCTCTGACTAACAGGAATGCACACCCATGCTTGCATCGTTTTCTGAGGCCATTTATAGCCCAAGGAATGTTTTTTGTGCAAAACAAATGCTTGCAATGGATTCGGCATCATGACAAACCCCTAGTTTGACCCCTCTTATGCTACTAAAAGCAGATCATTTTTTTGCTTTTTTTCCCTGTAATGTAAAGTTAATGGGACACCAACTCCAGCGGCTGATAACACCAATTTAGCTGTGTCTAAGAAAGGGTTATCATACCAAAATATAATCTACAGATATAGAGCTTTTCAAAAATGCATGGTAACCTTTGCCACCTTTTTGATACGACAACCCGTCTGGCCCATGGACTATTATTGAAGTGTCTGTTGTGACCGTAAAGGTGATAACAACATTCAGCCACTAGATGTCGCTCTACACCAGGGTTCTAAAGCCTTTTTGCCATGAAGTGCCATGTTTTCATTTTCTTGATAGTGTTCCATAAAGGGGTGTAACGATACATTTTTATGCCGATTCGATACATATCACGATACATGTTTGACGATACGATACATGGACGATAGTGCAGGTTTTTAAGGGAAATATGTATTATTATGGATATAAATAAGGAAACAATGATTATCTGGCAAATACATGGACATTGTATTTGAACACATATGGACAAACCCGCTTACCCGCACCTTGATATGAACCCAGAGATTACACACATTTATTGATAGACCACTGTAGCTATATGGATAAGAAAAGTAATTAAACCCCTCCTTTTCATTCTTTCTTCTTAAAAATGCTAAATATAACAAGTACAAGTAGGTAGTATCGATACAATCGATTCTTTGCCCTGCCGATTCGATACGATACAAAATCAAAGATACGATTCGATTTTAGCTGTTTTCATTTCGATATACTTAAATTTTTTAAAATTAAAAACGATATTTCAATGCAGTTACTATATCGTTACACCCCTAGTTCCATATCAACATGAAGTTTAACTATGGCACCACCTCAAAATGTCATATTTCCAATTGATTGTGACATGCTATAAATAACCTTTATTTTTGTTCTTATATAGAAATATATTATTTGACATTAGGATGTAGGCCTAGGATGTAGGATCATTAGACTCAAGCAATAACTCAGTATCCCCCAGAGGGATTCTCCCTATGTTCCCCAGGTTCTATGTTCCCCACCCACCCTACCCCAAAAAAGGTTATATGTTCCCCGCTCAACCAAAAAAATGGATCTATATCTAAAAAAGGTATATGTTCCCAACTCAAATGCAGGAAATGGTGGGGCATCTGGGCACTAAGAACATGTGGGCAATCCTAATTTAGGTGCCCACTCGTCCAGTTGTCCAGGTGCCCACATGTCCCCAGTGCCTAGATGTCTCAACCCCTAAGTGCCTACTCGTCCAGGTGCCCACTCATCCAGATGCCCAGTCATAACAAAAGTATGGTGCCCAGATGTCCCTAGCCCTGCAAGGCACAGCAATGCCTTTTGGCAAGATTTATATTTTATCAAACAAAAAAGTTTGTTTTCCAGTTATTTTTTCACCTTAAACGCTTTCAGTGCCAGCTTTTCACCACTAGACGGCACCCAATGGCCATAGAATACACCATAGAGTCGGAGATACGCTGGTATATGCACAAGCCGTGCGCAGCCATGATGCGCCTGAACACTTTCCTTTGTCCATGTACAGGAACAGGATGAAGTTAGCTTGAAGTTAGCTATTGGCTACCAAGCATTTTAGAAGCCCTATTTTCGGCGATTTAGCCATGATTAAACCTTGCACACCTCATGGATATGCATGGAACAGAGAAAATGAGCTCTAAAGATCCTGGATTGCATTCGAGTGGATGGTAAATATCGGCGGCGCGACGCTCTCGCGGGCCGTGTAAACAGATGACTATATCTGTAAATATATGTATTTTTTTTTAAAGCCGAACTAGTTCGGGATAGGCACCCAGGACTAGGGTTGGGACCCGAAACCGGTTCTTTTTAGGAACCGGTTCCATGATAGCGGGTCCAGAACCGGGTCAATCATTTTTGCCGGTCCGATTCTCTTAACGGGTCTCATCAGCGTGCATTAGCTGTGTGCATTCCATTACAAGCAGCTGTGGTGACGTCAGGCCACCTCTACAGAAGAAATGCTGGGAATGTCCGCGTCACTGAGCAGCGCGAGTCGGCCGCAGCCGTTTGTCCTTTGGGGGGGCCGTGTGTCTCGCTCCACTCCAGCGTGATAGCGTCACCTCCTTCTCACACACGTGTTAATATTAACAAGCCAACAACAACAACAAGATCAAGCATGAAGCCATCAGAATGGTCGCCGATGAAGAAAAGAAAAGACAGCGCGCTGTCACACCGCATGCATGGATGTTACACCAACATTCCTTTGGAACCGAAATGTGTGACACCAATGTCTGAGTAACATTACCCAATGCAACTATGCGATGCAGTCACACATTTCTTTGCCAAACCCATGTCGGTGTAACATCCATAAGTTCCACACGCACGCTGACAGACACAGTCACAGAAGCTTGTTCTTCAACAGGGAACAAAATGCGAAAATTGGATTTTACAAAACGGACCCCGTCAGCGTCGATCCTGTTTTAAAGAGGAAAAAAGAGCTTAAAACCAACTTGCTAGGGTTACGTCGTCTTGGTGTTGATGAAGACAAGTTTATATCGGATCTGCAAGCTCAAAAGTAGTCGCGCATAGTTGTCTGAGTTGTATGAGTGGAACGTTAAATCAGACGCACTGCAGTGCAATTATTTACTATAAAATCTACTATTACATTTGCGTGTACAGTACACTGGGACTTGGGAGTTAATCTGTTATATAGGGCTCGTGATCGCGCTGCTGCTGTTGTGATGTGTTACATTATAGACATGATGTCTGCAAAAAAACACTTTCTTTAATATAGAAAACATTTGTATCATAGCCTATTCTTCTTCCTCGTTGTATTGTTGTTTTTAATGTAATGAAAATAGGGAGCTTTATTATGAGGAAAAAACTGGTGTTTTTAACGGTTATCACTTATGTAACCGATAAACTTTTGCTCCCGACAACCCCCCCCCATGGTTTAAGTTGTGTTTATTATGTAATTGTATAATGGATGTCAGAAAATATGAAAAAAAATATATATTGGAACCGTTAAGAGAACCGCTAGGAACCGGAATCGTTAAGAGGGAATCGCTAAGGACTCGGAATCGTTAAAATCCTAACGAGTCCCAACCCTACCCAGGACGTTAATAAGGTCCAAATTATCCTGAACTAGTTCGGGATAGGCACTGTATCATAACCATTGGATCCTATTGTTTAGTATTACAATGCCATTGGCCACAATATTTGCATATGAATCCCCCCCACAGAGTCTGACATTCACACAACTTCAAGATCTCTGGTGTCCAGTCTGGACGAACAACATCTCACTTTTTCACGGAAGCTTTTCCTCACAAAAACATAAGTAAAATGCCTGTAATATTTTTTTGGGTGATCATTAGAATGTCTAGAATATATGTACGTATGTTATTATTGTGAAATATATCCCCCAAATGTAAATTAGAGCATGATTTATGATTTATGGCTATAAAACCTTACAAAAACATTATTTTATTTTTTCAAAAAGAATTACATTTTCCTCTCCAACGTACTCCTACAACAACATCTGAAAGGTTGAAAAAAATGCAAGTAGAAATGTATTTGGGTCTTGCAGGGCTAGTGCCCCATATCCCACTAGTATTCTTAATTTCTCCCCATTATGTTCCGTTCTGTGTGTTTAGAGTTGTTATTAATAATTAGAAATGAATGTTTCCTGCATTGTTGGATGAGCGGGGAACATAGAACCTTTTTTAGTTGACCGGGGAACATAGAACCTTTTTTAGTTGACCGGGGAACATAGAACCTGGGGAATATAGGTATACGGTCCCCTCCCATGCAACAGCAGATACAACACAAATGTGTTGGGGAGGAATTCATTGGCATAACAACTAAATTCTAGAGAAAAGGGGGATAAATGAAGGGAAACAAAAGGAAAACAAGAAATACGTTTTCAGAGTCTGTTCTCTATATTTTCACCGAGATACTGATGCTAACCACTGGCTAAGGCTAATGATGATTTGGTGTGGGGGAGGAGGGTGGGAGAGGTAGCGAACATTGCAGGATGGTTAAGTCATGAGTCATGCATAATAACAGCTACATGATTTGTGCCCTATGTTACCAAATCATCTCATAATAAATGGCCTATAGGCCATCATGAACATGCTTTCTACCATAAACCCACCTGTGGTGTCCTTGGTGCTGGGTCCTGCCTCTTCACCTGTGGTGTCCTTGGTGCTGGGTCCTGCCTCTTCAGAGGCTTGGTTAGTGGTCACAGCAGCATCCTCGGCCCTTCCACCTTGGAAACATTATGCACATGTTCACACATAGCTGCATCTTACCCTTCCACCTTGGTCAGTTTTCACACATATACGGGTTGGGATGTACAGTACAGACCTCTGCAAACTCCAGAACTGTACAAACTAAAAGTGCCCGAGTAAGATTCCCTGCCTGACGGTTCTGACGAGGAAGAGATTCAGTAGTTCATATCATGTTATTTGTAATTATATTGATAATCAAAAAGCTAAAACAATTGTGCTTATTTGTTTAGTTGCTTTATTATTGAGGGCAGGGTCAACATGAAGGTCAAGGCCAAGATATGCCAATTTTGGACCAAAATGACCTTGACATTGACCTTGAACATATTAATGACACTGAACTTCTCGTCACCTCATAAATCACGTGAATACAGCTTACTTTACGGTCGGTTGTCAGGCCAGGATGACGATAACTTTAAAGACCTAGTGAAATGAAGAATGTTTTTTCACACTTTTAGAGCTTATCCGTGGTAATCATATGGGCATTCCTGACACTAGATGCCAAAAAAATAGAACATAAACCATTTTTGTGTATTTCTATATCAATATATATTTCCTGTGAACAGAAATGTGCTGTGTGATGACATAGACAGGTCCTCTTGAATATAAATGAACCTTGATTACATTCACCTGTTTGTATCCCATTGCTGCACATTCCTCCAAACAAAGCTGATTTTAATTACAGAGCTACTCCGTTTTGAATCTCATTCAAGATGACGTCCAAACTCATTGTAAACTTAATGAGCACAATACAATATGTATCTGTAAACATTATAGGTTAGAATAATAAGCAACTTGGTAACACCCATTCTGTACAAGATGCAGCCAGGGTCTTGTCTCTCTGCCTTGCTACTGAGGGCTACAAACAAAACATTACATGCATCACATGACTCAGATTTTACATCCCATCGGCTGAAGGGCTGGTCCCTTCTGATTGGTTCAGAAACGCTCAGGCTTCTTTTTTAGACTGAACCTTCAAAATAAAATGCCCAACATAGCCATTTCACTGGGTCTTTAAAGGAGTAGTTCACCCCCAAAATTACTTTTTTTTCAATTGATTACTCATGCCATGGAGACTTGAGTTCAATAATATCTTTTGTCACAAGACAAAAAAAAAAAAAAAATTACGGTTTCCCCATCCACTGCAATTAATTTAATACATTTACTATAATCACATTTTTGTCTTAGGAATGCGACAAATACAAAAAAGTATTATTGAACTCAAGTCTCCATGGCATGAGTAATCAATAGAAAAAAGTCATATTGTAACGTAACACTTGCTGGTAACCGCTGAGTGTTCTATCACTGGGTCCTCTGGTTCTAGCACACAACGGGAGACGATCCGTCCATGCTGTTGAACTGACGTCCCTTAAGCTAGCCTTACACCTAACAACTTTGAAAAGATTTCTCAGTCGTAATAAAATCGAGGCGAGTCGAGGCGCGCTCCCGTGATCCGGTCGTTACTCAATCGTTAAATGTGAGGTAGTGCTCCGACTCGATTTTTACCCCGACTTGAGACCCAGATTCTGTTACGAGAATATTAAACTGGTTTGATATTTTCTCAAATCGGGGCTGCATGAGTCTGAATGAGCACAATGACGTAACAACCAAAACAGAACTAGCGAGCCAAAGGCCATTTATTCCCCAAGACGTTCGGTTGAGCTGCCAGCCTGGCCTATCATAACATAACATTCAAAGTTGATAATAAGTTGATAGGATCAATCTGCGCCGGCTATGGAGGAGAGGAGAGGAGAGAACAGGAGAAGAGGGCTGAGGGAGGAGGGCGGAGCTCGGTGTGTGTGCAATATGTGCATGCAGCGAGGGAAAAAGTAATCACATGTTTTACTCAAGTAAAAGTATCAATACTGCAATACTGCGATGCGACCGCGTTGTGAGCTTGTAGATTGGCTATTTTCTGTGTGTGTGTGTGTGGGGGGGGGGGGGGGGGGCAGGGGCAGTTTTTATAAACTTGGGGCTCCCCACAAAGGTAGTAAAAGAGGCCCCGCCATGAGCGTGCGTGAAAAATAGGTATGCGGAAAACAGTATGGAATTAAAAATGCCACCCTCCAACTCAATACCTATTCTGAAAAAGTGATGATTTAGCATGACAAGACAATGAACTTGACAAGACAATGAAGAGCAGAGGAAGCCTATTTGTTGTCATTATGGTTGGTTTTAAATACCTAACCACAATCATTTGATTTGGGGGTGAGCTAGTAAGAGGAATATGAACACATGGGCATGGCTATAATAGGCCTATTTCAGCAAATAAAAGACAATCTTGTACCAGTCTTTACAAAATCTTTAGGGGCATCTCACATCTAACAACTGAAATCTTTTAAAAATCATCATTAAGTCTTTGTAAAGTCTTTTTCAAATCTTTTAGTGTGAGAGGGTAGTCTTTTAGAAATCTTTCCAAATCTTTCCCAAATCTTTACAAAGTTGTTAGATGTAAGAGGGCCTTTATCAAAACTAGCACAGATCATAGGACAGCCAATGACAGTGAGACATTAAACATGCACATCCAATCAGACTATAGGAGGCATCTCAAATCTATAGGTAACTGATTCCCATGTTACACACATTCACAGACACAGGTACCCAGGGCTGTACTGCCCATCACAACACTGTTAGATTGTTGAACAATTTCACTGTCCCATTGACATTTCACTGCTCCTACAACTACAATATACTGACAAATAAAACCTTCTTGATTCTGATACTCAACACGTCGAATCTATGACACGTGGGCTTGTAGATCTGCTATGTTCCTCACTTCCACACTGTCTGTCATACAACCAGTAAGACTCCCTAATCGGGAGATAAGCGACCGTCAGGTCACATGTATACACAAAGAGGGCTGTAAGTGGCATTGCTTCCTGAGTGAGGGCATGTGAGAAAAGAGGAGATCCATGTTGATGACATCATGTGTGTAGACCGATTTGCGTGATTTTAGGGCAACATCTGTAGGAGCAGTGTCCAAAAATGTGTTTTAAAAAATCGGCCTGAAGGTGGCGCTAAATGGGACAGATCCATGTTGATGACATGAGTGTAGACATAGTGTGTACCGATTTGTGTGAGTGTAGGGCAAAAATTGTAGGAGCTGTGTCCATATGTGTTTCGCAAGAACCGGCCTCAAGGTGATGCTAGAAGAGGGGCATGTGAAAAAAGAGGAGATCCATGTTGATGACATGTGTGTAGACATACTGTGTACCTATTTGCGTGATTTTAGGGCAAACATTGTAGAAGCTGTGTCCATAAATGTGTTTTGCAAGAACCGGCCTCAAGGTGGCGCTAGAAGAGGGGCATTTGAGAAAAGAGGGGTAAAGGTTGTGGTTTGGCTGGCAATGAGTGTATGTGAAAAATTTCACATGGATAGGGGCAACGATGGTGGAGATATGAGTAGGGCAAAAGTGTGACGTGACATGACAGACGGACGGACAGACAGGCGGTGGAGGTTTTGATAGTAAATGCGATCTGACGGTCGCAACTAAGTATAAACATGGCTTGTGCTGATGTCTACAGAATGTGCGTGATGCACAGACTGGCCTGTGCCACATCACTGTTGCTTTGCTTGTCATATGTGCCGTTTCAACTCTTTAGTACGTACTGCAAATGCATTTTTTCCACGGTAACATGTCATTAGGTCGACCACCCTTTGGATCGACCACCAAACTCTAACCCAACCCTAATCCTAACCTCAGTAACACTATGCCTAACTCTAACCCTAACCCTAAACCTAACCTCAGTAGCACTATGCCTAACTCTAACCCTAACCCTAACCTCAGTAACCGTGACGCGGGTGATTACCTATGGGGCAGTCCCCTTTTTCCACAGGTTTCTTTCTGTGTTTTGCCTTTCGAGTTTTTATGTATTTTTGCAAGAAACCACTCCATTCCTATTGAAAAGCTGAATCTACCTTCAGGTAGATTTCAACTTCGAAGTCAGAGAAGGTGATACAAATAGTAAAAATAACTGATCTACAAGCTCAATGTTCAGCAAATCCCCTGAAAATCTACTGTCTTGCCAATGGCTGGATGTGTGAAGTTTTGAAATAGCACATCCGTCTGTCATATATCCCTAGAATATTAACTTATGACCAATTATTGTGTCATTTGTAAATTATAAATGAAAATAGGTCAAGGATATAATTATAAATGAGATATAGGTCAAGGATGTAATGATCTGATTGGTCTGGACTATCATATCGTGTGACCCAATTTTATCCTCTGCCAAAACGTGAGATTCTAACCTACGCACCAAACCTGCTGAGGTTTTTAAACATGAACTCATCAAGACCACGACCCTGATAATATCTGTCAGGAAAATGTAAAAACCAATACCAACCTCTACGTAAAGCTTGGTATGTTCATCATAATAATCAAAATAGGCCTACACTTCTTAAAATTCCACAGTTAATACTTTTTTTAAAACAAAAGTTATAAGCTACTTTCAGTCAAGAAATCTAAAGGTGATCAGTTTTATAATCAATCAACACACATGATTAAAACAGTCCTACCTGAGCCCCAGAACAAGGTAAACACCATCAACATTTGCAATAAATCCATATCCGTTTGGTTTCTAGCGGTCAGAACAGATAAATGGACTTTAAATCACACTTTAGTCTTAAATGGATGTTCAGTCAAGAAGACGCAGCGCTGTCTGGTGCCTCTTCAATGTTGGCTCATCAGCTCTGCTGTTTTATCACCATCTCTTCATCAGGATGTGGTTTCTCTGTGACATCACTGCTCTTACCGACATGCTGACAGGAAGTGTTATTGACACGACTTCTAGTGAATCTGAAATGGAAATTCCACAGAAACCCCACTTAACCCTGCAAATTAATTAATTTCTACTGGCCCAAAAAAAAAATCAGATGGTGTTGTAGGAGTCCTAATCACAGGAAAATGTAATGTTAAAAAATTAATAATGTTTTTGTAAGGTTTTATAGCCATAAATCATAAATCATGCTCTAATTTGCATTTTGGGGATATTTTTCACAATAATAACATATGTACATGTTCTAGACATTCTAATGATCACGAAAAACAATATTACAGGCATTTTACTTATGTTTTAGTGAGGAATAGCTTCAGTTAAAAAGTGAGATGTTGTTCGTCCAGACGCTGGAATTTCAACTTCTCTGGGAGGTGTGAATGTCATTCTCTGTGGGGGGTATTAATATGCAAATATTGTGGCCAATGGCATTGTAATACTAAAGAATAGGATTTAATGGTGATGTTAATGTGAAAAAAGAACAGGAAAACTAATTATAACATTTAAAAAAAAATGATTTAAAAAATATTGCCAAAAAGCAACGCTGGGCCTTGCAGGTTTTGATGAATTGGCATTTTCACACATACATGAACAACCAGGAGTGAAAAGACACATTGTCCCTGCACAAGGGTTGGATTGGAGCTGAGACATACTAGCATCATGTCCAGAGTGTGTACTTGTCTTGTACATCAAGCTGTCTCATGCTACAGAAACAGGACAAAGGCTTCTGCCCTATGGGCCTCAGCAAAGCTTACATGCAAATCAAAGGCTGCATATGATTGTTCTTCTGTTGGGAAGTGTGAATGGTTCTCTAAAGGCCATGTTATCCCATGCATGGCAGAACAGCACCATTTCCTTTCCACCTTTTAGACACAAGATGGCAGTATTGCACCGTGATATATGTCGTTTTGATGATGGCCTTATTGTCTGTTCAGCCAACTTCAGCATGATTCTAGTCTAACACACGTTTGTATTACTTAATTTTTGACTGAAGGAATTCTCATTTTAGGACAGCATTGAAAATAATGAAATCGCAATTACTGGAAACATTGGACAGTTTAGCTATTGATGTTTATTCATAACATTAGAGTGTGCCCTAGCGGAACGCCTTTGGTATTACACAGTTAGTAGCTGTGGAAAACCGTTATGCTAAAGTTGTTTATGTACAAAAGAAATCCTTTACAAAACCCAGCAAGTCGACCAGTATACAACACGTGTAAAAAAAAATAATAATAAAAAATACAAAAGAATACAAAAAAGGCAAAATCGAAATAAAATGTAGGAAAATGTATGTAGCCTAATGCAAGGCATAAGTAACATTAAATAAAAACAAAATACAATAAAAAAAGGCTTATGGAGGTATAACTATACATCAAATATAAAAGTAAAAAAAGAATGTACATCGACAATATCTATAAAAAAAGGCATGCGAGCAGTTTGGTGTTGAACTTGCTCTTCAAATCAGGGAATCGCGCTCACATGCAACGCTGTGAGCTTGCACATCTGCTATGTTTGAAGATGTTTTGAACGATGTTGAAAGTGTTTGGGGGTCCTTGGTGTTTGGGGGTCCTTAATGTTTGGGGGTCCTTGGTGTTTGGGGTCCTTGGTGTTTGGGGGTCCTTAATGTTTGGGGGTCCTTGGTGTTTGGGGGTCCTTGGTGTTTAGGGGTCCTTGGTGTTTGGGGGTCCTTGGTGTTTGGGGGTCCTTGGTGTGTTTGGGGGTCATTGGCACGAGAAAAGCTTGAGAACTACTGATTTAGAAGGCATTAGTAGAAGTAACGCAGCTGTTCCAAACCTGTGGGCTGCCAGGATATTGCAGGTGGGCCTCCAAGTAACAGGAACATAATTAGTGTTCTAATGATAATATAACATTCGTGTAAAAAAAAAAAAGAATATATATATATTAAGGCTGGGACTTTAACTGATTAATTGCGATTAATTAATTACAGAAAATGTACACGATTAAAAAAATTAACGCATTTTAATCGTAGTTTTTGCACCACAGAACCTTCAGTTTCGGGCATACCGATCATAGCACGCACCAACCAAGAAGAGACAACAAACGCAAAGATAGAAGTAGCCGATCAGAGTGCTTTGCTTGGCCCAGTAGATGCGAAATTTAGATTTAAAAAACTCACTTGTTGATTCACTCGTACAACAAAATGTGTTTTACTTGAAAAAAAATGCTTCTCAGGTCAAATATCGATGTGTGATTAAAATGCGATTAATTGCGATTAATTAATCACAGAGCCTGTAATTAATTCGATTAAAATTTGTAATCGCATCCCAGCCCTAATATATATCCCATTCAGGCCGGGAACACATTTTGCTGTTTGGGAGGGGCTTACAGTACATGTACAGAATGTAGCAACATATTTGTTTTGTAGGCTAATTTCTGATTTAGCCCTATTCTATAGGTTAGGCCTAAATGGGATATACTAGTAAGACACCTCAGGGCAAAGATTCTAGGCCATCTGGCCAGTGATGTATATCAGACCAGTTACCCATATATGGAGACCCCTGGTACCCATCTATGGAGATTCATGTACTGTATATGGAGATATGCTGTGAGAGCCCAAACATGCTTACTCAGTTATTCGTTCTGTGAAAGTCCTCTGACATCTGACATCTTATGCCCATACATGGAGATCCCTGTCTGTAGAATCAGCCGTTAGTGTGGTATGTAGCCGATGTGGCCTCCATATATGGGCCTGTTAGTCCTGTTAGATATGGGCTTAATATTGATGACATATGGGCATAAAAAGGGATTCTGTTAGTGTGACATCACAGTGAAGCCAGAGCGTGATGTCAGAGGGGCAAACCCTTTCTGTTAAGAGTGGTTCCCCTGTCATCACAGTGACGTCAGAGCGACAAACCCATAGAACCACAGTGTCAGGCATTATAGACAGAGATACATACGGACAAGCTGTGACTATACTAAACTGCAACCTAAAGTCGCAATAATAATGTAAAAAAAAAGTTTTTTTTGTTTGTCTTTAAAACCTTTCGATTGTGATACCATAACTATCATAATATCTATAATAACTATATTGTTCACCTTGTAAAGTTGTAAAAATGTTCTTGCTTGTTAAATCAAACAAAAGAAAAGTAGGAAAACGGGCTTGACATTCTCAATGGATTATAAATAAGTGGTCTCTACTCCGAAACGGGGAGCCTCCCTTTCTGTAGCCCTAAAATGGCTGATATTCCATACATTGCAAGTAAACCATAATGCTTGTTTGTGGAGGGATGTAAACTTGTCTGTGTTCTAATGCGTTGCTCTGCATGTGTCCTCTCACCCAATAACTGTGATTGCTGTGACTTGGGGGTCAGCTGTTGTCATCTAAACTCAAATCTTAGATTCTTCGGGTCCCTGGAACAACTGATTTTGAGATGGGGGTCCACAGCCAAATACCTTTAATTTTGGGGTCCTTGACATGAAAAAGTGTCTGAACCACTGATGATAGAAACATGAGTTTTGTTTAAGAACCTTTTAAATTACTTAAAGAAACCCGGTCGATATATTCAAAGACTTGCACACATTTTCATGATTGATTTCATGATCAAAAATAGCAGATATACAAGCTCACACCACGGCACTTGGTGCCGCGCTGTGAGCTTATATATCTGCTATCTTTGAATAGCCAAAGTATAACGGTGGTTACGAGACACAGATGCGTTCCCCAAGTCTAGGTTTTAGTGGATGTGTCCCCACAGTCTTTGAAGGAAGTTTTCATACTGCAGGGTTTCCTGCAGCACTTTATAGGCCAGGGGGGCCCCCTGGCCTAAAATCTGTCCCCCCTGGCCAAGAGACAAGAGTCAACCTCTCCTTTTATGATGAGGGCAAAAATAAGAATTAGTCGAAAATAAGGGAATTAATTTAGTTGTGTGAGCGCCTTCCTAGGAAGGTCCTCGATGCACGTCCCACTGGGAGGAGACCCCGTGGCAGACCAAAGACCAGATGGAGGGATTATATCTCCAAACTGGCTTGGGAATGCCTCGGTATACTCCCTGAGGGAGTGGAGGAAGTTGCTCGGGATAAGGAAATCTGGAGGTCTCAGTTGGAACTGTTACCCCCGCGACCCGATTCCGGATAAGCGGTTGAAGATGGATGGATGGATGGATGGAATTTAGTTGTGTTTTCCGTCATCATAGGCACATTTATGTGTTTTTTATAGGGCAAAATTAAGAATTAATATTACAAATTAAGTGAATTAATTACTTGAATTAATTAATTAATTAGCAAAAAATTTCGATCCCCCCTGGTCAAGACTTTTTCCTGCAGGAAACCCTGTACTGTACTGTATGTTCAGTGACACAGTCTGTGTTATGGTATGCATGTCAAGGTATGGAATACCAGCCATTCTAAGGCTACTATCTCTCCTGCGAGCTCGTCTTGTGCTGCATTTTAGCTCGGAGAGCTTCAGCTTACATGTAACAGAGCTATCCTTTATGCACACACTGTCGTATGATGAAGAATAGGACATCATGGAGCAATCAGAAAACAAACAAAAAAACGAAACAAAAAACACTGTCATTCTCAGCTGGATGGCACAATCGCAACAAATTTAAAATACAAAATATTTCTATTGAAATAAGGAGTACAGCAGTATATTAAAAACAATAAAGAATACAAATAAAAAACAAACCTGAGTAGAATGTAAAAAAAGAAACATTTTAAAATCTTTATAGCAAAAAAACGCCCCGAAAACGGCTCAGCGAAAGACTGTGTTGGGACCCGTTGCTGCCCTATAATAAGGTGACTGGTGAAACGTGGGCACATGCTGGCATGTGGGTGGGTGGGGGGCATCACCTCATCCAGGAGCCCCCCCGAGGCATGCCGCTCATGGGCGGCGGCAGCGACGGGTGGTGATGGGGCCCCACCACCTGGCCCTGGTGGCCTGTCGAGGGGAGCGGCGGGTACCCGCCCACCAGGCCGTGGCCATGCCCGTACTCGGCGGCAGCGGCGTGCGACGCCATGCTCACGATGTGCGCATGGGTGGGGGGCGGCATGTGGGCGTAGCTGTGGGTGTAGGGAGGCAGCGGGTGGGGGTGGGCGCCGTAGACTGACGAGGAGGGCGGCAGGGGAGGAGGAGGGTGGTAGGACGACACGCCGGCCGGTGGCGCCGGAGGCAGGGGCGGAGCGGCGGGCGGCGGGTAGGCGTGGCCGTGGTAGCCCAGCGGCGCCGCGTAGGCCTGGCGGGGGAGGGGAGGGGGTGGGGCGGTGGTGGCAAGGGAGGAGATGATTAGGACACAGGGTAAAGGCAGTGGTGGAAAAAGTATTCACATTTTTTTTACAGGGTTCCCACACCTTTTTACCAATTAATTTCCAAAACTTTTCCAGAATATTTAACCCAATTTCCAGGACTATATAACAATAATGCAACTCAATAATGAGTCGCTTACTCCTATGCGCAATGCCCAAAGACAGGTAGTGTATGCCAGTGGTTTTCAACATTTTCAGGCCATGACCCCCGAAATAATCATATTTGAACTGGGGACCCCGGGACCCTGACGAGCACTGAGAGTTGAGGAATTTTGTATAACACGGTTCTATTGTGAAAATAGCCGATCTACATGCTCACAACGCCTCGCAACGTGAGGCATTATGAGCATCACAATTTCTGCCACTAATATTTGACAATCTGGCCAATGTTTAATTTGTCATTTCAGAGTTAATGACCTAAGACAATGCATAACCAAAGACAATGCATAGCTATTTTTTCCAGGACCTTCCAGGACCCATGATCAATTCTAAAACTTTTCCAGTACTGGAAAAATATTTGTCTAATTTCAAAATATTTCCAGGAATTTCATGACCATGAGAACCCTGTGTAATATGAAAATATGTTACAGGTAAAAGTCCGGAATTCAAAATATACTTGAGTAAAAGTACAAAAGTATTGGCATCAAAATGTACTTAAAGAACCAAAAGTAGAAGGTACTCATTATGCAGAATTTCCAAGTTTTCAAATTGTATAAAAATCTTTTGAAAAAGGTTGATCTACAAGATCAATGTATGGTTGAACTGGTTAATGAATGTTTAACTAGTAAATAACGTTTTCAAATAAATGTAGTGGAGTAAAAGTACAATATTTGGATCTGAGATGTAGTGGAGTAGAACTAGTAGAAGTATTGGAAATTGCCATTTTGCCTATTCAAAGATAGCAGCTATACAAGCTCATAGCACGTCACTTCATGTTGAGCTATAAGCGTGTGGATCTGCCATTTTTGAAAGATCTAGACAATTTGCAAACCTTTTTAATATTTGCTTCTGGGGGGTCCCTGGAACAAAACATTTCGGCCGAATAGCCAATGACATGAAAAGGTTTGAGAAGCAGTAAACTGCTACAGTAGGATTTAGAAGACATTTTTTAGAATCGGCTTGGGCTCTTAAAACAAAATGTTTTATGTTCCTACCTGGGGGGGCACGGCGGTCTTCATCATGGACTGCAGGCTCTGGTAGCCCTCCCCCGACATGTAGGAGCTGTCTGTGGGGATGCCTATGATGTAGCTGTTGGAGGCAGCCTGCTGGGGAGAGGGTTGTGTGTGGAAGATAACATCTCACAGACGCACAGGAAACGGTATCGAAATCGACTAATCATATCTGTAAAAACAAGCACTCTAGTCTATAGCAAAGATTACTATCAGAGTATTAGCTCTGTAGTGGCAGTAGTCCGTATTAGTAGTAGCTATTTAACTTTATTTGAAGCAACAAAGATCACTTACTGACCTTTGAAGTGAAATACCCCGTTAACGATTTTATTGTGTTTCTTGGAATTGGACATTGTAACTAGGGGTGTAACAATATAGTAACTGCATCGAAAAATCGATTTTAATTTGCAATGATCTACTATATCGTTTGCAAAAGCAAAATATAGTACCGTTTTGGCTTGGTATCGTATCGTTTTAAAATGCGTTAATCGGTATCGAATCGTTTTGCAATGCAAATAATTGATTGTATGGAAACTAAGTATTTGTGCCTTGTATTTGGCAATTTTAAGAGGGAAAATGAAAAAGAGGGGTCTAATTACTTTTCCATTCCATATAGCTACTCTTGGTCTATCGATATATGTGTGTAATCTCTGTGTTCATGTCAAGGTGGGTTTGTCCATATGTGTTGAAATATAATGTATTTGCTAGATAATCACAGCGTTTACTTCCATAATAATGGATTTTTTACACGTTTACAGAGATTTAATTTCTTTGCCAAATAGTTACTATATCGATTTTAAAGCATTGAATCGAACCGTATCGTATCGCCATGAATGAACCCATATTGTCCATGTATCATATCGTTAACCATGTATCGTGATGCGTATCGTATCGTTGTTAAAATGTATCGTAACACCCATAGTTGTAAAGTATAAATACAAATTTAAAATATTGTTCCTTCGAAACAATTGTGGGCTTGCTTCAAGCCAAAAAACAATGGCTATAAAAGTACAAAATGTCAAGATCGCAGCCAGTGCTCTCTTTGATGTTACTGACGCAATTGGACGCTGCATGCATGATTTGAGGCATTTTGTTCAAAAAATGTGTTATGCAAAAGTTGACCCGCTGGTGGCGCTATAACAGGTCAATGTGAGAAGGGTGGCATCTGTTCCTGTGTTCATGATTTGAGGTGTTTTTGGCCACTTTATCGCTGCTTGCAGCTATATTTATTATTATTATTTTATAATTTTTTTGTGTGCACTTCATCGGCATGTTATATAAAGGTCCTTAGATTGTGTGTAGAATGTTTCATGCAAATTGCAAAAAAGATCCCAGAATAAAAACGGTTTTATGCATTTCACAAACTGCTCAAAATGATATAGCGCCCCCCTTTGGCCAATTGGGGTAAGATTTGTTTTAATGATATTTGGACTAACCCTCTATAGTATTTCATCATGAAAATGTGACTTTGCATGTATGTTTTAGAGGCAGAAGAATAATTTCCATAAAACTGCAATATTCATTGAATTATTAAAAAAGCATGTTTCAATTTAAAACAAATAAAATTGGTTTCAGTGATACTTTGACTAACCCTCTACATCTTTGCCAAATGCCATGAACGTGTAACTTTGCATGTATGATTTAGAGGCAGAAGAATAATTTGCATAAAACCGCAATATTCATTGAATTATTAAAAAATAATGTTTCACTTTAAAAGAAATCCGACCAGACAGTTTGACCGCATTGGTCCAAAGTTCATGTGAGTTTTGTGCGCGTAATGCAAAAATCCCAGGAGGAGATAGATTTTTACTGTTTTTCATATAATTCAAAATTCTGGGGGATCTAAAGGTCAGAGGTTAAAAGTCAGAGCGTAAAAGTTGTTCGGCATGAGGAGACGCATACGTGTATACAGGTTTCATGGCTGTACCTCAAACAGAGCATGAGCTCTACCTGTTCAAAGTTCGCACTTTCGAAGGCTTCCTACAGCGCCACCATTTGGCCGATTGCTGTAAAAAGTAATAGCACACGTTGCCACAGTAAGCTGAAGAGATTGATGTCTTTATTTTCATTTTCTGTCTAAGTATGTAGGAGTAGTAAGATACCGAAGTTTTTGAGGAGAACTTGGTATGATATCTAAAGTGTGCTCGCCTTTCAGGCGAGCCCACAATGACCTTTCTGTTCCCCTTTTAGAATTGTAGACAAAGAATGCACAGGACAGATATGACACATAGTTGTAATAATGTTGTACTATGGCCAAAGCAGGTACCTGTGGGGGCTGAGGGGGTGGAGGGGGGGGCCGGTGGAGCAGCGGAGGGGGCTGGTGCTGGAGGGGCGGAGCCAGGACGGACACCTTGGACAGAGGCGGGGGGAAACACACAGTTAAGGGCTTTGCACACAAACGTGTTTTCTCTCACACGGAAAAAACGGACGATTGCAAAAACGGACGATTTAAAG
Source organism: Nannobrachium achirus (assembly GCF_963921795.1). Lineage (NCBI taxonomy): Eukaryota > Metazoa > Chordata > Actinopteri > Myctophiformes > Myctophidae > Nannobrachium > Nannobrachium achirus. The sequence goes on along the minus strand of NC_137827.1, from coordinate 56,287,396 downwards.
AAAACAATGATTCTCTACGACCTCATGCACACCGGCAGTGTGTTTTTTTCCCCCAAACGAATCCAGTTCGATTCATGCGTATTGTCGCATGCGGTAAAAACTCATTGACTCCTTTTATGACTCCTTTTCGGATCCGCAGTGTGGATTCCGCACAGCCTTGCACACCAAATCCGATGCGTTTTAATCATGCAGCAAACGAAATAAATAAATAAATAAAAAACGCAACGGTCCTGTGTGCAAAGCCCTTTAGTTTCCTCTTTTATTTTATTTTTTAACCCTTTAATTTAAAGGGATATTTCACTTTAAAAAAAACATTTGGTAATTTTATCGTCTACTCAGGCTTTTGGGAACACCCCAGACAGTTTTTAAGTTGCTTGATTCAGTACTTAGATATTTGACATTCATTTTATCAGACACCTTTCCTATACAAACCCATTATAACTCCAAACTCCAAAGTCAAAAACACCCGTCCAATAGTTTTGGTGACTCATACTTCCCTCCGGATACGTGAGCAGGCTGTGTTAATTTAATATTTTCTTTGGAAAATGACAAAAACATCACTGTGATGTCAGGGGAACCACTCTAACAGAATGGGTTTGCAGCTCTGACATCACACTCTGGCTTCACTGTGATGTCACACTAACAGAATCTCTTGTATGCACATATATGGAGTTCCCTGCTGATGTCATCAATATTAAGCCCATATCTAACAGGACTTCATATGGGAATGCCCATATATGGAGGCCACATTGGCTACATACCACAGAACCCATATATGGTCAAGACAGCCCATATCTGTGTGGCTGGTTCTACAGACAGGGATCTCCATGTATGGGCATAAAAGGGATTTATGTATCATGTCAGATGTCATAGACTTTCACATAACGAATAACTGAGTAAGCATGTTTGGGCTCTCACAGCATATCTCCATATACAATACATGGATCTCCATATATGGGTACCAGGGGTCTCTCCATTTACGGGTAACTGGTCCGATATACATCACAGGCCAGACGGCCAAGACATGACGCGACCTCGCCCTCGCTTGTCGGCCTGAGGCAGTAGTATATATAAGTAAATAATATAGTAGTAATATCTAAGTAAATATTGAAGCAAGCAACTTAAACACTGTCAGTCAGGAGTGTTCCCAAAAGCCTGATTAGGCCCCCGGGCCGCCAGTTGCCCATGTATCATGGTTTAAGTGAAATATATGTACAGTATGTACTCAGTTACTTTGTACCACTGACCTTGGAGGAGGTGTCCGGTGGGTTGGAGGCGGGCTCTAGGTCTCCGGGGAGGGGGAGGGGGGCCGGGGGGTAGGAGGGAGGGGCTTTGCGTTCTGTAGGGAGACAACAGGGAGGACTGATCACTGATCCCATTTATTCTTTTTTTATATGTATTTATTTTACAGTACATGTGGAATGTGAATTACTGGTCAGGAAACTGCAAGTGGAGATGGATATTAAATCCCATTAAAATGACACCGCCTCAGTTTTTCTCTCCAAATATACATATTTGTTCATGACATGTAGCAATGTCTGAATATTCTGTTCCGTTGTTTCCATTGCGGTCCTACGTATTCAATTCACCAAGCCCCCAGGGCTGTTTTGTGATTTTTCCGGATCGCCGCGCTGTTTACATTTTGTCACGTCAAGGATGTCCACAATTACAACACCAGAGGCAGCGCCACAGATCATGTTCAACCCAGATTTGGCTCAAACAAAGGGTCAAATTCGTTCTCCTGCTATACCACTAAAATGTGGAATGCCCTACTGAAGGTGTGACGGTTCCCTCAGTAGGAGGATGTACTGTAGGCCTGTAGGCCATAGAGGGTTTTATGGTTATTGGTCACTCTTTGGTCATAGTTTTGCTTAGTATTAATGTTTTCTGTTCTCCTTCCCATAGGACTGGGGAGCAGCAAAGTGATCGTTGAGTCTGATTGGCGTGCACCTGGGCCCGGTCCACGCCTATAAAAGCCTGCTTCCCCAGTCCTCTCCCAGCTCTCCTCACTCCAGCTCCTCTCCCACCATTCCCCTTATTTTGTTATTAACACATGCAACACTCACACACTACATCTCTCACTCATCCATACATGCACTTCACCACTGACTTGACTGACTTCCACACCTCACTCCTTCTTTTGATACTTTATTTAACTTGAATTATTTAATAAATATTACTTAAACTTTGTTTTGACTGCGTCTCCCCCTGTTTTTGTTGTGTTTCCTGAAACCCCTAGGCCAGGAACATAACAAAGGCCTTAAAGGAGTGTAGATCCCTAAACTCAAATCGCCTTGAAGAACCACTTACAGGCCGCAGACATTCGTAAATGGTAACAATAAACCTAGCCATTTTCTGTTCAATAAAGAGATGAAGAGACAGGGAGACTCCTGTTAATGAACAAACACTGTATGGCAATTTAAACCTAGCCCAGCCTCCCCTGACCCTTCTTTGTATTTATCTACTGTATATATTTTTTGCACTGTTTATTTTATTTTTATTTACTTTTTTTCCTGACTATATCTACTGCATAGTACTGTGTTCTATCAGTCTGTCATTCAATGTTATATGAGATACTTCAATGGCTTCCTATGGAAATCAGCTTAGTCTTTTCTAGGATCTCCTTTTAGTTGACCTTGTACCAGTGAACTGTACCGTCATGAAACTGTACCTTTTTCTATGCAAACTTCTAATAAAGTCATCAATCAATCAATCAATCAAGCCTAGCCTTCTATTGTAAATACCTTATATTTTGCATTGTTTTTTTTACAACTGTTTTTTCTGATATCTTCCGCATCATTCAATGTTATATGAGATACTGTAAGGAGAAGGATCTCAATGGAAACAAGACTCTACTTTCATGAGCCCTTTTAGTCACCTTGTACCAGTGAACTGTACCGTCATGAAACTGTACCTTTTCCTATGCAAACTTCTAATACATACTTCAATCAATCAATCAATCAATCAATCAATCAATCAATCACTTCCAATTTCACTTGTTTAATCTGTATCCTATATGAGTTCTCTATCCTGATTGGATAACATTGGTAGATCTGAAATGCCTTTTCTGTTTAATAAAGAGCTGAAGAGACTATGTAAGCCCTTCAATCAATCAATCAATCAATCAATCAATCAATCACTTCCAATTTCACTTGTTTAATCTGTATCCTATATGAGTTCTCTATCCTGATTGGATAACATTGGTAGATCTGAAATGCCTTTTCTGTTTAATAAAGAGCTGAAGAGACTATGTAAGCCATTTACCATGAGAGGGAGTGGGTTGTTGGCTGATTTACCACTGTTTTCAAACAACCCACGACCCTCTAATGGTAAATTGCTTTTCTACCACTTCTACCATATAAATGAAAGAAAACATGGTTGTAACTTGCAAGGTTATTTAGTTATACAACTGCAACACAACAGGTTGTTGACTGATTAACCACTGTTTTAAGCCAATCAGAATCCAGTATCTGAACATGTGACCACAAAAGTGGTAGAAAGAGCTATTTAGCACTTATTTCTGTTGTATACAGCGCAGTGGTTCTCAAAGTGGATTCCAGGGACTTTGTGGGTTCCTTATGGGGGATCTAAATTAACCCATATAAGTCTGTAACTCTAACGGGATACAACCAAATGGAACCAAATGGACCCGTTTGTATCCTGTTAAGAGTTATGAGGAGACCTTGAAATGTAGCGTTCCAAAGTGTAGGGTGCAGTGGAGAGTACTGACCTGCAGAGGGCAGTGTGGCGGGCAGGGGAGGCATGGGAGGCTCTAGTCGGGGGATCTTGGAGCCGACCAGCTCTGCAAGACAATACATCAGTGGTGGAAAAAGTACTCAAATGTTTTACTTAAGTAAAAGTATCAATACTGCTATATAGAAATACTCTGTTACAAGTAATAGTCCAGAATTCCAAATGCAATTGAGTAAAAGTATGAAAGTGTTGGCATCAAAATGTACCAAAAAGTACCAAAAGTAAAAGTACAACATGTTTGAAAATAGCAGATCTAACAAACTCACAATGCGTCTCATCGCGACACGTTGTGAGCTTGAAGATCGGCTATTTTCAAATAGCATAGGTATAAAATAGGGATAAAGTGGTTAATGTATGTTTTATAATATTATAATTATTGACTGCAAAGTAACTAGTAACTAAAGTTTTTTTTTTTTTTTAAAGTTAATGGAGTTAGTACAATATTTGGATCTGAGATGTAGTGGAGTAGAAGTAAAAGTATTGGAAACTGGGAATACTCAAGTAAAGTACAACTACCTCAAAACTGTACTTAAGTACAGTACTTAGTAAATGTACTTACCAGTAGGACAACACTGCAATACATTAATACTTACATATCAGCCTCAATTCATATCCACTGTTGATAGTTAATATTGTTTCTGTCGGGCAGAAACCACATACCTTCGTATTTTTCCACTTTTTTTCCCTAAATGAATGCCCTGCTTGATCAAACTACACACAACAGCTTCACACAAAGGCATCAAAAGTAGCAGATCCACAAGCTCTAGGTCCGGGATCCGGACATTTTTGGGGGACCGGACATTTTTTGGGAACCAGAAAAAGCCATATGTAGGGCTGTCACAATTATTACATAATCGTCTAATCGCAATTATTTGAAGTAATCGCAATTATTTTGCATAAAAGTCATAATCGTTTCCATGTTGAGAAATGTTCATATCGTTTCAAATACTTTCAAAAGGTAGTGGAAATAGCAGATCTACAAGCTCACAACGCATCGCGATGCGATGCGTTGTGAGCTTGTAGATCGGCCATTTCCACTATAAATGTATAAAGAATAAAGTTATTAAATATTCCTTTGTGTATTTAGGTTACGGTATTTGTCACATCTACCCTGTGCAACTTCAAAGCTAAAAGGAAATTACATTTTTATTCATATGCTCTGTTGTTCAGCGACAAAAAAATAATAATCGTTAACCGCAATTATTAATCGTCAGGTAAAATGTCATAATCGTGACAGCCCTAGCCATATGTTGGGGCTTTGCTCCTTCCAGAAGCACCTCTCATAACATTCTATTGAACTGAACTTACCAGAGCTCTTGCTGTCTTCTTTGGGAGATGGCTAAAAGGACAGGAAAACCGACGTCAGAGTGAGACAGCCAGCACATTCACAATAGTCCGAGCGTTTCAGGCAAACATCGTGCACTTTATGAAAGAAGCATGAAATTTGGCACACAGTCAGAACATGCCATATGGAACATTTTTGGCTATAGGGGCATCGCAGATTTGTCTTGGGAAACTTGTGGGAGCCAATCAAAGTTGGGCTCTCAGACTTTACTATAGAGTCAAATAATACAAAAAAATATGCTTTAAGTAGCATGTGAGGGGTCAAACTAGGTGTTATTCGGGATTCTGAATCCAATGCAAGCATTTGTTTTGCACGAAAAACATTCCTTTCCGAGAAACGGCCGCCACAAAACTTTGAAAAGTGATGACTCATCACTAAACCATAGTTTTATGGGGTCCGTTTTTAGCCCAAGGAATGTTTTTCCTGCGAAACAAATGTTTGCATTGGATTCAGAATCCCAAAAAACTCCTAATTTGACCCCTTACTTAAAGCATATGTATTTTTTGTATTATTTTACTCTATAGTAAAGTCTATGAGAGCCCAAATTTAATTGGCTCCCACAAGTTTCCCAAGACAAATCTGCGATGCCCCTATAGCCAAAAATATTCCATATGGCATGTTCTGTGTGCCAAATTTCATGCTTCTTTCATAAAGTGCACGATTACATCAAAATACTGCCAGAAACGCCTGGACTACAAATAGCACACACTCAAAAGAAACATTTTACTTCAACTAGTTACACATGTTATGGAGACAGAGCAGTGCCTGTCCTCTCACAGAAAGGCACAATGAGGCCTATTATGACCTGTTTAAACAGTGCTTTTAATGGAATTGAATGTTCTTTCTGGACACAAATAAACATACAATCAACTACAGTATCTGTGCAGGGCTATGATATCTAATAACTAAATAGCTTCCACAATATTTAATTATAATCGGGTGGTTCTCAAAGTGGCTGAATATAGCATCAGCATTTTACAATTTAACCCTATATACATCAGCTATTTCCAAACAATTGTGAAGGGGGGAAAAAAGAAAACGAAACAATATTGTAAACATCTTAACTCTCCTACTGCCAGATCATTTATTTATTTATTGGGTCTGGTGCCATCAAAAAGCGGCTTACCTTTGCGACGTTATAGTAGATAGACAGACAGACATTTATTTATTTTTTTTAATTTTTTTTGGTTGTGCAATAGTGCACTTTGGTCTGCCAGGCAGCAGAGGGCGGCGTCATGCGAGAATGAATGTGAATTTGCCTGTTATGTGTTGAAGAAGAAGAAGACCAGTCACTGGCCACAGAGCCTTACAGCCAGAGGAAATCAACAAGGAAGTGAATTGTTCTCCGTTGATCTAACGCATAATGGATTTTTTACACCATCACCGCGGAAAATGTGTTTACAGTAGACGGCCGCGCGACCCCTCATCAGCTTACAGTCATCAGACGAACGAACCGAATGAGCGCCGTATTGGCGGAGAGGTCTTGCGAAATCGGGCGAACGTGAACGTTCAAAGCGTTGGGAGAGTTAACAACACAAATCTTATCTTTACAGATGTGGGGTACACGGCCAAATACATATTAATTATATTCTATTGTGAAAATAGCAGATAGCAGATCGGCACATTTTCTGCCTCTAAATATTTGACAATTTGGCCAATGTTTAATTTATAATTTTAGAGGTATTACATTGTCACTTTAGAAATGTGCAGATCCCCTCTGACATGAAAAAAGGTTTGAGAACCACGTTGCGTGCGATCGTGTGCGTTCCACTCACGTGGGTCCGTTTGAGCGCCGGCCTGGGCGGGCTGGTCTGCGGGGAGGGCTTCTTGGTGAGGGGCGGGGCCGGGGGAGGGGCCACGGTGGGGGCGGGGGGTGCGGCGGGGGTCTGAACCTGGCTCTGGGTGGGTTGCTGCTGCTGAGCGGCGGCAGGGGGAGTGGCCGACGGAGGTTTGTCCCCGCCCCCCAGCCCGCCCGCCGTTAGCGCGGCGGCGCTGGCGCCCTGCGGCATCTGCTGCTTGCCCTGGGAGTACAGGTCTAGGATCTGATGGCAGATGTCTGCGGAGGACAGAGGAGCAGAGGATCAACGTCAGTGGTGGGGAAAGGACTCACATATTTTACTTAACCCATTCAGGCCTAGAATTATTGAATGCTTTAACCAGTGAAAAATAGCAGATATACAAGCTCGCAGCGCGGCACTTGCAAGCTTGTAGATCTGCTATTTTTGAAAAGGTTTTTTGCTTCTGGGTGGTCCCTGGAAGGCTGGAACTAAATATTTTGAGATGGGGGTCCGTGGCCAAATACATATAATTTTGGGGGTCCTTCACATGAAAAGGTTTGAGAACCACTGACATAGTAGTCTCTCAAGAACAGACTAACTGAGCTCCATTTAAGTGAAAAGGACCTTTTATTTGACAATTGCTTGCCAGATTGCTGACATAGGTTTTTCAAAAATAGCAGATCTACAAGCTTGCACCGCGGCACTCGGTGCCACGCTGTGAGCTTGTATATCTGCTATTTTTCAATAGTTAAAGCATAAAATAATGATACACAATAATGTGTAGCCGTTCTAAATAGGTAGGGGTGTAACGATACATTTTAACGGCGATACGATACACATCCGATACATGGTTCACAATACGATACATGGACGATATTGGTTCATTCATGGCGATACGATTCGACTCAATAATTTTAAATCGATATAGTAACTATTTAGCAAAGGAATGATATCTGTGTAAAACATGTAAAAAAAATCTATTATTATGGAAGTAAACGCTGTGATTATCTAGCAAATACATGGACATTATACTTCAACACATACCGTACCAACCCACCTTGACATGAACACAGAGATTAAACCCATTTATCGATAAGACCAAGAGTAGCTATATGGAATGGAAAGGTAATTAGACCCCTCTTTTTCATTTTCCCTCTTAAAATTGCTAAATACAAGGCACAAATACTTAGTTTCCATACAATCAATTATTTGCATTGCAAAACGATTCGATACCGATTACCGCATTTTAAAACGATACGATACGATACAAAGCCAAAGCGGTACGATATTTTGCTTTTGCAAACGATACTTTTTTCTTATTTCCACATAACAACTCTAAAGGTATATTAATGACAGGGTTCAATGTTGAAAATGGGTGGTTCTCCCCTTTAAGTAAAAGTATCAATACTGCAAAATATGGTCGGCAGTGGATAAACTCTTCTGGTGCGCGGCTGGCAAAAAACGCAGAGAGCATATTCCGTCCCAAAGCCAGTGACGCCCCTGTCACTCACTTCCCGCACCGCCCTCCCTCCCTGTAGCCTGTTACACTAGCATAGCGATCCTCATCATATTTTACGTGTCAACTCTATAATGGACAGGCGAAGGGTACCGTACTCGCCCTTGCTTTATTGGAAGGGTAGATGCAACAAGCTAAAAAGAGAAGAGTTTGGGTGCATGAGACTCTTGATCAAAACAAAACATCTCCCAGTCCCTTCCTGATTCTCGGAATGTTACGCCTTCGACTCACCCGATTGGACAGAGGGGGGTAACCAGAATCTGCGTGGAGAATTTCTTTGCTCCAGCATAAACGCAAGGTCTGCGCGGAGCGCAGATATCCTCCACTGACATGAAACCGCCGCCTTCTCATTGAAATGCATTGGCGGAACGCGGATTCCACTCTCGTAGGTATTTTGGTCTAAGGGCAGCCTTAGGCTGCAGCCACACCAAACTACCTACAGTATGAGAGTGGATTCCCCATTCTGCCGATGCATTTCAATGCAAAGGGGTGGTTTCATGCCAGTAGATGAATTCTGTGTGCCTGCACTAACTATGCTGGAGCAGATACATTCTCCGGTTTTCCCCTTCTGTCCAATCGGGTGAGTCGAAGGCGGAATGGGGAGGGTTCTGGAAGTGACTGACAGGCGCGGCACTGGCTTTGGGACAGAATGCGCTCGCTGCGTTTTTAGTCAGCCGCGCACAATAAATGCAGTGCAGTAAACGTACAATATTCGGATCCGTCCGAGGTGTACTGGAGAAGAAGTAAAACTAGCCTATTGGAAATTGGAAATACTCAAGTAAAGTACATATACCTCACAATTGTACTTAAAGGACCTACACCATGAATTTTCACTTTTTCTATTTTAAAACCTTTTTTTGGGGTCCCACTGGCACCTTCTATCCTCACAAAGTCCTATTTCTGACCATTGTGTCTTTCTCTGGTTTTGGGAAGACAGAGATGAAAAGCTTTCCACGGGTTCTCAGAACAGTGCTGTTCTGAGAGTTGATCCGTGTGACGTCACACGGACTCGCGTTTTTTTTTTCAGTCAAAAAAAAAAAAAAAAAAATTTTTTTTCAAAAACTTTTTTTTTCAAAAAACTTTTTTTCAAAAAACTTTTTTTTTTTCAAAAACTTTTTTTTCAAAAAACTTTTTTTTCAAAAAACTTTTTTTTTTCTCAAACTTTTTTTTTCAAAACATTTTTTTTTTTCTTTTTTTTATACATAAATACAATGCAGGTGGGGTTGATTGTCTAATGTAGATTAACTTTCTGTAATGTCTGGTCTAGCAACGGTCGCCCTGTGTCATTTGACAGTAGGCCTATAACATACAACATAGGCCTACAGTAGGCTATAATCAGAGCTGCAACATTATCCTATTTTTGTATTGGCCCAATATTAACATTATTTGTTGTCAACGTGGGGTCCGGGGAGGAGTGAAGAGGAGGGGAGGGGGGAGGGGTGGAAAAACCCCACTAGATGCGCCCCTGAGCAAACAGAGGCCGTTTTGGTATTGCAGCTGAAGAGCCTCATTATAGTAGAGCTAGAACAAACAAAAAGAATGGTCAGAGTGTTTTTTTGAGGGTTAAAACCTGTCTAAGACTCAATTTTGAGCATATATTTACACAAAAAATATAGTTTTAAAAGCATGGTGTAGGCCCTTTAACTCATTCTCTGCCAAGTTCAACTTGCCTTGCACAGGCACTGCCGAGGATTTCTGACGATTTCACTCATCTTGAAGGGACAATTGCGCATTGATGTTGAGGCATAAAATAACAAAACAAAGGCTTATTGGAAAGGCCTATTCGTGCGCTTTCCATATATGTGTTGTTGTTTGTTTCAAACATGTTCGCTTATCTCAGAAAGTGGAAAAAGATAGGGCATGTTATGGGCAAAACACAGGCTGCTGAGAAGACATTTTGAGTAAAAGCATGTTTTAGTTTTGAAAATGGAATAACTTATGAATAAAATATGATTGCTATTATAAACTATACCTTGCTGGAAAGGCAAATTCGTGCTCTTTCCAACGCTCCAAACTATAAGTTTCAAAGATGTTCGCTGATCTCGTAAAGTGGAAAAGTATAGGGTATGGTATGGCTTCTGAGAAGAGGTTTTCCTTTTTGGAAAATTGAATAAATCATGAATGAGCAATGAATACTATATAAACTATACCTTGCTGGAAAGATAAATGTGCCCTCTTTCCAGTGCTCCAAACCAGATATTCTGTTGTTTAGAAAATTGGCCATGTATGACCATTTTTTTACAGACTTTTACATTGAAGTTCATTCACATAGTAGATATTGTGCTATTCAATAAGTGAATGAAGGCCTCTGTCACTTGGGGGCGCTCTCGCTCTCCTTCTCTCTGTCCTACTGCCAAAAATACACTCTCTAGTCTCTACAGGTGCACACATATAGACATCAAAGGGGGCTTGAGTCTCTCGAATAACCCTCTGTCTAGAATAGGCTGCTGGCTGCACCTAAAATAGCTGATCTACAAGCTCTCAATGTGTTGCAACGCAACACATTGAGAGCTTTTAGAGCTAGTAGATTTGCTATTTTCTCATTCTAGGACATTTTAGGACATGTCAGCCCTGCCCTCAAAAATCCTCTTCCCTGCACTTCCCTGCTCTACAAAGCTAAACTTCTCTGCACTCAAAAATAATTTACCTGAGCTTTGATTCCTTTTAGTTGACCTTACATCAGTCAACTGTAGGCCTACTGTCATGAAACTGTACCGTTTGATTGATTGATTTAAATAATTGTCATCACAAAAAAAAGGCCCCTATAGCCCAACTAGATGTGAGCAGCCCGAAGGGCTGCGACCCTCTAGTAGCCCCTGCACTTAGGTTTCTCTTTAGTCAGAAATCACATGGCCTCTTGGTTAGGTTGCCGTTTCCTCAGAAGTGTGTGTGTGTGTGTGTGTGTGTGTGTGTGTGTGTGTGTGTGTGTGTGTGTGTGTGTGTGTGTGTGTGTGTGTGGGGGGGGGTGGGGACATCACGAAAGTTTTTCACTTCGACGTGCTGTGTTGTGTGAACATGCACCCGACATGTGCATTGAAGATTGAAGGATTAGGAGGATTGTTATGGATCGTTATGGACGTTTCATTGTGAAGGACCCCCACAAGTTTTGTTCGAGAGATTTGTTAGAAAGATTTCTAGTGAGCTGAATCAAACTCGCGCCATGCAGCCATGCCTGCCTGCAGGCTTGAAGGGAGGAGAAAAAAAAGAGAAACCGATCACTTGTGTAACCATCTGTTTGAGCTGTGGACCCCCGGGGATTACCGATTCCGTGTAGGCAGGCATCCAGGGAGGGACCGGGGACCACCAGTACAGATCGCACTGCCAGACTGTCATGCAGGGACCCCCAGTCACCCCCTGCAGCTGGGTGGCTAGGACTAAATAAACCGTTTCTACTAACTGCCAATAAAATACATTTTAGAGCTACTAAAGCCATATGGATTCAGCGACCGTCATGTTTCAGGGCTTATGGATTACCGGTATAAACATGAGGTGGATTATAAGATATCAGGTAAGGCTATGTTTTACAAGCATTTATACAGCGATCTGTCTGTGTGTTGTTGTTGTTGTTGTTGTTTTAGTCTGAGAGGCTAGAGAGAGGCAGTTTTTGAAGGGACTGAATTGAAATGATGTGCTTATATATGTGGTGGTCCAGGGACCACTGAAACAGACAGCGGACCACACACACACACACACACACACACACACACACACACACACACACACACACACACACACACACACACACACACACACACACACACACACACACACACACAAACGCTAGCACGCCCACACACAAGCTGCGGCTTTCTGGTTACCCGTCTTGCTCTCATTGTATAATTGGTTTCAGGTTTCTGAGAGGAGGTCTTTCTTTTTGGACAATTTAATGATGTTTAATTTCATGTGAGGCTGTGCACTTTTGTTTAATGTTGTAAAAAACACTGTCAGACTTTGAGGAAGTGTATCATATGTTGTGAGAGGCTGGATAAGGCTTAGATCTTTTGTGTACAGTGTGTACAGTAAAAGACGTCCAGAAAGACGTCTGGCACCGATATCCCCAGGGGAAAAGACGTTCTGAGGACGTTTAGCAGGGAGTGAGTTAAGTACAGTGCTTAAGTAAATGTTCTTAGTTACTTTACACCACTAATCAACATGTCCGTACATGGACAAATGCGCCCGTGGCTATCATGATACATTATGAGTCCACCAGTACTGGTGGTTCCCAAATGTTTTATTTGCAAGGACCCCATAACACTGAGTGTGTACAAATGGAACCAAATGGACCCGCAAAGGGCTTTGCACACAGGACCGTTGCGTTTTTTTCCGTTTGCTGCATGGTTAAAACACATTGGATTTGGTGTGCAAGGCTGTGTGGAATCAACATTGCGGATCCCAAAAGGAGTCATAAAATGAGTTCAATGAGTTTTTACCGCATGCGACAAGACGCACAAATCGAACTGGGTTTGATCGGGAATAAAACGCACAGCCGCAGCCACCTGCCGCATGGCAAATTCGGAGCCGGTGTGCATGAGGTCATAGATAATCATTGTTTCCTTTAAAAAAATGAAATCGTCCTGTGTGTGCAAAGCCCGTAAGGGTTTGGCCCCCCAGCAGCCCTTACCTTCCAGCACCTCCACGGGAACATCCTGGACAAACTGCTCCCACCAGCGGCGGGACGACTGCTTGGACGTCCACTCCTGGATGTCGAACTTGCAGAGCCGTCCCGCCAGGTACATGACGGCCACCGCTATGATCTCTGGCTCCCACTGCAGGGACAGCATGGTGCACAGGCTGCATGGGAGGAGGGAGGAGGGTTACTAATACTATCGGGTACACACCTCCATTCCGAAACCCCACCATTCCGAAGATTGACTTCCATTATTCGGAATGGTGGGGTTTCCCATTGTTCTATAAGACCCCACCATTCCGAAAATCAGAAACACCACCATTCCGAATATGCAGTTTCATTTTCACCCACCTCCATCCACCCCCACCAACCTCCACCCACTTTCACCCACCTCCACCCACTCTCAACCTCCACCCAATTTCACCCAACTCCACCCATCTCCACCCACTTCCACCCACCTCTACCCACTTTCACCTACCCCACCCACCCACCTCCATCCACCCCACCCACCTCCACCCCCACCTGTATCCACATCCACCAAGTTTCACCCAGCCCCACCCACCTCCACTAACTTTCACCTACCTCCATCCAGATCCCTTCAGCCACCCCACCCATCTCCACCCGCTTTCACCCACCTCCACACACCTCCACCTACTTTCACTCACATCCACCCATTTTCCTCACCTCCAACCATTTTCACCCATCCCCACCCACCTCCACACATTTTCACCCACATCCAACCAGTTTCAGCCACCCCCACCTACCTCCGCTCAATTTCACCCACCTCCATCCACTCCATCAACCTCCACCTACTTTCACCCAGCTCTATTCACTTTCCCCCAACTCCACCCACTTTCCTGCCCCTTGGAGTCGGGTGAAAGTGGGCGGAGGTGGGGGGGCCAAAGTGGGTGGATGTGGGAGAAAGTGGGTGGAGTTGGGTGAAAGTGGGTAGAGGTGGGTGGGGGGGGGGGGGGGGGTAAAAGTGGGTGGAGGTGTGTGAAATTGGGTAGAGGTGGCTGGGTTAAAGTTGGTGGAGGTGGGTGAAATTGGGTAGAGGTGGCTAGGTTAAAGTTGGTGGAGGTGGGTGGGTGGAGGTGAGTGAAAGTGGGAGGAGGTGGGAGGAAGTGAGTGGAGGAGGGGGAAAGTGGTTGGAGGTTGGTGGGGGGGTGAACGTGGTTGAGGTAAAGTGGGTGGAGGTGGGTGAAAGTTAAAATAATTAAAATTTCGGAATGGTGGGGTTTCGGAATGGAGGTGTTTTGGAATGGTGGTGTTTCGGAATGGTGGGGTTTCGGAATGGTGGTGTTTCCGAATGGAGGCCCGTCCCCAATACTATCAGTGGCGGATCGGAGCCCAGGAGTTCATTAGTGGCTAATGGGCCTGGCATCAAGCACACTGTGGGGTCTCGCTCCAGTCCCACCGGTCAGGTGAGTTTTACAGTGAGAGCCAGGGTGAGAGGCCTAGAGTGCAGCACCTCAAACAGCCCCGTTGCCTAGGGCAACTAGTGGAGGGGCGGTACGTGCCACTCTTCCTCCTCAATCAGTGGGAAGTGAGGGCACATGTGTGACGAGCAAACCGAAGACACCTGGGCAGAGGTGATAAAAGGTGCTCACTCTTTGTCACTCTTGCTCTGACTCTCCCTGGGGAAACACCGTCCGGCGGTAAGCGATACACTCCACTCATGTCTCAACCTTGCTCTGTTGTCTTTGAATTAGACTCTCATGTTGTCTTTCTCTTGTATTTTAGGCAACTTACGACTGAGAATGAAGGCTGCTTCCCTTATCCCCTGAGCTACATACCCCTGACTTGGGAAGAACTTGAGTTAATGTTTTGTGCACGATGTGCAGCCAAGCCCCCTCCTTGAACATTTGTTGCCTTAATCCCTAATAAACGGCGTTTGAGCATTGAACTGTCTCTGTATTCTCTGCTGGGTTTGGCTCAGACGCCACATCATGGTGGAGAATACGGGTAGTCTGGACTCCAAACTCGGAAAAATAGTCTGGACCCCAAACTCGGAAAAATAGTCTGGACCCCAAACTCCAAAAAAATAGTCTGGACCCCAAACTCCGAAAAATAGTCTGGACTCCAAACTCAGAAAATAGTCTGGACCCCAAATTCCAAAAATGGGCGAACACGCACAGGCAATTGAAGCTTTGCTAAAAAGCCAAACAGACTTACAGAATGCTATGCAAGAATTGCTTAAGAAGATGGGTAAAGATGCTTCAACTCCTCGCCCCCCCAGTAACGTGCTGACCAAATTAGGCCCCGAGGATGACATTGAGGCCTACCTCGAGCTGTTTGAACGTACTGCTACTCGCGAGCAGTGGCAAGTGGTAGACTGGGCTAGCATTCTTGCCCCGTTCCTAACAGGGGAAGCCCAGCGTGCCTGCCGCGATTTGTCAATTGCAGATGCCCGTGATTACAACAAACTAAAAGCAGCCATACTTTCCAGCCACGGCTACAGCCTGCCTGCCAGGGCTCAGCGTTTCCATAACTGGAACTACCAGTCCGCCCAACCCCCACGTCCACAGATCGCGGCGCTAGTGCGGCACACTCACAGCTGGCTCACCAGTGGTACTGGGCCCCCGTTGATTGAAAGAATTGTAATTGACCGTTGTACTCGTTCGTTGCCGCCGGATGCTCGTAGGTACGTGTCCCAAGTTAGTCCTGCCTCAGTCAATGACCTCATGGCGCTGCTCGAGAATTATCAAGTTAGCCAAGAAATGCTGAGGTCTACAAGGATGGAGACGCAGAGACCTTCCCCAGAGGAGAGACCCAACCGAGACCGTAGGAGAGGAACTCCGACCGCACAACCACCACCGCTGCAGAGGTCGGCCACGCCGCCTGAGAGGGCCCCTCGGGCGCTCCAGACACAGCGGAGGTGCTATGTATGTGGACAGCAGGACCACATATCCTGGGCCTGCCCAGAGCGAGACAGAGATGTGTCTATGCCATCAGCAGCGAGCTCAGAAGCTCCACGTCCCTGTCTCCATTCTGGAAGCGTCGGCCGACAACACGCCACCCTGCCGGTGAAGGTGGATGGTGTCGACACCCACGCCCTCATCGACTCAGGGAGCGTTGTCACCCTGGTCCGAGCTGACCTGGCGGGGCCCATTGGCGACACCACCGTACCTGTCACCTGCGTGCATGGAGACATGCGGCACTATCCAGTAAGCAGCGTCCGCGTCCAGACTCCCAGAGGTGATGCTGTCATTCCAGTGGGTGTCGTCCCGAACCTCCCGGTACCACTACTTATCGGGACTGACTGCGTCATCTTCGAACGGTACTGGTCGCCTGGCCTGCGTACGGGTCCACCTCGACGAGGACGACGCCGAACTCGTCACCCAACTCCCAGGGCCGCGCTGGCCGCTGGTCCTACCTTTGGCCCTACGTCTGCCGTGCCAGCGAGCGGGAGCTCTGGGGATGATGGTGGTGCCAGTGGTGGAGAGGGAGAGAGATACACCACACCAGATGAGGGTGATCCCTTTGCGGGCTTACCAGTAGACGAGACCTCTGCCTCCGGCCGAAAGGGTGAATTCGCTACGGCCCAGTGGTCCGGCCCCAACCTAGAGGCTGCACGTCAGACGGTGTCGGCCATAGACAGCCAACTATGCGAGGGGGTGAGTGATCTCAACACACCTTATTTTTGTGTTAAAAATGACTTACTGTATAGGGGGGTGAAAGCTAAGGGGGGGGACCTGGTAGAACAGTTGCTAGTGCCAAAGGCTTATGTCTCTAGAGTCCTCTATCTAGCACACACTCATCAGTTGGGTGCACATCTGGGGGTCCAAAAGACCTATGACCGTATCCTGGCTCGCTTCTATTGGCCAGGGGTCAAACGAGCGGTTGAGGACTTCTGCAAAGCGTGCCCCGAGTGCCAGAAGTCGGCACCACGGCCTAACCAACGTAACCCGCTAGTCCCCCTACCCATCATTGGCACCCCGTTTGCTCGCCTGGCCATGGACATTGTTGGCCCCCTACCGAAATCTGGTCGGGGACACCGGTTTATTCTGGTTCTTCTTGATTACGCCACCCGTTACCCAGAGGCCATACCTCTACGCTCCGCCACAGCTAAAGCGGTTGCGAGGGAACTGTTTTTACTGTTTAGCCGGGTGGGAATAGCTGAGGAGGTGTTAACTGACCAGGGGACGTGTTTTATGTCAAGAGTAATGACAACGTTGTACAAGTGGTTGAACGTTAAACGTATACGCACCTCTGTGTACCACCCCCAGACTGACGGCTTAGTTGAGAGGTTTAACAAGACCCTCAAACAAATGTTGAGGAAATTGGTAGACGCTGATGGCAAGAATTGGGACCAACTGCTGCCCTACATCCTGTTCGCCATCCGGGAGGTGCCCCAGGCATCCACTGGCTTCTCCCCCTTTGAATTACTGTACGGCCGCAACCCCCGGGGCCTGCTCGATCTGGCCAAAGAGGCATGGGAGAACCAGCCCTCGCCCCACCGTAGCGTCATAGAACAGGTTGATGTCTTACAGGAGAGAGCAGGGCGAGTTTGGCCCATCGTCCGGGAGCACATGAAGAAGGCACAGGAGGCCCAGTGCCGTCTCTACAACCGGGGGGCCCGCCTCAGAGAATTCCAAGTGGGGGAGAAGGTCCTCGTTCTAGTGCCCAGCAGTGACTGTAAGTTCCTGGCCAAGTGGCAGGGACCCTATGAGGTCGTCGAAAAGGTGGGGCCTGTCAACTACAGGGTAAGCCAGCCGGGCCGGCGAAAAGGCCACCAGTTGTACCATGTGAACATTCTCAAAAAATGGACCCCGCCTGGTCCTCTGCCCTCCACGGCCTTGTTAACGTCCGTTTCCCCCCAGGCCCCACCCCCCGTCGTCATAGGGGAAGACCTCGCACCCGCACAGCTCCAGGACATCAAGGAGATGCTGAGTCGGAGCCACGATGTTTTCTCCGACCTCCCTGGTCGAACCAGTGTCATACAGCATGATATCCAAACCTCGCCAGGTGAGGTCGTAAGACAACGCCCCTACCGCATCCCGGAGGCTCGCAGGGAAGCCATCCGGGGGGAGGTCAAGAAAATGCTGCAGCTAGGGGTCATCGAAGAGTCTTACAGCCCCTGGTCAAGTCCTATAGTGATTGTACCGAAACCTGATGGCTCACTAAGGTTCTGTAACGACTTCCGCAAGCTCAACGAGATATCCCTCTTCGATGCCTACCCCATGCCCCGGGTGGACGAGTTAATCGACCGGTTGGGTCCCGCCCGGTTCGTCAGCACCTTAGACCTGACCAAAGGCTACTGGCAGGTCCCCCTGACTGAAAGTACAAAAGCCAAAACAGCCTTCGCCACCCCAGATGGCCTCTTCCAATATACAGTCCTCCCCTTTGGTGTCCACGGAGCCCCTGCTACGTTCCAACGCCTGATGGACAGAGTGCTCCGCCCCCACCAGGCCTACGCCGCTGCTTATCTGGACGACATCGTCATACACAGCGCTACCTGGGCCGACCATCTGCTGCACCTTGAAGCTGTCCTGGGAGCCTTGAGACGAGCGGGGCATCGGCCCGGGAAAGCCATACAACACGCCGATGCCATGTCGCGCCTCTTTGAGGAAGAAGGACCTGAAGCCCCCGGCACGAGCCGTGAGCTTAGGGGGGGGATGTGTGGGGTCTCGCTCCAGTCCCACCGGTCAGGTGAGTTTTACAGTGAGAGCCAGGGTGAGAGGCCTAGAGTGCAGCACCTCAAACAGCCCCGTTGCCTAGGGCAACTAGTGGAGGGGCAGTACGTGCCACTCTTCCTCCTCAATCAGTGGGAAGTGAGGGCACCTGTGTGACGAGCAAACCGAAGACACCTGGGCAGAGGTGATAAAAGGTGCTCACTCTTTGTCACTCTTGCTCTGACTCTCCCTGGGGAAACACCGTCCGGCGGTAAGCGATACACTCCACTCATGTCTCAACCTTGCTCTGTTGTCTTTGAATTAGACTCTCATGTTGTCTTTCTCTTGTATTTTAGGCAACTTACGACTGAGAATGAAGGCTGCTTCCCTTATCCCCTGAGCTACATACCCCTGACTTGGGAAGAACTTGAGTTAATGTTTTGTGCACGATGTGCAGCCAAGCCCCCTCCTTGAACATTTGTTGCCTTAATCCCTAATAAACGGCGTTTGAGCATTGAACTGTCTCTGTATTCTCTGCTGGGTTTGGCTCAGACGCCACAACACGCAATGTTTTGAAATGAATTAAACTAGAGGTTTGCATCCGCTTATCCCGTGTTATAGTAAGTTATTAAGATGTCACATGAAACTTGACCAATCATGGAGATTGGCCCATTTATAGTCAGGTTGGCCGAAATGTCATGTGACATTATATTCTAAATTTTTATCCCACGATTTTTGTAACCCATTTTTTCACCCAGTGCCAATTGCCTAAGCTATGTAATCCTGGGCTCTGCTCTCCCTCTGCCGCGCCTGGGGAGACAACGGACTGACTTCATACTTCCTTCAATGCATGAGTAGTCCAAGTTGCTTCTTTTCACCTGACAGGGGGTGAGTTTCCCCGGTTGGACGTAGCACGTGGAAGGAACACGTTATTCCAACCAGTTCCTTTCCCCTCCATCAGGCGCCCCGGCTGGCCAGGGGGAGGCATTATTGAGACCGGGATTACTGCATGTTTTTGTGAGGGTATCAACCCTAGGAGACACGGGGAGAACATGCAAACTCCACACAGAAAGGCCCTTTTGCCAACCCCACCTAGGGTGTGGGCGCTGGTGGGGGACTTTGGGGGACATGTGACATTATGACTTCACCCTTTACACCTCTCTGATTGGCTACGGGCCATGGCCCTGTGATTGGCTACAGGCACACACACACACACACACACACACACACACACACACACACACACACACTTGGCTCATTTATAGCTAGATAGATAATGATTTTTTAAAAGAAATAAAGAATGTCCTAAAAATACCCAGAACTCAGTAAGAAATTGACACCCACTGCTCAGTGTAAACACCGATGGTGTTGTAAGACTGGTCTTAGTTCTACTGGATCTCTTCTCCACTAACACCTTTGTCTAGTTTTTATTTGTTGACAAAATTGTCAATACATTTAGTCTTAGTAGCTTAATTATCATTTAGTCTTTATTTAGTTCTTGTCAGTGAAAAAGAGGTAGCTGACAAACTTAGCTACCTTAGCTGACGAACATTAGACGACAAAATTAACACTGCTATTGATGAAACATTTAAATTTACTGAAATAAATAAATAAATAAATACAAATAAAAAATTATCTTTACAAAAAAAAGAAAGACTAACAGAAACTGTACTGTGTGCTTACAAAATGAACTAAAATAACTATAATCGTAGAGAAAATGTCCTTAGTTTAATCAATGTCAGAACTCTTCAAAGGTGGCAAAAATGGCAGGTCTTCAAAATAAAGCTCACCGCGCGTAGCATCGTGATGCGGCGTGAACTTGAAAAAGAATGGACTCACCTGTCATTCACAAAGGTCCACGCCATCTGGACCAGCTTCTGGACCTTGTTCTTGTCACCTGAAATGGACACAGTTTACACATTAGGCATTCAAAGCCATTTACAATAAGCACGGTAAACGCATGCATAAATCAATTGCATAGAGACAGTGCATTTCCTCAGTAATGAAAAACTAGTATCACAGGGGAAACAAGAACCTACTGTAGTAGTACAATAGTTTTATTTTACTATACTACTACTAAGTTTACTATGAAAACGGTCACAGCTTGTCCGTGTGTATCTCTGTCTGTCACGCCTGACACTGTGGTTCTATGGGTTTGATGTCCCTTTTATGCCCATACAGTATATGGAGATCGCTGATGTCATCACAAGTCACACTTGCAAATCTTGTCCGTTTTATGCCCATATATGGAGATCCCTGTCCTGATGCCATCAATATTAAGCATATATCTGGGAATGCCCATAATTGGGCATGTTCTGACATCACATTGTTGACTATCATGCAGGCAGGGGTCTGGTGCAACTGGTCCGATATACATCACTGGCCAGATGGCCAAGAATTGTCACCCTGAAGTGTCTTAAGAAATATACTGTATATCTAATAATAATCTGTACATTGAAACTATGCAACCTATAGGATGTCAAGTCAACAAATGGACCTACTGTAGCATCTGTCCACTTTGAAACACCCAGCAAATGGTTTCTTTAAGAGGCATCATTTCTGGAGTGCATGCTTGTCTCACACACGCACGTGCACACTGCACGCACACACACACACACCACGTTCACACCATGCCACAGACCCACAGCAGCGTTCGCACCATGCCACAGACCCGGCCTGTGTGCGCGCTGTGCTTTTATTTCCTGTGTTGCAGGGTGCCTTTCCTGTGCAGCGTGAGGTTTAGTGCCCATGTGGTATTTTTGTCTTAGCAGCTACAGTACGTCTGGTGACAGACGACGTGTGGTTTAGCTGTGTATCTTCATGCTGTTCCTTCACACACAGCATCGGGCGCCTTGAATTGCCAAAATTAAATTAGGATTTCGGCCAAAAAGGCAATCTTAAAAAGTTCCAGGAGTTGTTTTTTTCTTTTCAAAATAATGAATTGCATTTTTTTTATAGATGCAAAAGATGCAATATATTACATTTTGCTTCCATTTGTCCAACCAGACCAGGGCTTCAGACAGGCGTGATCGGATAAATTGTTAATCTGCGTTTTTATCTCCTCGAAAGTCATGGTCAGGTCAGGTCGCAGTTACTATGAAAACCTCCAACTGTCTGTCACGTCACGTCACACTTTTGGCCCTACTCTTATCTCCGGCACCGTTGCCCCTATCCATGCCAAACTTTGCACACACACTCCTTGGCTGGCAAACCACAACCTCCGCCCCTGATTTCTCACATGCCCCTCTTCTAGCGCCACCATGAGGTTGATTTTTCAGACAACATTAATGGACACTGCTCCCACTTCTTGTTGTGCTTCAGCATGGATGTGCCTGGTCTAGTTATAGACAATGGAGAATATAGGCCTACTATAAAAAAACGATTCTTCAGCTCATCTGCAGCTGAGGCGTTTCCTCTCCATTTGGCTTGTGCTCCCCCCTAACTGATACCCCCTTAGTAAATGACTTGGTTAAAAATGTTAACCTAAAACTAGAGTCAGCTCTTGACATAGTGGCCCCCATGAAAATAAAAAAGAAGCGGAACTCCAGAATTACACCCTGGATAGATGAGCACATGCGCTCTCTCAAAAAAGAATGCCGCAGAGCTGAGAGAACTTGGAGGAAACATAAACTCACTATCCACCTAGAGATTTTTAAGTCATCAACAGCTGCTTACAACAAAGCCATGCGTCTGGCTAGGCAGGCGTATTTCTCTAGTATCATTAATAACAACAAAAATAATGCCAGAGTCTTATTCGCCACCATTGACCACCTCCTAAGCCCCCCCCAGTCTTACAAACAATCGCTCCCTGCCTCTAAGGCAGGGTGTGATGAGTTTGCATCATTCTTTGATACTAAAATTTTGAATATTCGGGCTGGTATCTTGAATTCACTAATTGCAGATACGGCAAGTGATGCCATGTATGGGAGCACGAATAAACCTAGGGGGAGCCTGGTTTCCTTCTGTGCAGTTGATGAAGGGGAACTTCGCAGAACCATATCACAGATGACATCCTCCTCCTGCTCGCTGGATGCAATCCCCACCCCCTTTCTAAAGGAGGTTTTAGACAGCGTGATTGGTGATATTTTAAAAATAGTAAACTGCTCTCTCTTGTCAGGGGTCTTCCCAGATACATTGAAAATGGCCGTTGTTAGGCCCTTGCTTAAAAAGCACAACCTTGATCCCTCCATACCGGGCAATTATAGACCCATTTCGAATCTCCCTTTTCTGGGCAAGGTCCTTGAAAAGATTATCCTCCATCAATTAGAAGTATTTCTTCAGAACAACAAGGTCCACAATAAATTTCAATCTGGCTTCAGAAAGGGACACAGTACCGAAACAGCACTTGTAAAGGTAATTAATGATCTCAGGGTGTCCGCTGACAATAAAAATGTATCTGTTCTCTTACTTCTGGACCTAACGGCGGCCTTCGACACTATAGATCACTCTATCTTAATACATCGTCTGGAACACTGGATAGGGCTCTCAGGTACGGCTCTGTCCTGGCTCTGCTCGTACTTGACAGGCAGAAGTTTCTATGTTGGTTTGGATGGTTTTGAGTCAGACAAGCATGATATTTCATCTGGTATTCCTCAGGGTTCAATACTTGGCCCCCTATTGTTCTCCTTATATATATTACCGCTGGGAGAACTCATTACAGCTCACGGTGTGAATTTTCATTTTTATGCTGACGATACGCAGCTATATCTTTCTGTAGCCCCCGATGACCCCCGTGCTCTTGACCCACTACTGTCATGTCTGTCCAGTATAAAATGCTGGATGAGCAACAACTTTCTTAAGCTAAACGAGGACAAGACAGAAGTCCTCATAATTGGTTCTTGTGAACAGAGAGAATCAATTATAAGTAGACTCGGTAGCCTGGCCAAAGAAAGTAATACTTCAGTAAAGAACCTGGGTGTGATCATAGATGCAGAACTGAATTTTAATACTCACATTAATCATGTCACCAAAACTGCTTTCTTTCACCTTAGAAATATTTCAAGAATTAGACCTTATCTGTCATTGGATGATGCAAAAACATTGATTCATGCTTTTGTCTTCTCGAGACTCGACTATTGCAATGCACTTTTTTCTGGCCTACCAAAGAAAACTACAGATCGACTTCAACTAGTCCAAA
Source organism: Nannobrachium achirus (assembly GCF_963921795.1). Lineage (NCBI taxonomy): Eukaryota > Metazoa > Chordata > Actinopteri > Myctophiformes > Myctophidae > Nannobrachium > Nannobrachium achirus. The sequence continues at coordinate 56,263,625 of NC_137827.1, read as the reverse complement.
ATGCAGCAGCCAGGGTCCTAACTAAAACTAAGATGAGAGAACACATCACTCCAGTTTTAGCCTCGCTACACTGGCTCCCAGTTGGTTTTAGGATTGATTTTAAAATTCTTTTACTTGTTTATAAATCTCTTAATGGTCTGGCACCGTCGTACCTCGTCGACTGCCTGTCTAGATATGAGCCAAACCGCCCCCTCAGGTCTTCTACTGCAGGTCTGCTCGGTGTGCCCTCAATGACTTATAAGAAATATGGTGAAGCGGCATTCTGTTTCTATGGGCCGACAGCCTGGAATAAACTTCCAGCACACCTAAGACAGGCACCCTCTGTTGATAGCTTTAAAGCACAGCTTAAGACCTATTTTTACACTCTTGCTTTTGGGTGATTTTAAATATATGTGCTTGCTATCTTTTATGTCCACCCTGTTGGTAAAATGTTTTTATTATAGAGCTCTTATGGACGTCTTTGAACGTTTCTAATGCTGTTTCTTGTTTTGTTTTGTTTTAATTCTATTTTCTTATTGTTTTTATTTTGTATTTTTTATTGTTGATCATGTGTACAAATCATTGCTCTGGAAAGCACTTTGAGCTGCATTTTATGTATGAAAGGTGCTATATAAATAAAGTTTATTATTTTTTATTATTATTACACATGTTGCTTAAAAATCACGCACAGAGGGACACAGTATCTCGCAGCTCATGTCATCAACATGCATCTGTCCATTTCCCATATTCCCTCCTGAATACGCCAAACTACATGCGACCTGACGGTCGATTAGGGAGTCTTACTGGTAATGCCTAGAGTTAGTATAAAAAAAGACCACCTGGACCATCTTCTGGGGGACAAATTAAAGACTTTTAGAGGTAAGATTGCCTTTTTGGCGTGTGTGTGTGTGTGTGTGTGTGTGTGTGTGTGTGTGTGTGTGTGTGTGTGTGTGTGTGTACCTTTGAGCTGCTTAGCGTAGCGCAGCAGGAACTGGTAGGGGTGGTCCACCTGCAGGTCAAACTTGATGGTCTGCAGCAGGATTCTCTCCAGCACCATCACCTCCTCCTGTGCACGCACACACACACACACACACACACACACACACACACACACACACACACACACACACACACACACACACACACACACACACACACACACACACACACACACACACACACACACACACACACGTGCACGCAACCATGCACAAACACATTACAACAGGGGTCTTCAATGTTTTCAGGCCAAGGACCCCTTAGTTGAGAGAGAGATGAAGCAGGGACCCCCACTACATATTGTATAAAACTGTGTTGCAGATTAAAAATGTTCATAGATTTCTTCGACAGCTTAGACTTGTTTGACAGCACTACAGTAATGTGTATTTTCAGACATTCAACCACTTGAACCGTCAATATCCGGTCTGCTCTTCTTTTCCTTCTACAAACCTCTTTGCCAAAAATAGCTGATCTAAAAGCTTACAACGGCTCACAGCGCTAGGCGTTGTAAGCTTGTAGATCTGCTATTTTTGGCTAATGTTCCACTCAGAATAGGGATGCTAGGGTTCAAATGGTTAATGTAAAAAACATGATCCTATCACATAAAGATCTGGGCCTGTAGTAACTCTGAGGACCCCCTAGGGGTCCCGGACCCCCTGTTGAAGACCCCGCTGTACACAACTAGGCTTGTCATGATGATCATGACATTTACATTACACAACATCTTTTTTTTTTGTGATTATCTCAAATAATTGTGATCAGGCGATTGTGAGATAACTGTGAGAGGCCTACAACACACAACACATTAATCCACCTGTTTCCGCGAGAATTTACTGTAGCATTATTTGCGGCACACTTCCGGTTAACAGCAGACATACAAGCTCACGTCGCGTCGCAGATGCAACCGTTGTGAGCTTGTAGATCACACTCGGCTGCGGCGCCGGAAGCTGCCTACACATTCTGCAATGCATGATGGGATGTTGGAAAGTTGTGGATAAGCTATAAGTAGAAGACCCAGAGTGGGACTTTTCACACACATTTTATGTTTGAGTCTCTTGAGCAGAGCTAGAAAACCTTAGGCGCGGTGCCAACATTGGCACAGGGGAGGGTGATCACTGGCACACTGGCACAAATATTGTTTTAAATGAAGTCAATTAAATGAAGTCACCTATTATACAGTAAATGACATCCTGCGGGTAAGTCTACATTCATTACAACTCTGAACTTTGACTGAGGAGGGAGTCGGGGAGATAGGTGTGTTTGTTTACGAATCTCCAGTCAGCACTCCACTCCTATGGGTGTCGCTAGCGGCAACCAAGAATAACAGAATCACTCACATAAACTCCCGTAGGACAATTCCCATTGGCCGAAGGGTATGTCCGTCAAATGACGTATCCGCCTGGAGGCGGACCCCTATAAATTCCCCATCCGCCGGATGTACCCCCTCTTTTTCGCTTCTGCTTCAACTGGATTGCTTGTTTCACTCACTCGCTCCAACGAAGTCTTCAGCATTTAAGAATATTACAGTCAAGTTTCAACTTTTCACTACTACACTCAGGAGTTAGTTTCGTCTGCACCGATTTGGCGAGTAAGGTCGAGCCTACCGGTTTCGAGACTTTTTCTCCTGCCTTTGTCGAATTTCTCCGCTAGCTAACTTTAGCCAGTTAGCTTGAGCGTCGCGCTACTCGCTTGTTAGCCTAGCGGCGCTAGCCTACTAGCTATCCACGGCTCCTCTACCTCGTGGTTAGCTTAGCTTCCGGCCTGCTTTTTGCAGCCCAGCGATGGCCTCGGACGTCCCCTCGCCCTCGGCCTTTCGCTCCTGCTCCGTGGACGGATGTCCTTCCCTCATGGACCCGGGAGCTCCACAACGGAGGTGCACCCTCTGCAGGGAACAGGGCCTCTCCTCCGCCCCAGGTTCCCCAGAGGGCCGTTTCTCCCCGACCTCCGTCAGGCGGAGGCACGCCGCTGTAGCGGCTAGCCTCATCGACCTGATCGCCGACTTCCGCTCCTCTTCAGAGAGCCAGGCGCCCCAGGCCTTCCCTCCAGACCCATGGGAGGTCCCCACCGTTTCCCAAGAGGTCTCCAGCGGGGACATCGAGGTCTCCTTCGTGGCCGCGCAGCTACAAGTCAGACGCTGGCCAGAGGAGGAGGACGATACCGACGATGAGGGCTTCTCTCTGCCAGGTCCGGTGGTTCCGGCCGCCTCGGGTTCTTCTTCCCAGGCCCCGACCGACCTGCTGCCTGCCCCCCCCGTCTCCACGGTGACGCAGGCCCCCTCCCCCCCTCCACAAGCGGCGGGACCCCGGCCTGAGGTGTTCGTCTTCACCGCACAGGTTCCCTCCCGGGCTCCCCGAGGCCCCACTTTCGCCGCAGAGGGGACCCCCTACCGGCCTAACCCCCATCCAGCGACGATGACGGCCTGGTCCGTGCTGGAGAGGGCAAACCACATACTGGGCCTTCCAGTGGCCTTGGGAGAACACAGGATGACCACGCTCCCCCAACTGCCTGGACTGCAAGAAGCCTTGCACGTTACCTGGGAACGGCACTGGGATCCCACCAAACTCGACTTCCCCACCGAGTTCGTGGGGGGACCGGAGATAGGCATCCCCACCTGCCCTAAAGTCAGTGTTCCTACCGCCTGCGCCCTCCAGGACAGGTTCTTCGAACTGAACCCGTGGGCACCTAGGAGTCCTTTCTCCTTGGGACAGACCCCGAAGCTGGAGGACAGGCGGGACTCTTCCGCGTCCAAAGGAGCCAGGGACGCCTACAGAGCCATAGGTCATTCGGTCAGAGACCTTAACGCAGTTGGCCTCCTCACGGCCTATGCGAAGACCCAACTCAGCCAGGTGACGGACCTCCTCCACAGCGAGGACGCCACCGAACTGGCTACCACCCTAGAGCACCTCTCTACGGTTAACCTCCATGCTGTAGCCTGGGCTGGCCGCGCCATGGACTTCATACAACAAAGGGAGGCGCGCAGCTGGATCGCTCCGCTCTCCAACGACAGGCCTTTCGAAGGGAGAGAGGAACTTCTCCAGCTCCCCAGCTCTCCCAGAGGTCTCCTGGAGGGCACGCTACCGATCCTGCTGAGACAGTCCGCCACACGCCGAGAGGACGCAGGTTGGGAAGAGCCTCTCCCCCGGCTCCCACTTCCCCCCGTCCCCCCGGAGACCCCCTCAGTTCCTCAGAACAACGTTCCAGGTCGGGCCGGCGTCTCCCTACTCAGGAACCCCCAGCCCGCAGGCCCAGAGAGGACCGCGAGCAACCCCTGTAGGGCACTTGGAACAGACTATTGGGGACCCCAGGCCTTAGTTTTCTTCAGAACTGGCTTCTCTGTGGCTTTTTCCCTTGTTTCCCTTCAGACAGGGAATCCGGAGTCTGTGTTGCTTTTATTGTTTTATTCAAAACGTGCATCCCCTCCTCTGCCTTCAGTGACTTAATGCTTTATTGTTTTATTCAAAACGTGCATTCCCTCTGACATAATGCTATGTTGTTTTATTCAAAACGGGCATTCCCTCCTCTGCTTACCTTGACGTAAAAATGTTTTGTATTCACAAAGGTTTTACTGGTCAAGTAAACTGGTCTGTCCTCCACTTTCTGTGTGTTTTTCTTCCTAGTACACCACCTAGTGGACACGAGTTGTGTCGAGTGTTTTGCCTCTTCAGGCTGTCTCTCACTTTCTCACAGCCTTCTTTCCTCTGTTCTTCAGTGTGTAGAGATTTCGCCTATTCAGGCTTATGTTTTCTCTTTGCCCTTTAGCAGTTCTTTCAGTCACCACTAGAGACCAACCTCCAGCTAAAGGTAATCTGAAGTCTCCGCTTTCCTTGTTGCTCTCCTCCTTCTAAAGGTTTCCATGAGCCCCCTCGGGACTTTTTAGACCTTATGAGCTAAGAGTAAAACCTTACGCCTCCACGGGGTTTTTGGAGTCGTTTGCTGTAGGTTAGAGTGGACGTTAGCCCTCGCAGGCCTTGTTTAGTCCTTCTCTCCTTGTCTTCCGCTCCTGGCCACGAGGTTCGGTTCCAGCCCTCTTCAGACGTGCTCGGTTCCCTCCTCGAGTCGTCCCCTTCGGGCGGTCTCTCGGTCACGGGCGCGCTCCTTCCTCCTCGGCTCCACCGGCCTTCCGGGGCGCACTCGGTTCCCTCCCCGGCTCCGCGGGGACCCGAGGTGCGCTCGGTTCTCCTCCCGGCTCGGCCCTCCCTTTCTCAGCCACGTGACCGGCCCTCCTCAGGTGCGTTCGGTCCGTCGCTCGAGCCGTCCCGCGCGGACGATCTCTGGTACTTGGGTACGCTAGTTTTCCTCTCCGGCTCTGCCGGTTCCCGAGGTACGTTCGGTTTTTCCCCCGGCTCCGCGGGGACCCGACACGAGCTCCTTCCCCACATGACCCCGCTGCTTCCGGGTTACGTTCGCTTCCTCCCCCGGCTCCGCTGGAGTCGGAGGAACGCTCGCTTCTCCCCTCGGCTCCGCCGGGGAGAACGTCACGTGCCCGTCCAACGTCTTCACGTCAAGTGGGCAGACATTTGTCTACCCCTCTTGGGGCGCTTGTTTTAAGGCACCTGGCCTCCCTCGAGAGCGGTGCCGAACAAGTCTCTTCGCTCTTCTTCCCTGACAGCCATTCTCTTGTTTTTTGGTGCATTCCAGATCGGGATCTCTCGCACCTTTTCTAGGGGTTTTTCAGGCCGTCTACTGGCTTACCCCTCTGCCCTTCAAGAGTTCTCTTTGTCAGGGAGACAGGCTGCATACAGCCGCCTTCTACTCTAGGGCGCTTGGAGCTCTTTCCGTTGTAACGAGACTCCTTCCTGTCCCTCGTTCCCTACTTCAGGTAGGGTTTCGACCCGCCCTAACCGGGCCGGTTTGTTTCGGTTCTTGAAAACCCTCTTTTTCAAGTTGCTGACTCCCGCCAGTCTTCTACGTGGAGGTGAGGGTGAACGCTGGTTCACCTTTCTGGTTTTTAGGGACACGTCTTCACTAGTCTCCTTCTTTCCACCTCACCGTCCTCCTTTCAGGTTCGCCTCCTAGGGGAAGTGTTCGAGTACACGGTTCTCCCCTCGGCTTGTCTCTGAGCCCCCGGGCCTTCTTCCTAGGGGCCAGGAGGGCATTCGGACCCTCTGCAGCGCCAGGCCGTCAGGTCACTAGCTACCCGGACGTCTGGTTGAGTTACGCGAGCTCCGTTCAGGGGGTGGCGCGTCACTTCAGGTTGGTTCGGGACCACCTGCAGTCTCCAGGGGTTTTGCTCCTCTCTAGGAAAAAGTGCCTTCTCCCCCTCTTCAGAGTGCCACTTTCCTAGGCTTATTTCTGGACTCGCTGCCTTGGTCAAACGCCCCTCGTAGGAGGGGATAGAGATGTTTCTCTCCTACACAGCCTTCTCCCGGACAGAGTACTCAGTCCGTTTCGAGAGGGCCTCACACCTCAGGGGTTTTCTTAACCCTAACCCTGCACAGGGTACAACTGGACGTCTCCATGGGAGACCGCTCTAAGGTGGTTGTTTTCCCTTCGGAGCCCGCCCACCGAGGGTCGCGCTCCGGTACAGGTTTCTCACTAGACCTTGGAGGTCTTGCTATCCTGGCAGCAAGCCGACCTTCGGTCGGCTGGAGCCAGGATGGGAGAGGTTTTTCACCGTAGGGTGATCACCTCGGACGCCAGCCTTCAGGCTGGGGCGCGACTCCGGAAGAGCGCAGTAAGGGGCCCTCGGGGCCCGGGGGTGCGAGTCCACCTTATCACCTACTCAGAGCTGATGACGGTGTTGCTGGCCCTTCGTCATTTCGATCCCCTGGTCCTGGGTGGGCACGTCCTCTTCAGGACGGCCAACACCACGACCTTGTTTTTTGTCAACAAACAGGGGGGGCTGAAGTCCCGAGAGCTAGACATAGCTCGGGCCACGACTGGGGCACCTAGTCGACTACAGTCGTTCAGGGCCTCTCTTGTTCCGGGCCTCCTGTTCAGCGGGGTTTCTGCTGTCCAGGGGTAACCACGTTACGAGATCTGGTCTCCCCGCCCCTCGGTGGCGGAGGAGATAGGGATCGGGTCTTTGACCAACGGGTGACAGACTTGTTCGCGTCGTCAGGGAACGGTCAGCGTTCTCTGGACCTTGGTCTGAGGGGGTCTTCCCCTCTGGACCTAGACGCTCTGTCTCGCAGCTGGCCGCAGGACCTTCGGTCTGCGGTTCCACCGCTAGGGCTGTCTTGTCCGACCCACGTTAGGGTCAGAAGTTACTCCCCAGAATTGCTCTGGGTGGCGCCGAATCAGGGGACTGACAGTTCCCTGATAGCGCCTCTCCTGGTCGGTCGACCTTGGCGCCTGCCTCTACTCGGGGTTAGGGCGAGCTAGGCGTACCAGGAGTTTTCTCCCGGACCCCCAGCGCCTAGACCGGTGGGTCTGGCACTTGTAAGGGAGTGGCGGTGGGCCACCGCCCTGGCCTCTGAGGTCTTAGACGAGACGCAGAGGGGCGGAGCCCCTGGTACTCTAGAAGTGTACGCGGGGGTTTGGGAGGCCTTCGCCTCTTGTTACAGGTTGAACCGCCCTTCGGTGGTTTTGGCCCGGGCGTCCTTCTGGACTTTCTTCAGTCCGGTATAGTCCAGAAGCTGGCAGTCCCTACTTTTAGGGGCTATGTGGCTGCCTCGAGGGTTGCCGCCTGGGTTTGGAGGGTTCTTAACCTTCTAAGAACCCTTGGTTGCCTCAGTTTTGACTGGTTTCAAACGAGGCGCTGCTGCGGCTAGACCGTGGGTTCCCTCTTGGGTTCTAGAGGGGATCCTAAGGGGTCCGAGTCAGGCTCCTTTGAGCCTTTTGGGAGATTTTCTCCTTGGAGCCTTTCCTAAGTAGGCTTCTTTCCTGGTTCTGTCTACAGCCAAGAGGGTCAGTGACCTTCATGCTCTCTCTGTAGCTGGGGCTGTAGGAGGTTTTCTGGGATTGACCGCAAGGTCTTTCTCTAACCTTTCCTCAGGTTCTTACTCAAGAACGGGAGGATTTAGGAAGTTCCGGTGGAACTTCTGGCCTTTCTCCCTCCTCCTTTCGCTTAGGAGGAGGTTAGGAGGTTAAACTGTCTTTGCCCGTTTAGGGCTCTGAGAGTTTACTGTGAGAGGACTGAAGACCGCAGACGGTCTGGTAGTCTGGTTGTCTCACATGGTAAGTCCACTGGCAGGACGGAGATCGCGGAGTCGTCTCTGTCTGGGTGGATTGTGGAAGCCATTGTTTTGGCTCATGACAGTGCGAAGATGGCTAGGCCCTTCGGCCTGTAAGCCTATTCGACTAGGGGAGTTTCCTCTTCTTGGGGTCTCGTTAAGGGGACTTCCATTCAAGAGGTGTGTATGGCGGCTAGCTGGAAGTCGCTTTACACTTTTGCGGCTTATTTTCACCTGGACTTAGCGCCTTCTTCTTTGGCGCTTTCTGTTCTTGAGGTGGCCGCCTCCTCCCCTTCCCTATGAGGTGAGACTCTTAGTAGTGTTCTCCCTCGGGTTGTTTTGTAAGTGTCTTTACACTTTTTCTTCCTCCACACAGACCAGAGGGTAGTGGTCGTGGTGGAGGGGGGGCCCTTTTCCTGGGTTAACCCTTCGGTTGTAACTTGGGGCAGACTAGGTTGAGGTGGGTTCCGGTGGGCCTAGTCTGTAAGGGTTCCTTAATTCCTGTTGGTCGTTTCCGCTTCCGGGAGTTTATGTTTCCCATAGGAGTGGAGTGCTGACTGGAGATTCGTAAACAAACACAAGTGTTTCGTATGAAACACCTGTTTGTTAAGAATCGGAAGGAAGCACTCCACTCCGGTGAGGACCCTGTTCGTGAGTTTGCGCAGAGCTCTCTCAAAAGAGGGGGAACATCCGGCGGATGGGGAATTTATAGGGGTCCGCCTCCAGGCGGGTACGTCATTTGACGGACATACCCTTCGGCCAATGGGAATTGTCCTACGGGAGTTTATGTGAGTGATTCTGTTATTCTTGGTTGCCGCTAGCGACACCCATAGGAGTGGAGTGCTTCCTTCCGATTCTTAACAAACAGGTGTTTCATACAAAACACTTGTGTTTTATGGCAAGGACTTCCGACGTAAACAAAGCCGTAAAAGGTCTTATTTGGGATGTTTCTTTTTGGGCAGGATGTTTTAACCGGCCTGTGCTGCACTGCATATATTTGTGTTGTCTGTACTTGTCATGTTATTCATGTTTGTCTAAATAAATGATTCAATCAATCAATCAATCAATCAATCAATCAAATGGCTTGAGTCTAATGATCGTCATAACAATATCCTGACAATCAAAATATGTCTGAATGTTTGATGGCGTGTCATTAAAATGTATGTTGACATGGCACACGGAATACCTAGAAAATAAAAACATGGCACTTCATTTCAAAAAGGTTGCTGACCTCTGCTCTAGAGCAGTGGTTCTCAACCTGTGGGTCGGGGACGCAATTTATTTTGGGAGGTCCCCAGATGATTAACTAAATGTGCAACAGTGTTTTCTCACTCAACAGTAAACAAACCAACATAAAGTTTAAGTGTATAGAGGGTAATTTAAGGACTTTTTAATACCGCTAAATGACAAATTAAACATTGGCCAAATTGTCAAATATTAGAGGCAGAAATTGTGAAAATAGCCGATCTACATGCTCACAACGCCTCGCAACTAGGGATGAGACGATACGTGATATTATCGTTTATCGTGATGAAAAAACACTCACGATAATCGTATGGTGGAGATTTAATTTATCGTGATATTGTGCTCTGTCATGCACTGGCATCAATTCACCTTTTATTTGCTGAGCTGCATATCCGGTACCAGTTAAACCCTCTATGGTAAAAGGTACCGTACTTATAATGATGGTCTTTTTTTCACGTATCGCATTGCGACGCGTTAAGAGCTTGTAGATCTGCTATTTTTTGGCAAATGTTCCACCCCAGGACAATGGATTTTGATTATCGCGATAATATCGTAAATCGCGCTATCTTTTGTCACAATAATCGTGATATGACATTTTCATATCGTCTCATCCCTACTCGCAACGCGAGGCGTTGTGAGCATGTAGATCTGCTATTTTCCCAATCGAACCGTGTTTCTAGAAATGTGATGCCTCAACTCTTAGTGCTTGTCAGGGTGGGGTGGGGGGGGGGGTCCCCAGTTAAAATATGATTATTTTGGGGGTTGCAACCTGAAAAGGTTGAGAACCACTGCTCTCTAGAGTACTGATAGACCTTCAACAGACCTTTGGATCGTCTCCAAACTGGGCGAACTGGACGTCGTTGAGCAGGCTGCGGGCCGTCTTGATGATGTCTTTACACTTCTTGGGGGTCTCCTCCACTTTACCTGCCAGGAAGAGGCAGCATCCCCCCGTCACCTACACACACACACGCACGCGCACACACATACGCACACATGCGTGCGCACACACACTGTTAACTCATACAGTGCCTATCCCGAACTAGTTCGGGATAATTTGGACCTTATTAACGTCCTGGGTGCCTATCCCGAACTAGTTCGGCTTTTTAAAAAAAGGCGCCGCCGATATTTGCCATCCACTCCAATGCAATCCAGGATCTTTAGAGCTCATTTTCTCTGTTCCATGCATATCCATGAGGTGTGCAAGGTTTAATCACGGCTAAATCGCCGAAAATAGGGCTTCTAAAATGCTTGGTAGCCAATAGCTAACTTCAAGCTAACTTCATCCTGTCCCTGTTCAGCACAAAGGAAAGTGTTCAGGCACGTCATGGCTGCGCACGGCTTGTGCATATACCAGCGTAATGTCTATGGTGGATTTTATGGCCATTGGGCGCCCTCTAGTGGTGAAAGCTGGCACTGGAAGACAACTAACACTCAAACTGCTATGGTATGCGCATGCATAAAGTGAATGACAAACTGTTTTGAGACTGTGAGCTACCTCCACTCATGCATCCACCTACACAGTATATCTCTATGTATAATGTGTATATACTTACATATCTGGGGAACTGTTTGAAGGAGTGGAACATGTAGAATCGGTGGAAGTAAATGATGCCGGTAGCCAGCGTGTCATAGTGTCTGATCCACAGCAGTTAGGGACATAAATTATTATAAAACATACATAAACCATACCTTTACTAGTAAGACATTTGAGTACTTTGTTCCACCATTGACGGCAGTAGGCCTACTAGCGAGCAGCCACACAGACGAGACACGGAAAAGGAATTAACACCGTTCCCCTCAGACTCAAAAAAGGAAAGGGATGGTCCCTCGACCATGCTCTCTCTCTCTCTCTCTTTATATAGGATAGAGTGAGCTCTAATACTTACTGAGAGAGAGAGGAGTTCGCCAGCCAATGTGGTGTGGAAGCTTGCAATGACTTTATGAGGTTTTTAAAAAAGAGCAATTTATTTGCTTCAAAAATCCGGCCCAATATGTAAAGACCTTTAACGGCCGGACTACACCAAAAATGTGCGCATACGCGCGTACTGTCCGTGAAGACGGTTGCGTATGCTTAAACGCTCCAGGCTACTCTTAAACAGATGGGCAGAGCACTTTCAGACCCTCTTCAGCGCTGACCGCACAGTTCAGGATACAGCACTTCTGGACATTCCCCAGAAACCAGTTCAAAAGGAGCTGGATGAGTTGCCAACCCTTGAGGAAACAACCAAGGCCATTGAACATTTGAAGAGTGGAAAGGCTGCGGGAATCGACGGGATCCCACCAGATGTCTGGAAGCACGGAGGCCATGCACTTCACATTAGGCTCCATGAGCTCATTGTGTGTTGTTGGGAGCAAGGCAAACTACCACAGGACCTACGCGATGCAATTATCATCACCCTGTACAAAAACAAAGGGGAAAAGTCAGACTGCTCTAACTACCGGGGTATAACCCTGCTCTCCATCGCAGGAAAAATCCTGGCAAGAGTACTGTTGAACAGATTGATACCCAGCATTGCAGAGGAACATCTACCGGAGAGCCAGTGCGGTTTTAGATCCAATAGAAGCACCACTGACATGGTGTTTGTACTCCGCCAGCTCCAAGAAAAATGCAGGGAGCAGAACAAGGCCCTGTATGTGACGTTTGTTGACCTCACCAAAGCTTTCGACACGGTGAGCAGAAAGGGTTTGTGGCAGATCCTGGAACGACTTGGTTGTCCCCCAAAATTCCTTACCATGGTAATCCAGCTACATGAAGATCAGCGAGGTCAAGTCAGATACACTACTGACCTCTCAGAGCCCTTCCTGATAGGAAATGGTGTAAAGCAAGGCTGTGTTCTCGCCCCAACGCTTTTCTCCATTTTCTTCAGCATGATGCTCAAAAGAGCTACTCAAGACCTTGATGAGAACGACGGCATATACATCCGGTACCGCACTGATGGCAGCCTGTTTAACCTGAGGAGGCTGCAGGCGCACACCAAGACCAGCCAACAACTAATAAGGGAACTTCTCTTTGCTGACGATGCCGCACTTGTTGCCCATTCAGAGTCAACCCTGCAGCGTGTAACATCTTGCTTTGCTGCGGCTGCCAAGCTCTTTGGACTGGAAATTAGCCTGAAGAAGACAGAAGTTCTTCACCAACCTGCACCCCAGCAGGAATATCACCCTCCCTGCATCACCATCGATGGGACAGAGCTGAAATCCGTCCATCAGTTCACATATTTGGGCTGTACCATCTCGTCTGATGCCAATTTAGGCAAGGACATCGACAACAGACTGGCAAAAGCAAACAGTGCCTTCGGCAGGCTGTATAAAAGGGTTTGGAAAAACAAACACCTGAAGAGTGGCACAAAGATCAGTGTGTACCGAGCTGTGGTATTGACCACCCTCCTGTATGGCTCTGAGTCATGGGTACTATACCAACACCACCTGCGACTACTTGAGCGTTTCCACCAGCGCTGCCTCCGCACCATTCTCAACATCCACTGGAGTGACTTCACTACAAATACTGAAGTTCTCATGCAGGCAGAAACCATCAGCATAGAGGCCCTACTGTTGAGGTCACAGCTGCGTTGGGTAGGGCATGTTGCCAGGATGGAGGATCATCGCCTGCCGAAGATTGTACTTTACGGTGAACTTTCCTCTGGCCACCGAAACATTGGGGGCCCAAAGAAGAGGTATAAGGACTGCCTAAAGAAATCTCTCAGTGCATGTCACATTGATCAGCTCCAGTGGTCTACCCTCGCCTCCAATCGTGTGACTTGGCGTCACACCATCGCTGGGGCTGTGTCTACCTTTGAGAGTAACCGACGGTCCGGTTTAGAAGAAAAGAGAAGAAAAAGAAAGGCGGTGAAGACAGTGAATGCAGCACCACCAACATCTGTGCATTCGTTTCCCTGCAGCGGTTGTGGCCGAGTTTGCCTGTCAAGAATAGGCCTCAACAGTCACCAACGTGCCTGCAGCAGACGTGGACATCCGCCTCCGTAGATCTTCGTTCGCGAAGCAACGCCATGATGATAATGTGTATATACTTACATATCTGGGGAACTGTTTGAAGGAGTGGAACATGTAGAATCGGTGGAAGTAAATGATGCCGGTAGCCAGCGTGTCATAGTGTCTGATCCACAGCAGTTAGGGACATAAATTATTATAAAACATACATAAACCATACCTTTACTAGTAAGACATTTGAGTACTTTGTTCCACCATTGACGGCAGTAGGCCTACTAGCGAGCAGCCACACAGACGAGACACGGAAAAGGAATTAACACCGTTCCCCTCAGACTCAAAAAAGGAAAGGGTTGGTCCCTCGACCATGCTCTCTCTCTCTCTCTCTTTATATAGGATAGAGTGAGCTCTAATACTTACTGAGAGAGAGAGGAGTTCGCCAGCCAATGTGGTGTGGAAGCTTGCAATGACTTAATGAGGTTTTTAAAAAAGAGCAATTTATTTGCTTCAAAAATCCGGCCCAATATGTAAAGACCTTTAACGGCCGGACTACACCAAAAATGTGCGCATACGCGCGTACTGTCCGTGAAGACGGTTGCGTATGCTTAAAAGCTCCAGGCTACACCAAGGAGGGAGTATATGTGAGGAAGACCAGATAGTCTGTGTACAAAACGCATACGCGTGCTTAAAAAATAGAACCGATTCTATTTTTAGGGAATGTGTATCCGTGGTTCGCGCTATCCGTACGCCTGGTGTAGCCGGCTGAATTGATATACCGGTACATTGGATCTATCCAAAAAGCGCATACGCGCGCACGACCCGCATACGCACGCATACGCACTGACGCGCGCAAAACGGCTTGGTGTAGCCCGGCCGTGAGGCTTGTCACAATTATTTAATAATCATCTAATTACCCGTAATTGCCGGACTATAAGCCGCAGCTTTTTTCCCATGTTTTGAACCCTGCGGCTTATACAATGGTGCGGCTTATATAAAGATTTTTACAGCTAAAGGCCAGTTAGTTAGTTTTACAATGGTCTTTGACAAGGATTTATATATAGATTTTTACAGCTAACGGCCACCAGGGGAGCTCTAGCGGGAAGCAGGAAGGACACCTGCTGCTTATAGTCTGGTGCGGCTTATATATGTAAATATATATATTTTTTTCTAAATTTAGCTGGTGCGGCTTATATTCAGGTGCGGCTTATAGTCCAGCAATTACGGTACCATTATCTCTTTGCCAAGTTGCCGTCTTAGAACACGGAGGGTTCCCAGTTCGATCCCGGGTTGTTACACACTGCCGCGTTTTTTCGGACGAATATAGGAGCAAATTTCGGAGCACGTAAATAAAGAAATCAACCTCACGTTATGTCAATCACGTTTCCACACTGCCGCCCGTTTCGTATTTATTTTTGGAACACTGGATCTCTCTCTCTCTCTCTCTCTCTCTAACGCATGAAAGAAACGCAGCAGTATGCAACCAGCTTTAGTGTCAAAGAGTCCTTGAGCAAAACTCTGAACCCCTAGTTGCTCCCGATGAGCAGGTCGGTGCCTTGCATGGTTTCCTCTGCCATCGGTGTATGAATGTGTGTGTGAAAGGGTGAATGTAATGCACAATCTATGTAAAGCGCCTTGGATAAAGGCGCTATAAAAATGCACCATTTACCATTAATTTGAGATAATCGCAATTATGTTTGCATAACCATCAGAATCATTTCCATTCATCTGTATCAATTAATCTGTCGAAGAATGGCGAAAAGGTTCAAGTTCACAACACTTCAAAATGCTACACATCAGCACGTAGTGTGTCCTCGATCGGCTATTATGTTATATATAAGACGTATATAAATGATTAAATGCAGTGGCCTGTTTTGGCCGCAGCACACTGTGTGCCAATGCCAAAAAAGAAAAACTCAATTAAATGGTTAATCACAATTACTGGAATGACATTTAATCATCATCTACAATGTCAGATGTGTGGCAGCACCTCTGGACTGTAGCCAGAGCTCATTAACCCATTTAGGCCTGAACACATTTAGACGCAATATTTTATGCTTTAAATATAAAAAAAATAGCAGATATACAAGCTCACAGCGCGGCACCGAGTGCCGCGCTGCGAGCTTGTAGATCTGCTATTTTTGAAAAATCATGAAAATTAGAATTTTGACCCGATTCTATAAGTGTCTTTTGAATCCTTCTAAGGTTTTTGGAAAGAACCTATGTTTCAATGTCAGCAATCTGGCCAGCCATCGTCAAAGAAAAGGTCCTTTTCACTTGAACTGGAGCTCAGTTAGTCTGTTCTTGAGAGACTACTATGTCAGTGGTTCTCAAACGTTTTCATGTGAAGGACCCCCAAAATTATATTTATTTGGCCACGGACCCCCATCTCATATATTCAAAGATTTGCACACATTTTCACGACTTTTTCCAAAAATAGCAGATCTACAAGCTCGCAGCGCGGCACTCGGTGCCGCGCTGTGAGCTTGTATATCTGCTATTTTTCACTGGTTAAAGCATTCAATCATTCTAGGCCCTAAATGGGTTAACATTCCTACAGACGACTGACATGTCCCCCAGCCTGACAAACCTGCTACTTGGTATGACATTCAGGACTCCACATTGGCTACAAGGGAGTGTGTCGCTGTTACTACATCTCATCGTTTCACTCCCGACTCTAACCCTCACCCTAACCTTAACCTCCATGGAGTGAGTCGCTAACCCTCCGGTCGAAATGATCGGCGTTTGCAAAAGCAAGATTTCCACAGGCTACGAAGGTGATTACATTTCCACTAAGGCTGGGCGATATATCGAAAACGTACCTTCATCGAGGTATCAACATGCAAGGTATACGTACCGACGAAGAGGGTTTGAATTGAGGTATTGGTGTATGTGTCAAATTAATTAACAGACACACTATGCATGCACGTAGCACATGCAAAAAAGCAGTCCATCTGTAACCAGGTGTGGTTATTTCAATAAAACTATTGTTGGAAAAAGGAAATAAGGCATTTAATTTCTTTATTCTATGGGTACTGTGCGGTGTGCGTCCATGAATGAAGTTTTTACTATGGTGAAAGAAATGCAAATGCCCTCTTTCCATGCCATACCTGAAGGCAGCATTCAAGAGAATTGCCTTGTCCAAACTCTCCTGAACTTGAATGCAGCATCTTATGTTGAAAGAATTGCCCCTTCTGTGTGGAAATTATGCTTAGTTCAGTGTGGTATAACACCAAAAATAGCCGACCTCCAACCTCACAACAACCTCCAACCTTTGCAATATTACCCATTTAGAAATGTCAGCCCCTGCCTCTCTAGCGTTCTCTGCCCGTCCCTGCAGTGTAGGATACAGTCCCAGGCGTGTGCCCACGTCGAAGATGAAGCGCGCCCCTTCCCTGCGGTAGCGGGCCTCCGTGGCGGGGTCCAGGCCCTCCGACTGGGACGGGGTGTGCGCCAGGTCCTTCTTGTCCCAGTACCAGCACGGCTTGATGTGGTCCGGGCCGGCTGCGGCCCCACCGCCGGCCGGGAAGACCACCGAGTTCTCCCTGAAGTCTCTCATCTGTGCCTGCAAGAAGGGATGGGACGATATGAAAATGTCATGTCTAGGGCTGTCACGATATGACATTTTACATGACGATTAATTGTCACTCAAATAATTGGCGATCAACGATTTAATTGTGTATTTGTCGTTGATGATTACATTTCTGTTTGGCTTTTAGGCTTTGAAGTTGCACATGGTAGATATGACACATAACCTAAATATACAAATACATTAGTGACATATTTGACAACTTACTACTTAAAAAATAACATTGATAGTGGAAATAGCCGATCTACAAGCTCACAACGCGTCGCATCGTGGAAATAGCCGGTCTACAAGCTCACAACGCGTCGCGATGCGACGCGTTGTGAGCTTGTAGATCTGCTAATTCCACTATTTCTGAAATGTTTCAACATTCACGATTATGACGATTATGACAAAATAATTGCGATAATGTCAAATAATCACGATTAGACGATTATGTAATAATTGTGACAGCCCTAGTCATGTCACGATTATTGTGGAGAAGTTGCGATTTATGATATTATGGCGATAATCAACATATCCCCAACATCCATTATCCTGACCTGGCACCTGGGGCGGAACTTTTGCCAAAAAATAAGCAGATCGGCTATTTTTTGGCAAAGACATTTGGTAGAGAGTTAGCCCGGGTGACAGCCTGTTCGCTCCGTTCCGCGATTAGTTTTTACTCTCCGTCTGGAAAGCCTCCTATCTCCAAGGGGAGGTAGGACATAGAAGCGGGATTCACACATCCGTGGCTTCCGATTGGTCTTTGGTGATGTCTGTCAAACACAAACACACCAGTGTGCTGACGTTGCTACGATAACCCTACTCCAACTGATTCGTTGGAACAACATCCAATCAGCAACGACGACGCCTACGTCACAACTTTCTTCCTGAAATACGAGTCAACTGAATCATTTCCAGACTGTGATGCGGAGAGACAAAACAAATTGCGGAAACGGAGCGAACAGGCTGGCACCCAGGCTAGTAGAGAGTGAGCTTCCCTTCACCTTCATTAGACGACAGTTCCCTATCCGCGTAGCTTTCTCTGTTACCATCAATAAGGGTCAAGAGAATGAACGAGTTGGCATCTACTTGCCTCAACCTGTGTTCGCTCATGGCCTACACAGCCCTCTCCAGGGGAAAGAGAGCCAGCGCTATAAAGGTTTTCATTGTGGATAATGACAAGGGCATTACTGACAAAATTGTTTATAGCAAACTCCTTTAGGATATTATTTGGGCATAAAGGGACACAGACAGATACAGAGATCTCCATATACGGGCATAAAAGAGACACAGACAGACAGACAGACACAAAGATCTCCATATACAGTATGGGCATAAATGCACACAGGCAGACAGATGGTCAAAACGGGTCCTATGACAACAGGTATAATGGGGTTTGCATTAAAAGGTGGGGCATTCATTCCCTAATATTTACATCGTTCCCGAATATGCCGGTCCCCGGACCCGGAACCTTTCTATTAGCCATAAATTATAACTACCAGGAGCGGATGCTAATATGCGGAGGTTATGTCTCTCCTGGAGTTATAAGCCAGAGTCATATGGCTCTCGCTGGATGAGCCCCAACGTCCATACTACGCTCAAAACATGTACATATCAATAAGTTGCTCACCGATCCGTCGAAACAGCTTTATATCTACCGGATCGCCCACTCGTTGGCATGTGTTAGTCCATATGTTTCTAATAAATTAATGTTTACTAAAACTTCACCGAGTCTCTTCGCTTTCCTTGTTTTTGAACTGCTTGGGTAAAAATGGCCGAACATATCACGCGAGATGAGTAAAAGCCTGGCTACGCGAGGCTACATATCACGTGACGTTGATCGCCGTTGCGATTCGCTCATACTAGGACATGACGTTTTTGTATGCGGAAGTATTCAAACGTTCTGTAGTTCTGAAGCGTTCTGAAGGCGACGAGGAAACGTGAGACTCGGTGAAGTTTTAGTAAACATTAATTTATTAGAAACATATGGACTAACACATGCCAACGAGTGGGCGATCCGGTAGATATAAAGCTGTTTCGACGGATCGGTGAGCAACTTATTGATATGTACATGTTTTGAGCGTAGTATGGACGTTGGGGCTCATCCAGCGAGAGCCATATGACTCTGGCTTATAACTCCAGGAGAGACATAACCTCCGCATATTAGCATCCGCTCCTGGTAGTTATAATTTATGGCTACCTTTCTATAATGCTGTATTGATACTTTTACTTTAGTAAAATATGTGAGTACTTTTTTTCCATCACTGTAATTACGTGATATCAACAGATAATGCGCACACACACACACACACACACACACACACACACACACACACACACACACACACACAGTAATTCCCTGTCCCCACACACACACACACACACACACACACACACACACACACACACACACACAGTGGTTGTGGCACAGAACAAAGTGGTACCTCAATATGAGCTGGTGCCATATTAGTGCTATTGTGGTACCACCAGCAGCAGGTACAACGACTGTACATACCCGGTGTTGTTGTAATGTTCCTTCATACAGACTGGATGCACATCAGTGGTGGTGAGGTCGGTGGTCCTTAGTGGTCCTTGTAGAGCTGCAGCTTCTATTCCTCTACAATTGCTGTAGTAATGCACATGGCATGCACACATACACCGGTATTTTACAACCTCCAAACTATGAAATAAAAGGCTGATAATGATAACAAAGGTAAAGCACGGCAGCAGTCAACAGAGAAAGAAGAATAGAGAAAATAAGCTCCGGAGAAAAAGAAGAAAGAAAAACGTATTTTTGTTTCCTTTCTTCAGCTTCTTGATAGGCGTGTTTTTACACAGAGCACAGTGTTATACTTCGTCGCACGACGGTGCCTCGTGGGCGAAAACAGCAGACCTACAAGCTCACACGGCGTCGCGGAGGCAACGCATTGTGAGCTTGTAGCTCTGCTGTGTTCTGGTGGGCGTCGCTCTGCCTCCCGGTCTGCTGTGATTGGCTGAGAGGCGAGGTTGGAGGGAGCGCTCGTTTCGGTTCACCTCTTAAATCTATTGTGGTTTTGTTGAAGTGCCAAATGCGGGGCTCTGTGTGACGGTGACAAGAAACGAGCGCCCCCCTGCCTCCACACAAACAATGCCACCGTAATGCAAAAGCGCCACCAAGTGGACTAAATGTGTGACCTACTGCACATAATAGTCCATCATGAAAAGCAATAGATTCTGGTGGCAAATTCTAATGATGATTTTTATGTTCCCACATGCCATTGGTATCATTTAAGCCCTGCTAGCACTTCCAGCGTGGTAGCGTTCTACCTGTTACCACCACTTTTATACGATTTTTATATATTAATTTCCATATAGTATCATAATGTAATTGGATATGGCAAATGTGGAATTGATGGGTTACAGAATTATAAAACATTATAATGCAGAAGCATATTACATAGAAATGCAAAAGGTTAGAATAGGCCTACAGAGTGGAAAAAAGTCAAATTTGATTAATTGTCTCCACCAGCCGAAGGCTTGGGGGAGAGTATGTTTTCCCCTTCGTCCGTCCGTGTGTCCGTGCGTCCGTCCGTCCGTCCGTCCGTGTGTCCGTCCGTGTGTCCTCGCAGTTTGTGTGCAGCTAATCTCAGTCGCCGTTGGCCCGGTCGCTGCCAAAGTGAGCACACACATTCCCTGGATGCCAATCTAGAACCTCTGCCCTAAATCTTTCAAATGGGCCTTTTCTAGCGCCACCTAGTGGCCGATGTTCGCAAAACACATTTCTGTGCACTACTCTTACAGATTTTGTCCAAAAATTCTACAAATCGGTAGGCAGTATCTCGACAGTCTTGTGATCGACACAGATCTGTCCGATTTTGCATATTCCATCCTGATTGGCTAAGATTGGCTTCCAAAGTTTGTAGGATTGAGCCGTTTTGAACAAAATGCCTCAAATCCCAAACGCAAAGTGCAATTATCATGAAATCGCGCACACACGTTCCCACTAGGCCGAGGAAGAAATGCCACTTATTTTTTTTTAAATCAGCCTCATCAAATCAGGCCGATTTGTGGTTTTACCTATAACTCCACCGATCAGTTTCAAACTTTGTAAGCGCACTCCCTAGAGTCTAAGGATAAACCTTTGCCCTGCATTTTTCACATCAGCCTTTTATAGCGCCACCTTTGGGCCGACTTATGTAAAACACATTTTTGGATATTACTCCTTGAGATTTTATCCAAAAATCACGCAAATCGGTACACAGTATCTCTATAGTCATGTGATCAAGTCCGATCCGTCTGATATTTCATATTCCATCCTGATTGGCTAATATTAGCTTCCAAAGTTTGCAGGATTGCTCAGTTTTTGAAAAAAAATGCTTCAAATCATCAACGCAGCTTGAGATTACCGTGACATTTGCCACACATATTCCCACTAGGTCAAGGAACAAATGCTACCTTTTTTCACATTGGCCTGTTATAGCGCCACCAGCAGGTAGACTTTAGCAAAACACATTTTTGGAACACAATGCTTCAAATCATGCATGCAGCGTCCGATTTCCATGAAAGGTCTAAGGTGAAGAACATATGCCACCCTTTTTACATTGGCCTATTATACAGTAGCACCACCAGGACACACGGCCTGGTGGAGACCTGTGCTCGGAAGAGCACTGCTTCTAGTTACTTTTGTTTTTTTTGAAGGTCACAAAATGTGCCATATTTTCCTAAATATTTAACATAGAGACTTGCATTTAGCATTAAAATGTGCACATAAGACTCCATGATGTTGTGAAATATAACTATTAAACAGAAGAGTTTTTAGTTAAGGTAATTATGACATGGAAAGACCACGCCCCATTACATTATTACTTCTTGAAAGCCATACAGTGGATGGTGTCATATTCAGAGTTAATTAATTAAATTTTATAATATCATCATCACTTGCAACTGCATTTATGTGGTAACCCACCTAGATCATCAGGGGCATTCTGACAGACAGTCCTTCAACCAACACATTGGGGTGCACTTCAGTCCATTTACAATGCAAGCACAGTTTAAGCAGATTTAACACGGTTTCAATAGATCTCTGAGACTAGATTGGAGTGATCCAAACGCTCACATAACCGTGAGAGCTCAAGCCCTCCCTGTGGGAAACGGTTGGAGACTTGAACGTTATCGTTTAATCATTTTGTGATTCCTTCTGTTCACAGTTGGAGGATGGGACAGGAAATGTTTTGACACGTTTGAAGCTCACAATGGGCCTCATTCACCAACGGTTCTTACAAAGACATTTCTTCTTAGCCCCTCTTTTCGTTTTTTAGAAGATTTTGGCATACACCAATGTTTTCTTAGCTGTGATTTGTTCTTATATTAAGACAAAATCTACTGGAGAGCACTCTTAGCGTGGCCTTTGAGTTCTTAAGTGTGACATGTTTGTGCAAAAATAATTTGTCCTTGAAGTTTCTTCAATTCTACAATTGTATAATATAGGATTTAAATTACAATAATACCTTTAGGGTAGTGGTTCTCAAAGTGAGGTCTGGGGACCCCCAGGGGTCCACAGCAAAACGAGGAACAGTTTTACCACTTTAACCATGTTTTATACTGTTTGAAAATAGCCAATCTACAAGTTCACAACACGTACCATTACAGCACATTTTAAGCTTGTAGATCTGATATTTTTGAAACACCCTGTTTTAAACTTTGTTTGAAATTAGCCGATCTACATGCTCACAACGCCTCGGAAAACCGAGGTGTCGTGAGCATGTAGATCGGCTATTTTCACAATAGAACCGTGTTATACAAAATGTAATGCCTCAACTCTTAGTGCTTGTCAGGATGGGGTCTCCAGTTCAAATATATGATTATTTTGGGGGTCACAGCCTGAAAAGGTTGAGAACCACGGCCCTATACTGAAAGGAAAAAAACGGATCTTCCAAAAGGCAGACGTTTATTCAAACACATGGAATCGAGAATAAAGATCAGACAATAACGGTATACTGTATTTGTCTGCAATATTTATATACATGGTCCTGGTGGACTAATAGTCATTGTAAAATATAAGTACTGTGTTAGAAAAAAAAACATTTCATTTATCAGACCAGCTGATACACATACTCAATCACTCCATCCTCATACCGTATAATCCCCACAGATTCTGCAGCACGTAAAGAGTTAACCCATTTAGGCCTAGATTGAACGCTTTAACTATTGAAAAATAGCAGACATACAAGCAGATCTACAAGCTCGCAGCGCTGCGAGCTTGTAGATCTGCTATTTTTGAAAAAGTTGTGAAAATGTGTGCAAATCTTTGAATATATGTATTTTTAAAGCTAACGTTTGTAACTCAAACTTTGCTTCTGGGGGGGTCCCTGGAACTAAATATTTCGAGATGGGGTCCGTGGCCAAATAAATATCATTTTGGGGGTCCTTCACATGAAAAGGTTTGAGCACCACTGACATAGTAGTCTCTCAAGAACAGACCAACTGAGCTCCAGTTGAAGTGAAAAGGACCTTTTCTTTGACGATGGCTGGCCAGATTGCTGACATAGAAACATTGGTTTTTCAAAAAATTCAAAAGACACGATTTTTCAAAAATAGCAGATCTACAAGCTCGCAGCGCGGCACTCGGTGCCGCGCTGTGAGCTTGTATATCTGCTATTTTTCAATAGTTAAAGCATAAAATAATGATACACAATAATGTGTACCCGTTTTGAATGGGTTGTTAAAGTCCGAGACGTCGCACTTCGTTCAGAATCCACTCTAGTCTGTACAGGAGTTTATGAACACTGAGGATTGTGTTGCATGCAGTCCTGTGAAAAAAGCACCAGTATTGTGTTTTTAATTGTGAGCTAACAATAATGTAAAAGAATAGGCAACACCATGATGACTGTCGTGCCACATGATTTCAAACAGAGATGTTATCATTTTGGAATGAAACATGTACTGTATGTATAGACCGATTTTCTGAGCGACACCCTATGGCGACACCCTGTAGAGGGCGCCGCCCGCCATTTCTTCGGTGAAAACACTGTGTAAAGTTGTAGCCTACATTTACTGTTATATTTCCCATTTTTAAGAATTTTACTTCTAATCCACCACTAGAAATGGCGGTGGCGCTCTCTACAGTGGAGCGCTCAAGAAAACGGTCTATATAGAGACTTATGTCACATAGTGAAATGCATATATATATATATATATATATATATATATATATATATATATATATATATATACGCAGACACAACAAGTAGACAGCCTCTTTACAATGTGTTGCATTGCTTCACGACTCGGTGAATTACCCACTAAAGGTTGCTGTTCACTTGCCTAAGTAGACAGAGCTTGATCACAGCACCAGCGGTTTTAATAGGGTTAAGCTGACCACCATTAATTCAGTGTAGGACCTTTGCAGGACCACTTTGGTGCGTTGCCTCAACATATGAATGATCATTTTATTTCTGTGTGTGTAAATGCTAAATGTGCGCGCACACTCCTTTCGGCCAGACACTGCTCATGTAGGGCTGTCACGATTATGACATTTTACATGACGATTAATTGCCACTCAAATAATTGCGATTTAATTGTGGTTTTGTTGTTGACAATTACATTTCTGTTTGGCTTTTAGGCTTCGAAGTTGCACACGGTAGATATGACACATAACTTAATATACAAAGAAATTGTACTGACATATTTGACAACTTTATACTTAACCAAGAACATTGATAGTGGAAATAGCCGATCTACAAGCTCACAACGCGTCGCATCGCGACGCGTTGTGAGCTTGTAGATCTGCTATTTCCACTACTTTTGACTTTTAAAAAAATACATGAAGATCTTTCAACCTGGAAACGATTATGACGATTATGTCAAATAATCGCAATTATGTCAAATAATCACGATTAGACGATTATGTAATAATTGTGACAGCCCTATACTCATGCCCTCTTGGCTCTTGCGGAGCGCGCTTTCCTCTGCTGCTGCTGCTGGCTCTGGCGCCTGCGGTTGATGGCCTTGGTGCTGACGCGCAGCTTGCGGAGCCTCAGGGCGCGAAGGCGCAGCTGGAGGTCCTGGGGGATCTTGCCTCCCTTGGCCCTGATGTCCTTCAGCCTCCGGCTGGGCGTGAGGGTCAGGTGGAAGTCACAGACGGTGGCCCGTGGGTCCATGCCCACGCGGCAGCGCCGCATGGCGGGGAAGTAGCCCTCGGCCCACACCACCACCTTGTACTCTCCCGGGTTCAGCAGGCGCCAGTAGTCCCCGTCGCCAGCTGCAGAGATGACAGCCAGGGAACACAGAAGATTGAGCTACGACAGTGGTTTTCAACTAGGGAGACCAGATGTCCCCCTTTGCATGGGACAGTACAGTGGCGTCAGTTCAGAAAAGGCTAAGGTATGGCAACATGACTGGTGTCTTGACACCAGTCATGTTGCCATACCTTAGCAACAGGCATGATACATTTATTTTAAGGATACATTTTTATTTTCCCCCCTGTTTCTATGGTTTCTTGGGCTGGACTAGGCAACCTGGAAAGGTTGTTCAAGTGCAGCTAAACTTGGCATGTTAGTAAACGTGCCACAATTAACAATAATGCATTGCACCTGTGCAGCTGACCTGCGGAACCTGGGAATATACCATTTTGTCAAGATGGGGAGAATACAAGTGTGGAGAATATAATTATAATACCTTGTTAAAGTGACCATGTTGTGAAATTTTGCATTTGTAGTTATTTTACTGTAATTTAACGACATCATAACCAGCACAGTAGACAAAGAGATATTCATGGATTTATATTTAAAAGTAACTTTTATTTTCCCCCCTGGACGGAGGGTATGGCAGCCGCATACCCCTGCCATACCCAATTGACGCCCCTGGGACAGTCCCACATTTCCTTGACTTTTCAGGCGTCCCACAAATTGAGACACTGTCCCACATTTGTGACTGGCAGGCGCCAGTAATAAATCAATGTGCAGGTGTTTTGATAGGTGCGCTAATTGTTGCTGAAGCTCTTAACGTGTACTCACAGCAAGCTAGACCACACTGGACTGGACACAGTACTGCTCTAGCAGCATGGGAATACATTATAGGATAGGCAATGCTTTTATTGAATTATGCGGTGATGGACACATTTATTATGTTGAGAGACAATGTTCAGAAGGAACCGCTGCAGCATCGTTGTTATAAACAAAAGCTAAATGGTATAAAGCTGTTTTTACACCTGTTAATATTATTAACAGGTGTAAAAACAGCTTTATACCATGAACATGATAAATATCAATATGCAGTATTAAGACATTAAGGCATTTAATCCCACATTGTCCCACACAAGCAGTACTGCTGTACCTCAAATTAACAGTTTGGATCTGGTCACCTTATTTTTAACCTTCTCCGGGTCCATTATTTTTTCGGCATTTGAGACACGGACCACCATTTGATGAGATTTAGCCTCTCCGACCCCAAAATGTATATGTTTTGTTATCTTGCATAAGGCACACGTTAAACCAAAATAACAATTATTCTACATTCTCTAATTGTGTAGAAGTAATGTAGATGTTTAACAATAATTTAACTCTTGAGAGTGTAAAATGAAACCATTTTACACTCAGTTACAGATCTATACGGGTTACCAACTCTCTAAATAAAAGTCTGGGTTTCCGAGGCTACCAACTCTCCATCATTTAGCTAGGGACCACCTGGAACCGGTAAAATCTCATTATTTCGACGTCCCATTAGTTCGACTAAAGGTTAGAGTTAGGGTTAGGTTTGGGCATAGTTTTACTGAGGTTAGGGTTAGGGTTTGGGTTGGGTTTAGGCATTGTAGCATTCACCAGGTTAACATTCACTAGGTTAGCTTTCACCAGCGGCGGCAGGTTATCGTTCACCAGCGTCGAACTAATGGGACGTCGAACAAATGTTAGGTTGTAATATCGCTACGCTCCCCTTGGAAGCCCCTCAAGAACCACTGGTGGTCCCCGGACCGCTGGTTGAGAACCACTGAGCTACAAGATTTTAAAACAAAACAACATAAGAAGAACCTCCTTCGAATCGATGAGAACAAATCTGCAAAGAAAAGCCCAACATCCCATCCATAAATCATTATTTATTATTTTTGGCAGTATCTTTTGTAATCAAACATATAATTTTCGGAATGTCTGAGTGAGTGTCTGTCTGTCTGTCTGTCTGTCTGAGTGTCTGAGTGTCTGTCACAGCGTTTCTCCTCAGTGGCTGGAGCAATTGATCTGAAATCGCATCACCATAAGCATATGAACACACCTGACATAACTGTGAAGCCCGTTTGTCACTTTCACAAATCATATGCTGTATATTAGCATTTTTTATGGTGTACCGATATCTATTCTGCATCTAGCTTGAGGCATATCTATTCTGCATCTAGCATGAGGCAACATGTTTAACCAGCTCTGTGTGTGTGTGTGTGTGTGTGTGTGTGTGTGTGTGTGTGTGTGTGTGTGTGTGTGTGTGTGTGTGTGTGTGTGTGCGTGCGTGCGTGCGTGCGTGCGTGTGTGTGCAGGCGGGCGGGGGGGGGGGGGGGGGGGGGGCGGGTCGGTTGTCTGGCCCTGTTACAGATTTTGTCCAAAAATCATGCAGATCGGTACACAGTATCTCTGTAACCATTAAACGAAACGGGTATTTCTTACATTGATGCTCCTACATATTATCATGCAAGCACCAGTTAAAGTTACTTTCCATCCCTCATATACTGTATGCACAGTGCACATCCCATAACCCACCCACTGCACATCATTTCGGAGCTCATATCTTTGAACGGGTAAGGGCTAGTTTCAATAGAACAACGATCTACCTGATCTGATGTCATGGTCGTGGCCTTCAACCTTGATTACAGCATCTTCTATTCCTTCTTTGGTGATCTTGTCTCTCACCACACCCTTGATTCCTCTGTGTACCTACAGATCAAATATGTGAACAACAAAAACACTAAAGGACAACTTCACCCATTTTTAACCTAACCTAATAGAGCAGGGGTCTTCAACGTTTTCAGGCCAAGGACCCCTTAGTCGAGAGAGAGATGAAGCAGGGACCCCCACATCCTTTTCATAGATTCCATATAGTTTCATTGTTTGACAGCACAATCATCAGCGTTATTTTGGATTCCATTTTTAGAACACTGGGCATGTAAAGGCCTTCACATACAATACAGGGATTGATTTTTCGTGCATAGAAAAGAGACAATATTGTCCAAATCTGGACAAATTCTGACCCAGTGTGCATGAGATAATAGAAACACCATGAGTTAATTTATTGTCTGTTTTTTCCTGTGCGGAAAATCGGATCCTGCATTGTGCAAATGTCTTAAAGGAGTAGTGTTGATTCCCCCGTTGATTCCCCATTGATTCCGCATCCGGAATCAAAGGGGTTAAATTTACTATAATCACATTTTTGTCTTAGGAATGTGACAAAAATGTGACAAAGATTATTATTGAACTCAAGTCTCCATGGCATTAGAAATCAATCAAATAAAAGTCATTTTGGGGGTGAACTACTCCTTTAAGTTGAGAAGGAAGGGGGGTAACTGGAAAGCTCGCCCCAAAACACACTCGCCCCCAGCAGTTCTTGTACGCTTGTATTTGTTTTATTGACATTAAGGTTAGTAATAAATGTTATAGTTTTACTGAGATTACATTTAGGAATAAGGTCTGTTTTAGGCAAGCGTGCTTTGGGGACAGCGTTCTTGTATTAATTCAGAAGGGACAGTGTACCGTAGGGCATTCACGAATAGTGATTTTTATTATTCAAATTATTCGACCTCAAAGTATTCAAATAGTCGAATATTCGACAGGACTGGCCAAACTGTCAAATATTAAGTAAGCAAGAGGCGAACATTGTGAAAATAGCCGATCTACATGCTCACAACGCCTCGCGTTGCGAGGCGTTGTGAGCATGTAGATCTGCTATTTTCACAATATTGATCTGCGGAACCAAGTCACATTAAATGTAATACCTACAATTCCAACAAGTGCTTGTCAGGGTTGGGGTCCCCTGTTCAAATATGTTTATTTTGGGGGTCACGGCCTAAAAAGGTTTGAGAACCCCTGGTATAGAGCATTAACAAATTCATCCACCAGGGGCATTGACAACTCATTCTTATGACTTCCTATCTAGCCAAGCTTTATAAACTATATATTGTTTAAAGAGAAAACAACAAAAATAAGCGAATATTCGACTTTGGTAAACAACGTCGAATAGTGACTTTGATATTCGAATATTCGAACATTTGGTCGATGCCCCTAGTGTCCCGACACCACTGACTGACCTGTTCCATATAAACCAGTAGAGACTCCTTGTTGTTCTCCCACTCAATGGGAAGCTCAGTGGCGTGAGGGAACTTGTCACAGGACAGCTCCACTGTCACCTCAAAGCAGTTGGTGTGGAGGTAGCTGAAGTCATTCATACCTAGGTATAGGATAGGATGTACACTCAAAGCATCTGATTTACAATAGAAACACAGTCCAGTCCAGGCTTAGTACATTGAGGCTTTGAAGAGGGTGAACGGTCCAGTTGTAAATATTGGTTTCGCTAGCGCCCTTGTTTATATAAACCAGGAGACGAGTATGGAAGAGAGTTCATCTAAGTTCATGAGTTCGGCATAACAGTCTCTGATCTCAGTATATACATCTAGGACATATACTGTAGTAGAGTACACTTGTTTTGCAGCTGCAGCCTGTGTGCAGGGACGTGCAGAGAATGCTAGAGAGGCAGGGGCTGAAATTTCCAAAAGGGTCTTTTGGTGAAATTATTTTAAATAGCAGACCTCCAAGCTCAGCGCGACGCGTTGTGCTTCAAGGGTTGAGCTTGATACCACACTAAACTAAGCATAATCAAGTGAATACTGGAGACGTGACGTACGGCATGGATTGCTACACTGAGAGGGCAATTCTTTCAACATAAGATGCTGCATTCAAGTTCAGGAGAGTTTGGACAAGGCAATTCTCTTGAATGCTGCCTTCAGGTATGGCATGGAAAGAGGGCATTTGCATTTCTTTCACCATAGTGAAAACTGCATCCATGGTCTGGAGAGGGCACTTTTTACGGACGGGTAAAGGGGAAGGGGCTCCGCCCCCTTTGATGTCTATGATGTGCACACGCCTGCTTTACAGCCAAGTTGATGACAGAGAAAAACGTTTAAACAGATGTCTGGAATTAGTTCATGTTACACTGGTCCAAGACAAACAAACAAGTATTCTCCTGGGATCACTGTTTGAATAAGCGTGATGAAGTGTAACAGTACATGTTTTTTACTGAGTGGAGGTTCTTAAGAACCAGAACAGTACATACATACAGTATACAGTATTCCCTTTGATTTATCAAGGGATTTTGTTCTGTAATGCCCTCTAGTGACCCCTACTGGAATGAGTTGTTTCATTCCAAAATGAGATATCCATCATCTGAAAAAAATACAAACATGACACGTAGGACAATAATCTCACTGTTGACTATGATGGGAATCTTTCATTATAGGATGTAAACCCTTATGGGTTTCATTTGCACAAACTCAAGAGTTCAAGAGTTCAAGGAGTTCATTTTTTACCAGGGTTCATATTTTAGATAACTAGAGAAAAGACTAGATGATTGTTTAAATCTTTTCATTTACTGCATTCTTTTTCTTTTTAAGGACTCGAACCGGCGACACCTCCAACCATCCATGCCTATGTGGCAAAGCCTAGGCCTAAGTGGTATGCGCCTGGACCAGTAGGCCAGCAGGCGCCCCTCATGTACTGCTTTCTAGCGTTTTAGTGATTGTTATTTCAGTGGGTGGCATGCGTACAAGTGTCTTTTTAGACACGATAAGCCGGTGATTTCTTTATTACTATTTACAGTAACACTACTAGCTAGATTTATTTAGCTAAGCTAAATAAATCTGCCCATGAAAGATTGCGGTGCATCTTGTGAATGGAACAGAATTTTAACACTCATCTAATCTAAAATATGAACCCTTATTGTAAAGAAAAAAAAAAACAGCAAGAGCCGCTGACCAGCCCGTCCACGTCCACAGACGCGTCCACGGTCAAAGACGTGGACGCGGGGAAAACGCGAAACAAGCAGACGCAGACGCGGGGCGCCTCACTGAGGTAGTAGACGCGGGGTTACTGAGGTTGCGTCGGCAGGCAGGTTAGATACTCAGTAGCGTCACGGTTACTGAGGTTAGGTTTAGAGTTTGGGTTAGGGTTAGGTGGTCGTTAGAATCCACGTTGTCAAGAAGTGGACGAGGAGAGTCTCCGCGACAGCCGCTGCTCTCCTCGTCCACGTCTTGGAGGTGCGTCTGCGTCTGCTTGTTTCGCGTTTCCCTGCGTCCGCGTCTGCGTCTTTGACCGCGGAGGCGTCTGTGGACGTGGACGGGCTGGTCAGCGGCTGTCTCTCAAAAAAAAGAAGCTGTCTTTTAAATGACTCCTGAGGATTTTAACTGTGTACGGAGGTACTGAGATATACTCACTCCCAGGGACCGTGTGTAAGGAGGTACCGAGGTATACTCACTCCCAGGGACCGTGTGCCAGGCTCCCCCGTTGATGATGTTGTGGTGCTGCTGGAAGTCCTCGTAGTGACAGAGGCGGCGGTCGGGGTTGGCCATCACCAGGTTGGTGGAGGCGTAGACGGTGGCCAGCCAGCGGAAGAAGCCGTCGTCGGCTGTGGGCGTGTCCTCCTGGGGGATCCAGTCGCGCGTGCAGTCGAAGGGGTAGGTGACCACCAGCTCGCCGCCGTGGAGGTTGGCGCTGAGCACGAACGGGATGTTCTGCATCCAGTTGATGACCGCCCGGGTCTCGGGCGCGACCTGAGAGGAAGAGGTCAAAAGCGTTTTTTTTAGGCCTGGAATTATTTTATGCTTTAACCCATTTAGGCCTAGGATTATTGAATGCTTGAGTGCCGCGCTGCGAGCTTGTAGATCTGCTATTTTTGGAAAAATCATGAACATTGGTGCAAATCTTTGAATATATGTATCTTTTTAAGCTAACATTTGTAACTCAAATTTTGCTTCTGGGGGGGTCCCTGGAACTAGATATTTTGAGATGGGGGTCTGTGGCCAAATACATCATCATTTTGGGGGGTCCGGGGCCAAATACATCATCATTTTGGGGGGTCCGGGGCCAAATACATCATCATTTCGGGGGTACTTCACATGAAAAGGTTTGAGAACCACTGACATACAGTAAAAACATAGGAAAATATTCAAAGACTTGCACACATTTTCACGATTTTTCAAAAATAGCAGATCTACAAGCTTGCAGCGTGGCACTTGGTGCCATGCTGCGAGCTTGTATATCTGCTATTTTGTAATAGTTAAAGCATAAAATAATGTGTTCTTGGTCTAAATGGATTATCAGAAAAATAAATATCAACTTGAATGCAGTTCCTAAGGCTCGGCTTTATTGAAGAAGAAAAAAACTGAATGTGATTCCTGTTCTTCTCTCTTTCATAACTTCATAACAATAGAACTGGACTGCAACAGATGTTTGGTGTTAAAGTTTGAACTCTTACTAAAGAATAGCTTCTTGTTTCCCAGCAAAAAAAATAATAAAGCACTGAATCGGTTTACTGTTCGAAACATCTGACATTGCTTGCATGCCACCGAGGCTAAGCAGTGAGCACAGGCTCTCAGCACGCATGATTTTAACATCTCAAGATGTCCTCGGATTCGCTTTTCCCACAGATAATCATTTTCCCTGCATGAGCGGATTCATAAGCTGATTCATTGATTGTTAGTGCCTATTCTTATATGGCATCCATTGTAGAAGTCCAGCCATTTGCTGCCAAGTACTACTATTGTGACGGCAACAAAGAGATGATATCCGTCTCTATATAACATTGTTTGACTGTTACAACCTTTTGACACCTTGACATCAACAAAGAGCCAAGAGGGGACTATGTCAGGTTGGACTATGTCAGGGTTCCCCAATTAGTTTTCCCCAAGGGCCGAATTATGTCTAGTTTACCAAGCCGAGGGCCACAACATTGCAAGGGGCGACAGCGGTTTTCCCGCTACTCCAGCGACTGCGACACTTTCGTTGTCGGGTGAAAATCTTGTATGTCCAAAACCGTTCGTTTTGCATTTATCATTTTAAAAATTATTTAAACTAGTGAAAACAGACGATCTACAAGCACACAACGCCTCGCACCGTGAGGCGTTGTGTGCTTGTAGATCTGCTGTTTTCACGAGGCGTTGTGTGCTTGTAGATCTGCTGTTTTCACTACTTTTGTGCGACAGCCTTGTATGATTTGCGAAAGAACTTACAAATTTGGAGATACGAGATTTCCACCCGACAACGACGATATACTAGTGTTGTTGCTGCTCTTATAACACCATTATTACTGGGGTTGGAGTGGGCCAGACAGTAGCCCCCCCGCGGGGCGCAAATGGCCCGCGGGCCGCCTATTGGGGAACCCTGGACTATGTCATAGTCCCCACCAGGCTTTTGCCCTTTCCCCCTTACAGCTCATCCGCACTGCCAGCGATGCGACGCGAGCAACGAAATCTCATTAAAATACTTTTGTTTCAATGAGACCGTCCTGACCTACCGCGAGCGACAACACGTCGTGCCGTGACATACCTCTACCCCTCCTTTTCCCACTCGCAGAGTCTCTATTTGAGCGAGGTTTCGCGGGCGATGTCCATAGAGGTAAATGGCCATGTCCCGCCCCCCAAACACATTGTATTATTATTTATTCATTTGATTGGTTCAGGCTATGTCGCAACGCAATGGCCGACGCACCATATGAGGACAGTCTTTCGCGCGACATCGTCGTCGGAACGCTCGCGTGCAGTGCGGATGGGGCGTTGTAATGTCGGAACTGAGCTATCCCTATTCTGGTCATAATATTGCACATTCGGGGATAGGCAATCTCCAAGCTCACAATATGTCACATTGTGAACTGGTAAATCGGCTATTTCCAGCAATGTGATTTGATAAAGAGGGAAAATAGAAGGGGGCGTGGATAACCCCGGTCACTGAAGTATATAGCAGGGATCTTCAACGCTTTCAGGCCAAGGACCCCTTTGACGAGAGAGAGATGTGGCAGGGACCATCATTTGACAGCACAATCATCAGTGTATTTTGGGTTCATCTACATGTTTTCAGATATTTAACCACTTGAACCGTCAATACTTGACCTTTCACTCTGTACTTAGTCTGCTCTTTTTCCCCTCTACACCAAAGCTCTTTGCCGAAAATAGACAATCTACAAGCTCACGACGCGGCGTCGTGAGCTTGTAGATCTGCTATTTTTTTCTCAGAATATGGACGCTAGTGTTCAAGTGGTTAATGTAAAAAAAAAGGAGAACAAAGTTTCTATCACACAAAGATTTGGAGGACCCCCTGTAGTAACTCTGAGGACCCCCTAGGGGTCCCAGACCCCCTGTTGAAGACCCTTGGTATATAGGGTTTAAGTAGTTAAATAACTGGCTTACAAAGGCATCTTCTTTGGTGTAGTACTCTGGGATGGGGATGTAGTGGTTGGTGACTTTAGATTTGTCCGCTGCCATCTCCTGGGCGTCCCACAGGATGTTGTTGAGGTCAGGGAAGTTGTGGTTCATATCGATCCCCTCGAAGCTGTAGCGCCCGTGGGCCCAGCCTGCCAGCTCTGAGCCCTGCGCACCGTCAATCACACACATCACAGTCATGTTACAGCACATACCAACTCCTCACAGTCATGTTACAGTACATAGTAGAGAAAGGTATCTGCAATAAAGCAGACAGCCCGCAACACTCCAAGTTAGATGAAGGCTTTTAGGTGCAAAATAGCATATGAGAAAGAAGTAGTCGCCTTGAGTGCTGGCGACTACTTCTTTCTCATATGTTACAGCACATACCAACTCCTCACAGTCATGTCACAGCACATACCAACTTCAATAGTCATGTTTCCATAAACGTATTCGAAAATAGGAAGCAAATTATCAAAAATGCGCATGTGTCATTCGAATTAGTGACGGTCGCATGAGTCGACTCAGCGCGGTCCAGCTGAACACAACAAAGCGCTCCCTACCTCCTTGCCCACCACTGGTTCTGTCGGAGGTTGTCTTTGCACAACAGTCTGTAAAGAGCTACAGATGGCACGTTGTGAAAACGGGAGGAATTTACACACGGTCCGTGTCACTCCGTGTGTAACAACCGGTTTGTTTTGTGGGCTAACGCTATACAATGGACGTTAAGTGGCAGGGGAAAGTGTTAACTTGGAGGACGATGGACCAGAACGTCTTAATTTATTCGCATTTATTGGCTGACCCATTTCCATTCACTAATGCGCATTTAGTTTTTTCGATAAAGCTTCCAAATCCACCTCCTCCAAGCGCATAAATGTTTTTGCGGATAATGAAAGTTTATTCGAATTTTGAAGTGTTTCCATAAAATGATTTATGCGCAAAAGCCTTACTGCACATTAAGAGGCTTTATGGAAACGCCACTAATGACTGCATATACCGACGTACCGTACCAATTTGACTTGATGTCCTCAGTGCAGAGGCACATTGACAGTCTAAATAATTGTGCAGTTCGTATTTTGTGAAAAGATTAAAATATCAACATGTTACCTTTAAGGAGTCGCCTAGTTCACCCCGAAAATGACTTTTTTTTTTTCTTTTCTATTGATTAATCACGGCATGGAGACTTGAGTTCAATAATATTTTGTTGCATTGCTAAGACAATAATTTGATTACAATAAACATTACCCCCTTTGATTCCGAATGGGAAACCGAATGCATTTGGGTTCGGAATCAATGGGGGTATATGTACTATTCTATAAAAGTCTTCTACATCCTTTTAACGTTTTTGAAGAAAAAAAATGTTTCTATCTCAGTGGTTCTCAAACTTTTTCATGTCAAGGACCCCTAGAATTAAATGTATTTATTTGGCCTCCGAATCCCATCTCGAAATATTATGTATCAGGGACCTCCCAGAAGCAAATATTTGAGTTACAAATGTTCACTTGAAAAAAGTGAAGAAAGTGAAAAATAAAATAAAAGATATGTTCAAAGATTTGCACACATTTTCACAACTTTTCAAAAATAGCTGGTCTACAAGATCGCAGCGTGGCACTCGGTGCCGCGCTGTGAGCTTGTATATCTGCTAACATAATTCCAGGTCTTAATGGGTTAATAAAGGTCTGTCTGTCTGTCTGTCTGTCTGTCTGTCAGTCAGACAGACAGACAACATCTCTAGGCTGTCCAACTCCTGCTCAATCAGTCTAATTCCACACGTTATCTCCTCGGCGTACCATCTCATATGCTCCTTCGTAGCCATCGGGGTTCATGGAAGGCAGTAGGTGGATTCGCGTTTCGGTCACCAGGCGCGCGACGCGCCGGTTGCCCGCTTTGTATTCCCGGCACACGTACTGCATGAGGTTGAGCAGCAGCTCTCGGCCCAGGACCTCGTTCCCATGCATCCCTGCCACGTAGCGGAACTCTGGCTCACCTGCCAAGAGGGGCAACAGAAAGCCAGTTACGGGACGTCTTTACTAGTGGTTTTCAGGTACCAATGTTAGAAAGGTGGCAACTGAACAGAAGATGGTGATTTTCTTTTTTGAGCGGTGGTCACACCGTCTCCTATACGTGGCCGTGTGTGTAGGTATGTGTGTGTGCGTGCGTGTCTGTCTGTCTATATGTAGCCTGCAATACCTTTTCTGACCACACATGTTAAGGGAGGGGCGCTGTTGTTCAGGGCAGGGACAGGCACACTCACACTCACATTCACACACACATATGCACGCACGCACGCACACACACACACACACACACACACACACACACACACACACATGCAGCCTCCACCGCTCAGTTCACACGAGTGTGATTTTTTTATTAACTGTTCTTCTCTGGCAAAACAAAGGAGAACCCTGGGGATAGTGTTCATTTGATTA
This sequence comes from Nannobrachium achirus, assembly GCF_963921795.1. Classification (NCBI taxonomy): domain Eukaryota; kingdom Metazoa; phylum Chordata; class Actinopteri; order Myctophiformes; family Myctophidae; genus Nannobrachium; species Nannobrachium achirus. The sequence continues at coordinate 56,226,926 of NC_137827.1, read as the reverse complement.
GACCAGTGGTTCTCAACCTTTCCAGGCCGCGACCCCCAAAATAATCATAGATGAATTGGGGACCCCCTTCCCACCCCGACGAGCACATGGAATTGTAAGAGTTGAGGAATTACATTTTGTATAACACGGTTCTATTGTGAAAAATAGCAGATCTACCTGCTCACAACGCCTTGAGTTGTGTGGTGGAATTCAGATCAATCAATAATCATGAGAAAATGAGGAGACAAGACAATTATATTAGGTGGTGGTGTGGTCAAGTTTATGTAAACATGATATCATGGACAGAAGTACAGTTTAACACTCTGGGCTGTGGTAAAGTAGTTCTGCCAAGAAGAATGGTCAGACAATTATACTGTATATGGCTTCAAGGCCTCTGGAACGAGCTGTACCATAACAAGATAGGCTTTACCAAAACAATAGTTACTGAGGCCTACTGAAGACCTCTCGACTACTAACAATCAAGTATTAGTATCATCATAAAGACCTAGATATTAATATAATCAATGAATACATTATCTACTCTATTACACATATCACACATAATCAATCATGATAATCTCTAATCTACTGCAGTTGCGAGGCGTTGTGAGCATGCAGATCTGCTATTTTCACAATTTCTGCCTCTAATATTCGATAGAGTCTATAGACCAATGTTTAATTTGTAATTTTAGAGGTATTAAAAAGTCCTTTAATTGTCACTTTAGATATGTGCATATACCCTCTATACTGTACACTTAAACTTTATTTACCGGTATGTTTGTTTGTTTACAGTTGAGTGAGAAAACAATGTTGCACATTAAGTTCATCATCCGAGGACCCCCCCAAATCATTTGGGGATCGCCACTGGGGGTCCCGACCCACAGGTTGAGAACCACTGGATTAGACTATAGAGAGCTGAAGAGAAACAGAAGACTCTCTTGATTTGCACACTCCTGAGTGAGTCACTATTCCAACATGCGGGGTCTGTTTGGATTGTACAAATTGTGGTTATTGGTGTTTTTAACTGTAGCCTAAACCACACATTCCTTTATGGGACCACAGTCACCACACCATCTTCAACTGAATTTGACCTGACATGAATATGTGCCTTGCTTGAATTGAAACTTGCACAGTAATTCACTACATAATGAGATAGTCACACAAAACAAGAAGCATCTGAAAGCCGGACTACTTAGCTGTTGGCAGAAGCCCAGGAGAACATTGGGAACGCATTCAAAGTTCAGATAAAGTTTTCAAGCCCTTGTGTATTGTGGCAAAGGCGTGAACTACAGCAACTTGCCAATGATTATAAATGGAGAGGCCCAGCCTTAAGGCAGCAGACATTCCTGGATATTGTCATATTATGGGCCAAGTAAAACATAAAAAAGAAAGGAAAGAAAACGTTTTGGCCCCCACTATAGAAATACTATGGTACAAGAGTTTGATGATTCACATTTGTTTGATGTGCCTCAAATGCAATGTACATTTTCGATTACCCCATGAATTAATGGCTGTTTTCTGTCGCATTCCTAAGACAATAATTTGATAACCAGCAGTGGTTCCCTATGGAGACTCAAAGAGCCTGCTTTGTTCCCTATGGAGACACAAAGAGCCTGCTTTGTTCCCTATGGAGACTCAAAGAGCCTGCTTTGTTCCCTATGGAGATGCAAAGAGCCTGCTTTGTTCCCTATGGAGACTCAAAGAGCCTGCTTTGTTCCCTATGGAGATGCAAAGAGCCTGCTTTGTTCCCTATGGAGACACAAAGAGCCTGCTTTGTTCCCTATGGAGACACAAAGAGCCTGCTTTGTTCCCTATGGAGAAACAAAGAGCCTGCTTTGTTCCCTATGGAGACACAAAGAGCCTGCTTTGTTCCCTATGGAGACTCAAAGAGTCTGCTTTGGTCCCTATGGAGACACAAAGAGCCTGCTTTGTTCCCTATGGAGACGCAAAGAGCCTGCTTTGTTCCCTATGGAGACTCAAAGAGCCTGCTTTGTTCCCTATGGAGATGCAAAGAGCCTGCTTTGTTCCCTATGGAGACACAAAGAGCCTGCTTTGTTCCCTATGGAGACACAAAGAGCCTGCTTTGTTCCCTATGGAGATGCAAAGAGCCTGCTTTGTTCCCTATGGAGACACAAAGAGCCTGCTTTGTTCCCTATGGAGACTCAAAGAGCCTGCTTTGTTCCCTATGGAGAAACAAAGAGCCTGTTTTGTTCCCTATGGAGACTAAAAGAGCCTGCCTTGTTCCCTATGGAGACTCAAAGAGTCTGCTTTGTTCCCTATGGAGACACAAAGAGCCTGCCTTGTTCCCTATGGAGACACAAAGAGAATCCCCAAATTATTGGCTTATGAATGCTACAAAAACAAATACATATCCTTGAATTCAAGTCTCCATGGGGTGAGTAATAAATGGGGGGGGGGGGGGGGGGGGCTCATGTTGGGGTGAATTATCCCTTTAATGCAACTCAATTAAAGAATATAGCATTATAATCCTTTGAGTAACAGTCAAGCCCTGCCTTAAGGGCTTCAGAGGCCCATTGCTTTTTTTTATTTTTATTTTTTGTTTGCTGCATGATTAAAACGCATTGAATTTGGTGTGCAATGCTGTGCTGAATCCTCACTGGGATCCGAAAAGGAGTCATAAAAGGAGTCAATGCGAAGTACCACATGCGACAAGACGCACAAATCAAACTGGATTCGATCGGGGGGAAAAAACACACTGCCGCAGCCACTTGCGCACGGCAAATTCGGAGCAGGTGTGGAGAATGTCATAGAGAATCATTGGTTTCTTTAACCCATTTAGAACGGGTACACATTATAGTGTATTATTATTTTATGCTTTAACTATTGAAAAATAGCAGATATACAAGCTCACAGCGCGGCACCGAGTGCCGCGCTGCGAACTTGTAGATCTGCTATTTTTGAAAAATCATGAAAATTAGAATTTTGACCTGATTCTCTAAGTGTCTTTTGAATCCTTCTAAGTTTTTTTTGAGAAACCTGTTTCTATGTCAGCAATCTGGCCAGCCATTGTCAAGGAAAAGGTCCTTTTCACTTAACTGGAGCTCAGTTAGTCTGTTCTTGAGAGACTACTATGTCAGTGGTTCTCAAACCTTTTCATGTGAAGCACCCCCAAAGTGATATTTATTTGGCCACGGACCCCCATCTCAAAATATTTAGTTCCAGGGACCCCCCAAAATTTGAGTTACAAACGTTCGCTTTGAAAATACATATATTCAAAGATTTGCACACATTTTCACGACTTTTTAAAAAATAGCAGAACTACAAGCTCGCAGCGCGGCACTCGGTGCCTGTCTGCAAAGCCAGGGCTTAGACATAATATGGTTTCTCTGACAGGTTTTGGAAAACTGTCAGATTCTAGAGACAATTCAGACCTCTCTGTAATTCAAAATAAGACTTGTGGACTCGTAAAACATATTCCTGTAAGAATCAAGCCTCAATAACGTGCCCATAAACACATTGGTCTTTTATTGATGAAACCTTACTGATGATGCAAGAGAATAGTGAGTCCAAACGCTGCATTGACCATAAAAAAAAATCTGCACCGGGACTTAATGATCCATGAAACCGCTGTGAATGAGACTCAGCTGTTTGCACAAGAATAGCCACATGTAAAATGTGTCATGTCTTTGAAGCTACCAAGAAAACTAGCTGTACCGCTAGTCTACTTGGTACTTCAGCCTTCTATTTACCGTACTCCCATCTACTCTTTGGCAAAAGTCGAATGACCACAACTACTGTAGCTACCGGACAGAACAGACAAATTATGTGCATAATGCATTTTTGATGTATCTCATTTTGACAAAGGAACCTTTCATGTTTTTTAATGTTTGAACAAATAGTCTTGAACTATTGCATTTTAAACCATAATCTGCTTGTTTATGAGAGAGGCCTTTTGGACAGGGAGACTGCAGGGTTTCCTATCCGGTCGTGCTCTAGAAGCTGTATAAACACAAGGGGAAGTTCCACTGGGCCCCTAAACAGCCACTATCAGGACAGCAGTGGTGAAAAACGGAGTGTGTGTGTGTGCAGGCGGGCAGGCGGGCGGGCGGGGGGGGGGGGGGGGGGGGGGGGGGGGGTGGTTCTGACCCTGTTACAGATGTTGTCCAAAATCATGCAGATCGGTACACAGTATCTCTGTAGCCGTTAAATGGAACGGGTATTTCTTACATTGATGCTCCTACATATTAATATTAGCATGCAAGCACCAGTTAAAGTTACTTTCCATCCCTCATATACCGTGTGCACAGTGCACATCCCATAATCCCACACACTGCACATCATTTCGGAGCTCATATCTTTGAACGGGTAAGGGCTAGTTATTATAATTGATATCTTCAAAGTAACTAGTAACTAAAGTTCCCAAATAAATGTAGTGGAGTAAAAGTACAGTATTTGGACCTGATATGTGGTGGAGTATACTAGTAAAAGTATAGGAAATTGGTAGTACTCAAGTAAAGTACAAATAACTCAACATTGTACTGAAGTACAGTCCTTAAGTAAATGTACTTAGTTACTTTACACCACCATCAGGCCAGCATGGAGAGCATGGAGGAAGGAGTTTGCCCCAGAGGCTGTTGAACTTCACTGGATAACCACTTAACTAGCCCTTACCCGTTCAAAGATATGAGCTCCAAAATGATGTGCAGTGTGTGGGTTATGGGATGTGCACTGTGCATACAGTATATGAGGGATGAAAAGTAACTTTAACTGGTGCTTGCATGATAATATGTAGGAGCATCAATGTAAGAAATACCCGTTTCGTTTAATGGCTACCCCCCCCCCCCCCCCCCCCCCTCCAGCCCGCCCGCCCACCCGCCTGCCTGCACACACACACACACACACACACACACACACACACACACACACACACACACACACACACACACACACACACACACACACACAGAGAGAGCTGGTTAAACATGTTGCCTCATGCTAGATGCAGAATAGATTAGCCTCAAGCTAGATGCAGAATAGATAGTAGATACACCATAAAAATGCTAATATACAGCATACGATTTGTGAAAGTGACAAACGGGCTTCACAGTTATGTTAGGTGTGTTCATATGCTAATTGTGATGCGATTTCAGATCAATTGCTCCAGCCACTGAGGAGAAACGCTGTTTCAGACAGACAGACAGACAGACAGACAGACACTCACTCACTCAGACAGACATTCGCAAAATTATAGTATAGATAACACTGGATAACCACTTAAGCCATAGTTCATACTTCTTCGCACAATGGCGTCACATGGTGAAAATAGCTATACAGATTCACAACGCATTACATTGCAACGTGCTGTGGGCTTGTATTGTTTTTAAACGTTTTTGAAAATGTTTGCCTATTAACATGGCCAAAATAGGGACACTAGCTTGAAAGTGGATAATGAAGTCATTGGCAGAATTACATTTCTTTGCACACAGGAAACCATTCAAACATTCTGAGTATTATGCAAAATTAATTATGGATAAAGTAGAGCTGATAATTGATAACATAGGCTAATCGTTTCCTATGCAAATGGTAAGCAATTTAGGGTTTATTATGGTTTTACTTTCTCTATTTTTTACATTCAAAAATATGTTGTAAACAACCCATGCCTTTTGGCCTTTTTGACCTAATAATAATATCATACTACAAAGTTTCAGCTTGGCATCGTTTTTTTTTATGTGCCACCATTTCTATATTTTACATAGACTGTTTGTATACTGTAAGTCATCTTAAGTCTGGGGTTCCTGTACATGGAACCTGCTAACAGAAATCTAGATACACACTTGAATCCGCCTTACCAAGTTCATGCTTGCCGGGGTTATCAGAGATCTCCATAACGTAGAGTTTGAGTCCCGTGTAGCTCTTCCCTATGCTGTAGATGCGGGTGATGTTGGGACACTCATCGTTCACAGACTTCATGAGCTTCAGGTGAAAGGAGACAGAAACCCTGTCAGTGGGAAGGCTCATTGGTAATGGGAAATGGTCAAGTTTCATGTCTTGAGCTTGCAACTTAAATTTCTTTTATAATTTAAATGTACTTAATTCACAAGGAAAATCTATCTATCCATCCATCCATCCTTCCAAATCTACAGCATTGATTGATTGATTGATTATTTTTATTAGACAAAAATGGAGAACAGTACAAGTATAGTCAATACAATTGAAATGTAGTACAGTACACGTACAGTTAAACACCCTGCCTAAAAGGAACATCCCAAATAAGATTTTTTACAGTCTTTTTTTACATTGGATGCCCTCTGTATTTAATTCATGGACATAATAAATAGCAAGCAAAGAAAACATGCAATAACATCGCAGTACAGGATACAGGACACACTATGTACAGGATAGGGGAAACAAGGGGGTGGGGCTAAGGTAAGGGGGGGGGGGGGTGCTCACTTCTGGCCTGTCTATGGGAGAAGTGAGAACTACTTCCTTCTCTGGCCTCCTGAAAGGTGAGTTTTCAGGGCAGTTTTGAAGGATGCCAGGCTTGCCAGCAAGCTACATGTTTTAAGGGAGGTAGTCAAGGAATTCCACAACTGGGTGGCAGTGATGTAGAAGGAGAATGTGCCCATATTTGTCTTATGGGTTTGTGTTATCAGATCATTGTGTGCGCTCCCTCTGGTGTTGTGGCTGTGGGTGTCGCTAACTTTTTGGAGATGTTTGGTCAGATATGCGGGTACTGAGGGGATGGAGGGCAGATTTGCGTTGACTATTTTGAAAGTCAATCCCATTTTTAGTTGTTTAACCCGCCTTCAACGCTGAGCCAGCAGATACTGCACAAACTCTCAGGACTGAGTCAAAGCTTTGGCATTATCTTTAGAGAGGCTAATGGCAGTTACTCATCAGGCATGTTTGGCCTGTCTGCGGTCTCTCTGTGATTGAAGAGGAACTGACTAACCTTACGCATCTCTTTGTAGTTGTGGTGCCTGAAGTCCAGCTCGTCTTTGGACCCCCATTCTGTGTCTGAGTGGTACACGTCATCTGGATCTACGAGGAAACATCTGTTCAATGCCATAGCTTCCATATCTCTAAAACTGTCTGAGATAATCCAAGTTTATACAAAAGTTACATGTTTACCATGTATCATTTCATTAGCCAAAGGACTTCAATTACCAACTATACTACGCTGTACTTAACCTACACGTTATCAAATGAATACCAGAGCTCTGGAGTTGTATGTCTTAAAGCAGGGGTCTTCAACAGGGTGCCCGGGTCCCCTTGGGGGTCCTCAGAGTTACTACAGGGGGTCCTCCAAATCTTTGTGTGATAGAAGCTTTTTTCACCCTTTTTTATATTAACCTCTTGAACCCATAGGGCGTCTATATTCTGAGAACTTTAGCCAAAAAATAGCAGATCTACAAGCTCACAACGCCTCGCGCTGAGCTCGTAGATCGGCTATTTTCAGCAAAGAGCTTTGGAGGGGAAAAAGAGCAGACTAAGTACAGCGAAAGGTTCATTAAGTATTGAGGGTTCAAGTGGCTAAATATCTATAAACCCACATTAACCTGAATCCAAAATACACTGATGATCGTGCTGTCAAACAATGAAACTATGGAATCTATGAACAGAATGTGGGGGTCCCTCCCTGCTTGCTTCATCTCTCTCTCTCTAGGCCTGTCCTCTAAAAATCGACGAATCGACGCGTCGTTTTAAGCCCCGCGAATCGACGCCAATTGTTTGAGTCGAGGCGAAAATATATATATTTTTATATCACCAGTTAGCCTACTAATGCGGTGCGCTGGGCTGGTGTCATGTACTTCCAATGAGAAGTAGCAATTGCTTCTGAATTGTTCCAGTGTTGTAATCCATGATGAATGATTGTGTTTCGCTGTGTTTGCGTCCGTGACATGTCCACACTGCTGGCTCTAGCGGGAGCTATGCCTCCACCTGTTTATGATCCGTTTCTGAAATGAATCCGTTCTCGACACTGACTCATTACTCTGTCAGTGCTCTGTGTCCCGCGACTGCGGACTGGATCCCATCGTTCATTTAAAAGAGCCGTTCAAGAGAGCGGAATCGTTCGCGAATGTCTCATCTCTACTGCACGCTGCCGAGAGACGGGGCAGAGTTGAAACATGTTTTATTTGTTTTAACGGTGTTTGTTATAACTCTATGGTTGTACACTGCTATGCAGATAACATTTGTGCTCGCGCACCGATATCACCGAAAACACCGTGTATTCAATGCATCTCTTAATGTATTATTGTATTATGTTGACGTGGTTTAAAGCAACACTTTTTTTTTCTTTTTTTTATACAAAGTAGACTATAAAACGATTCGTCGACGCGTCGGATTAACCCCCGCGACTCGAATCGACATCATAAATCCTGAGTCGAGGACAGCCCTATCTCTCTCTCTCAACTAAGGGGGACCTTGGCCTGAAAACATTGAAGAGCCCTGTCTTAAAGAAAAAAGGTTTTCAAACCCTACCAGGGACACGGCAGCCAAGTATCTCAGCCCTGAGACAGATGGTGCCGTTAAAGTACCAGGTCTGGGGGTTGATGCGGATGAAACGGGCCACGGTGGGAACAGGCAGCAGCGCCAGCACTGGAGTCTCTGGGTCCTGGTTCCCCTTAAACACCTGCACAATGCAATGTTACATGACAAATCACACCCAATGTGAAGTGAGCGGTGGTCGTGCTTGCATAACGTCTTCAATTGGTAATTGGTGATGTAATACCGTACAGGCTACACACACACACATTACTATGGCAAAACGCTGAGGAAAAAGACTAGGATATATAGGATGTAATTGGTGATGTAATATGGCTACACACACACATATTGCTATGGCAAAACGCTGAGGAAAACACATTGCTATGGCAAAACGCTGAGGAAAGGTGGCTACAGATAGTGGCTACAGATAATTGGTGATGTAATGTGATGTAATATGGCTACACACACACATATTGCTATGGCAAAACGCTGAGGAAAACACATTGCTATGGCAAACCGCTGAGGAAAAGTGGCTACAGACACACTCACAGCCACTCTTAGGAGCGCCGCTCAAAAAAACAGAGGACTATTGAACTCATTGAAAACTACACTGTCCCTATTCTGAGGTAACAATTCGGTAACACTTTCTATGAAGCCCACATTTATAATGCATTATGAGGGCATTCATAATGCATTATAATGCACTCATAATGCTTCATAACTACACTCACAAACACACATAATGCTTTATGATGCACTATATCAACAGTCATACAACATTATAATGACACTTATAATGAATTAAGTCCAAGTATTCTATGGATGTTCTTGAATACTTATGAAGACCACATATAATGCATTATGAGGACACTCATAGTGCATTATAATGCAATCTTGACTGACTGCTTGTATTACATTATGATTAACTGTGGTCTTCATAAGTATTCAATAGCATCCATAGAACACTTGGACTTAAAGGAGTGGCGACACCGGCCGAAATTTAACATTATGATACAGTAGGTCACGTGGTGTTTCTTCAAACAGTCTGAAAAGGAGGCGGGGCCGTATCAGTTAGTAGTGAATGTATACTTCGTCGGTCGTGCGGTGCCGCGCAATGTATACTTCGTCCGTCGTGTGGTGCACAACGTGATGCCTTGTTGTTAGCGTGTAGCGCGGCTAGCGCTGCACCGCACCGCTATTTGCGCGAGCTATTGTGTGTGTACACACACACACACACACGCGCGCGCGAAAGCACACACACACAGGCTACACACAAACAGAGTGTATGAGCCGCGGACCTCCTCTGCGGAGGAGGAGGAGGAGGAGATCGCTGGACCCTCGTTCTACGGTTGCTCCGGTGTCCCGGGTGCTCCAGTCAGGTTAGGGCAAGAGACAGCAGGGTATGGCCGACAAAACCGTCTCATAGACGGGGAGAAGCGTGTTGACCCTCGTACACCTTTTTTGACACCTTTTTTGAAGAAGACATGTACTTATTTATCGGTCTAACCATTGATTTTATAGCGAATGCTATATAAGTTTTACCCCTAGAACTGATAGTTTTAAAGTTGGTTTAGAAAGTCGGAAACACACCTCGGACAGCTTTTTTTGGGGCAGTTTCAAAAGATAATGATCGACTCTGCCCCTCCCCCCATATTAGCCCAATCAAATTAATTTATTTCGGTTACTGTACAGAAAGTACTACTTTCAGTACAGTAACTACAATAAATTAATTTGATTGGGTCATTTAACATGGGGGTACATGACATCATTAAAAAAATTGGCTAATTTGATAGCCTTAATTAGCTGTTTTGGCCATGTCACTCCACCTTTAAGTAATTATAAGTGCCATTATAATGTTGTATGACTGTTGATATAGTGCATCATAAAGCATTATGTGTGTTTATGAGTGTAGTTATGAAGCATTATGAATGCATTATAATGCATTATGAATGCCCTCATAATGCATTATAAATGTGGGCTTTATAGAAAGTGTTACCAAAAAAAAAAAAGAACATTTCTACAAGATCACAACGTGCCGTGTCGTGAGCTTGTAGATCATCTATCTTCAGCGAAGAGATTCGATGTTCAGTAGAGCAGTGGTTCCCAAACCTTTTAGCACGAGGCCCAAAAGAGAAATCAGATGTTTGCCCTGGACCCAAACTAGTGAAAATAGCAGATCGACAAGCTCACAACTCAACGCTTCACGCCGCGTTGTAGAACGTGGTTATTTTCACTACTTCTTAAAACTTTTTTTATTTTTAATTTATGGAATTTCTTGGACTTTTGGTATTATTTATTCATGAGCTGTATTTCGAAATGTGTTTTTAATTAATGATTGTCTTGATATTGTCAAAATAAATATTTTTGAATAATGTAAATAAAAATAATTAAAGGGGGTATTTACTTGCTACCCACAGACATTGGTCCGCAACCCACATATGGGTTCCGTCCCACGGTTGGGGAAACAGTGCAGTAGAGGTGAAAAAGGAGTGGACCAAGTACAGAGCCCCAGTGCATAGTTTAGGTGGTTATGAGAGTATTAAATATGGGATACAAAGTACATGTACATAGAAACTAAGCATGGTTGTTGTGAATAGTACAGTCGGAGGAATGGTTCAAAAAGCAGATAAGATAATAGAATATATTTACATAGAGTATAATAAAAAGGTATTCTCACATACCGCCTCCTCTGTGCCATTCATACAGGTTTCCCAGTTGGTAGAGTCATTACTCAGCTGTACTTTGTACGTATGGACCCAGTCCCAGCTGTAACCACACCAAGTACAAGAAATTAAAACCTCATTAAGCAAAAGAAATGCATTTTTTCCCACTGACTCGACCGTGATTGTACAGTACATTACAGTACAGTACAGTACTGCTTGTATAGTGTTGTAATAAGTAGTAGCCTAGTCGAGTTCAATTGTATCAAGTCACTTAAAAATGTACTTTTTTTTTAAACTATGATTAAAATTAACAATAACAACTGTAACTAAATAATGAGCTAGTTTCCTAAATGTTATATTGGGGAAATAATTAGCATGATTACATTTGGTCAATGGAAACCATTTGGTTTAAGTGATATTTTCATAAATAATAATTCCTATATACTTGCAAAAATAATTAGGAGCTTTAACTTTTTAACTCTTTTGTTTTCCTTTCTTCTTTAAAAAAAATGTTTAAAGGTGACACACCATGCATTTAAAAATATTTTATATCATATTGTTTATTTCCCAAAAAGGTTTTTAAAAAGGTTTGAGGCTAAATTATCACTCCTGAATACAGAGCCCCTGTCATTTCTGCTTGGCTTTCGGAGCATTTTCAGCTGCAGTACCACCTTGTCCTGAGTGGGAGAGGGAGCTATTGAGCCAGTTTGGGCCCCACAGTTTTGGCCCCACCCTCATCCCAGCCTCCCCACCCCCCTCCCCAACCCTCTCCCAGCTCCTCCCCGCCTCCTGCTCAGGCCTGCCCACCCCTCCCCAACCCCCACTCAGCTCAGCACAGCACACAGCACAGCAGTAGCAGTAGGTCCCGATTGTGATGTCACAATCGGGCCTAAAATCAGACAGCCCGTTCTGAGACCTGCTTACATAGATCTGCACATAAACTGAGAAAGACACAATGGTCAGAAATAGGACTTTAGAAGGTGCTGGTGGGTCACCAAAAAAAGACATAATAACAAAATAAAAATAGGAAAAATGAAAATTCATGGTGTGTCCCCTTTAAGTTACCTATCATACTTGATCATTGGACATAATGTCTCAATTCATATGAGCAGGTTTCACTTTTTCCAAATAGTGGATAACTCATTTGGTAATGAAACTGATATGTGCACATTGACCCTGACAGTACCTGACCTCCAGATGGAGTTCCTCCCCTGTAGGATGACCCCAGTGAACATGGTGAGGTGGATGGCGTCCACCTCCAGCCACTGGTTGACATCCTTGTGCTCTGCACACCAAGCCCCGTCGTACAGGTCCCCGTCTTCAATGCCTGACTAGAAACAGTGCAGGAATCATAGGAATTAACATCAAACTCTTTCAACTTCGTTTTTTTTGTTTTATAAATATGTTAGTAACAACATATCAAACATCCTAAGAAATCCCAGTGGTGGAACATATTGAAAAAAGCTGCTGAAAGTTTGGGTCCCGTTAACTTTACCACAAAGCACTTCATGTATATATATTTATATATATTATTTGTTCCCTTTCTTGTTGTACCTTGCTCTTACTGTACTCTGTACTCTGTTCTTGTTTTTTCTTTTATCTTTTTCATACTTCTCTGTAACTTTTGTAAATAACCTTATACTGCTGTGCTGCCTCTGGGCAACTGATTTTCCCCCTTGGGATAATAAAGGTATCTATCTAAAGCATATTCCTTGGGATAAAAACGGAGCTACAAAACCTTTTTTGTATTTATTTCCTGTGTAGTAAAGTTAAAGGACCAGGTCACCTCTGGGACAACCAGATCTTATTTTATTGTTGTGTGGGACACGATCAACACAACCCTGATATTTTTTTGTGTTCAATCTGTGTTTTTAGATATTTTAGTATTTCAGCCGATTTCAGCATGCTACAACTGGTCATATGATGCAAAATGCATCATATGACCAGTTGTAGCATGCTGAAATACTAACATATCTAAAAACACAGATTGAACACAAAACAATAATTCAGGATTGTGTTGATCGCGTCCCACACAACAATAAAATAAGATCTGGTTGTCCCAGAGGTGACCTGGTCCTTTAATGGGACAAGAGGTTTCAGCAGCTTTTTTCAATATGTTCCACCACTGGGATTTCTTAGGACTTTATGTTGTTACTAACATATTTATGAAACAAACAAAGTTAAAATAGTTTTTGTTGCAATTTGTTTGAGGTTAACCCGTTATTTTCAATAGAATGCCTGCACTAAAATGCAAATTCAAATTGAATTTTTGTTGCCATCTGGATTAAGTTGAATGTATATTGTCACTGTCTGGCAGAAACCTCGTTATCTCCAAGTTTCAAATGTGTACGTCTTTTTCGTAAAGAAAATAACTCCTTCTCCATAGAAGACTGGTGAACATAGTGGATATTTTTAAAATGATAAATACAAAATGAAGGCTTTTGGATGCGACAACAACAGTATTATAACTGGTGGTTCGGACAGTTATCGCACAGGCATGTCACACTTTTGGCCCTACTCTTATCTCCGGCACCGTTGCCCCCATCCATGCCAAACTTTGCACACACACTCACTGGCTGGCAAACCACAACCTCCCCCCCCCCTGGTTTCTCACATGCCCCTCTTCTAGCGCCACCATGAGGTTGCTAAGGCCAATTTGTGTATACATACGACCTGGCGGTCGTTTATCTCCCGATTAGGGAGTCTTACTGGTATGTATTGTACTATAGTCTACTGCCTATTGTTCTTGCACCGTAACATTTGTTTTGGTAAGCTATAGTACAGTTCTAACCTCGCCCACCAGGCTTTCTGAGAAAAAGCCTGATGTTCGTTCACAACAGGCCGTTTGGTTTCCGCCTAAAGCGCGGAAACCACTAGAAGAAGCGGCGTCGCTTTGATTTGGTTCCCTCCGTTTGTTTCCACAATCCCTATTAAAATGCTCGAGTAGCCTCGTGTAGTCTTGCCAGTCGCTAAAAGTTGGACTAAAAGATGCATTATACCAAACGAATTTTTCAAAAGCAAAACTACTCCGCATCAAGGAGTTTATTAGGTAGGCCCTAAAAGTATGTCCTTGAGCGCAGGGGAATATTTTGGGTTAAAACTGAATCCGGTTTGATCTTTCCGGCAAATTGTAGTCCTTTGAGTACTACAACATGACGTTTTGTGGTTTCCGCTCCAGACCGGTTACAAGCCCGAAAAGTGAAGTGATCCCAGACTAGTACAGTTCAGTGTATGTGCAGTTATGTCCAGTAAGTTGTACGTTTTTCTCTTCTCCAACCAAGACATGTATGTGAAGTAATGTGTTCCCAGACATCCCATAGTGCAGTGGTTAGGGCTGTCACAATTATTACATAATCGTCTAGTCGCAATTATTTTACATATAATCGTCATAATCGTGAATGTTGAAGATGTTTCATTTACATATTTTTTTACAGTAAAAAAATAGTGGAAATAGCAGATCTACAAGCTCACAACGCGTCGCGATGCGACGCGTTGTGAGCTTGTAGATCGGCCATTTCCACTATCAATGTTATTTTTTAAGTAGAAAGTTGTCAAATATGTCCATAATTTCTTTGTATATTTAGGTTATGTGTCATATCTGCCATGTGCAACTTCAAAGCCTAAAAGCCAAAAAGGAATGTAATTGTCAAAGACAAAAACACAATTAAATCGTTAATCGCAATTATTTGAGTGACAATTAATCGTCATGTAAAATGTCATATCGTGACAGCCCTAGCAGTGGTTCTCAATCTTTTTTGGCTGCATGTACCGAGTACCCCCTTACACTGATTTCTGAAGCCAAGTACCCCGTTCTCCTGACTACAACAAAATTGACATCGAAAGTCCATTTCCAATGCCAATTCGTTCAAAATAAAACAGCATAATGAAAAAAATAAACATTACTTTCTATTCAATAACAGTGACTACTAGTCAAGTAATTGATGTATTTTGGTTTCGAAATGTTCAGATGAGAAGTTTCTTACAAACTCTGTCAATGTTTCATCATTAACCATAACATTAAAATACATATTCCCATTTTCTAGTGTTTCTCACGTACCCTCTGCAGTGCCCCCGCGTACCCCTAGGGGTACACGTACCAGCATTTGAGAAACACTGCCATAGTGGGTAACACCCCTGTCTTTGGACACATTTGCTGTATGAAAATGTTTGGTTTAGGACCAAATCCCAGATATTTCTCTCCTGTGCCTCCTCTCTCTCTCTCTCTCTCTCTCTCTCTCTCTCTCTCTCTCTCTCTCTCTCTCTCTCTCTCTCTCTCTCGCAGGCACGCACGCACGCACGCACGCACGCACGCACACACGCACACACACTTTCCTAGTATCCTGACTCCATCAAGGGGCTAAAAAAGAAAAAGGCAGCAGACCACGATACCGTGACAATGAGCTTAGACCAACCTGAATGTTTAGCCGGCCCCTATGAGGGCCCAGCCCCGTCCGCTGGAAGGAAGATGCCTGGAGCTGGCTGTCCTGAACCCGCAGGGACTCCAGGCCAAGTGGAGGACAGTCTGGAGAAGAATGAAAGCATTAAGCCGATACCATCTTCTGTGTACTCTCGCAGTGGCATCAGTTCAGGAAAAGCTAAGGTATGGCAACATGACTGGTGTCTTGCACGCACGCCTTCGCGCGCGTGCAAGACACCAGTCATGTTGCCATACCTTAGCAACAGGCACGATACATTTGTTTTAAGAAGTAGTCTACGCTCCATTTTTACCCCGTTTCTACGGTTTCTTGGGCTGGATATGGCAGCCTGGAACGGTTGTTCAAGTAGCAGCTAAACTTGGCATGTTAGTAAACGTGCCACAATTAACAATAATGCATTGCACCTGTGCAGCTGACCTACGGAACCTGGGAATATACCATCTTGTCAAGATGGGGAGAATACAATTGTGGAGAATATAATTATAATGCTTAGTTAAAGTGACCATGTTGTGAAATTTTGCATTTGTAGTTATTTTTTAACAAAATAATAACCAGCACAGATAGACAAAGAGACATTCGTGGATTTATATTTAAAAGTAACTTTTATTTCCCCCCCTTGGACCGAGGGTATGGCAGCTGCATACCCCTGCCATACCCAATTGACGTCCCTGATCCAAGGGGAAAAAAACTATTCTGGTCTGACAGACTGCTGAGGGGTTAAAATACCATCTTTTGGTTGTTCTGAACTTCTGCGTAAGCAAGCCCACAGTCTGATGTGACACGAGGTCCCAGCATTTTAATGTAGTATTAGACCATTATGTTCTCACAACCCCACAGACCCTGGGTGAGTTCCATGGACGTTTTGTGGAAACCACAACGCTCCCCCCAACCCCCACCTCTCTCACTCTGTCTCCCCCTGTGTTGGGAGTCAAGGAAAGTGGCCTTGCAGATAAGTTAACCCCTGCAAAAGTATGGAGAGTGTGTAATATGAGACACCGCCGCCGCTCAGTCACGGATCTGGAGAGGCAAGTCAAAGCAGACTGTGGAGAACAAGAGTTACTACAGCAGACAGGTTTTCATGGCATTGAGAGCAATAACAAGAGGAGGCTAACTAACAAGATAAAAAAAAACATTTTGTCTCTTTCAATGAAGAAATGTGTTCTTCAAATGCATTCATTTGAAATGTACCTGGAATGTCTCTGATGGAGTTTGAAGGGATTCTGTTTGCATTTGACATAATCACTATCTGGTGCAGCGGCGTCAGTTCAGAAAAGGTTAAGGTATGGCAACATGACTGGTGTCTCACCAGTCATGTTGCCATACCTTATAGCAACAGGCACGATTACAGTACATTTTATTATTTTCCCCTGTAGCCAAGGTATGGCAGCTGCCATAGCTTGCCATACCCAATTGACGCCTCTGATCTGGTGTAGCATGGCATGTGAAGGTTATCTCTCACACAACCTTGTTCAAATTGGTTCAAAATGCTTCGAATCCAAGACAAATACAGTATGTATTGGTTGGCTGAGATAGAACAGTTGTATAGGCCTACTTTATTGTTTCATTATCTTAAATACAATTCAGAAATGTGAGGATTTCACATTAATAAACAGATTGATTTGAAATATCACAGGCCAAGAACAAGAGCACATTTTTGGTATTTGATAGCAAAATTAATGTTTTAGTTACTGTTACATGTACTGTTAGCTTCTTAACTCTGCTCAAATCTACTAAAATAGTGTAGCCTATATAGGTCTCACTCTTTGTTGCCTCCTGTTTTTAATTCAGTAGGTTTAGGCTATAGACTACTTTAAGAGATAGCCTAGGTACTATTAGTCCATGCAAAGATTACATTAATATAGACTACTTAAAAATACAAAACGTACCCCTAACCTGGGGAAAGATGAGCCACATGACCATTTTTTCCCCCTTTTTTTATGGCCCTTTGTCATAGATGCTTACTCATAATTTCAAATGATAGAAGACATCTTGAAATAGTGTCTAGTTGTTTTGATTTTATTGCCATGTCACATTTTCTTGCTTCCAGGGAAGCTAATAGTAGTAATTGAATCTAGGTAGGCCAATTGCTTTTATAATCAAGATTATTTCATTTTCTAGTTTTCCCACAAATTACATGTAAAATACAATAAAATAAAAATAAGGACAAATAGATGTGTGTTTTGGGGTGAAAGGTGATATAGGTTTACTATCTGATAATAACCTACCCAGTGGTTTTGGCGCATCCTCTGTCTTGATTTCAGTAGTTTTGCCTTTCTCCTTACTTTTATGATTTTCTCCAGCATCTTTTTCAACGTTTATCTTGACAGTTTGATTGTCTCTGACAGTGGTGGTGCTGAGCATCTCTGTCGCTGCTGTGGTGGATATCGATGTCCATCTGAGTGATGTGGTCTCTTGATGTGCAGTGAAAGAGTTGACTGTGACAGCAACGGTCCAGTCTGAAGTTGCGGCTGCTGTTGTAGGTCTACTACTTGTGTTAAACGAATAGCTGCCAGAAGTAGCATTAATGGTGATCAGTGCTCCTGTGTCGTCAAAACCTCCCAGAACAAGCACTGTAGTCCAAATGCACACTAGCTTTTCCATCTTTCTCTTTGTTTGGTGCGGGGCTGCTACAAACCGTTCAACAGATGATGCACCGCTGCATCCACTGTGCCAGTGTGCCTTAGAGATGGGACGTTCGCGAACGGATCGAGTCTTTTGAACGGCTCTTTGAAATGAACGATGGGATCCGGTTCGCAGTAGTTATATAGGGAGCCGTTCCTTCTTTAATAAGTAAAAGTATCAATACTGCAATGTAGAAATACTCTACCACAAGTAGACTACATAGAACTAGAAGTTCGGAAATTAAAATGTCCTTGAGTAAAAAAAAAAAAGTACAAAAGTATTGGTATCAAAATGCACTTAATATACCAATAGTGGAAACTAAAGTAGATACTCATTATGCAGAATGTCCCATTTCACACGTTTTCCAATAAATAAAATGTAGAACAATCATTTGAAAATAGCAGAACTACAAGCTCACAATGCGTCACAACGCGACACATTTGTAGACTCTGATTTGTGGACTAATTATAATCAAAATCTACAAGGAAACTAGTAGTCTAACTAAAATGAGTCTTTTGAACAGCTCTTTGAAAAGAACGGATCCCAGAGATCCAGCTCACTTCAAAGAGCCATAAATCCCATCTCTACCGTGCCTGCCTCGATCCCCAATCCCACCTCCCACCCTCCCCAAATTCCTGCAAAAACCGTAATCCATAAAAAACAAGCGCACGATTGTAGTTTACATAATAGGCTAATGCTTATGTAGCATATAGGCTTGAGGACTGCATGCATGCGCACATCTTTTGCTGAGCTGTTAAAGCCAACAGGCTTCTTCTAGGCTATCAACTCCAAAGCTGTTATAGGCATAGGCTTATAGGCCTAATAGCCTACACAAAAAAAGGTTTTATTTGTTATATTGCATTATTAGGCAGTGCACCCCCCCCCCCCCCCCCCATAAAGTAGTAAGCCTACATTCGGCTCATTGAGTTTATTGTTGCATACACCATGGTGAGTGAACAGTGAAATATCTGTGATAAAGCCTACATATAGGCTACAAAATTGAGTTCTTCTCTCATTGAGAAATTACATGTAGGCCTTCATGTGTGGATTCCATGGAATGTAGCCTAATGTATTATGCACCAGCACCAGCACCCACAGCTGTTATGGCAATTAAAGCAAAACATTAAACCACTGGAGAAGTTAAACCTCATAACTCATAAATCATAAAGCAACAGAATTGAGACCTTAATACCACAATATGTTGTAGCCTATAGTAGCCTGGCTGGAAGAAAACTGAAAGACTAGGGCCAATTACTTTGGCCATGTAAACCACCTCTGTGAAGTTGGCACCCCATGAAAAGATTGTTAAAACATGAATAAAAATGTTGTCATTCTTTAGTGCTGCTGCATTGTGTGTAGGCCTATATTTCATAATTTGTGCTGGTATCTTTATTTTTTTTTATTTTTATTTTTTTTTGATATTTTATGTTATAGGTTTAATTGCTACCCCCTGGAATTTCATCATTTTAGGGTCAAGGCCACTTGGCCTTTAGCGTTGTCCATTTTTTTAGGGCACAATAAAGGCCAAATGCCAGGGCAGGAAGGCCATCAAATAAAACAAGATTTTAGTCCATTGAAAGAATTTGTTGAATTTAAGGGTTAGGTATGATAACCTAATCTGTAGTGAAATAGATAAATTATGGTATTTACAATCTGATCCATGCTCAGCCCTGCACCAATCAAAGTCACTGGATTGGTTTAATTTTAAAGATGGGGACTTGGGGGAGTTAAGATTTCAGAATCTCAACAAAAACACTGGTGTCTACATGACACGAAAGAGACAGCGGTGTCTACATGACAAGACAGAGACACTGGTGTCTACTGTCTACATATTGACCAGAAAGAGACAGAGGAGAAAGTGGCCACTGTGGCCTCAGGTCATGCCATTGGTTTGAGGGGCACATGGCCAAACTGAGGGGCAACGACGGCCATGGCCTTCATGGCCTCCCTGAAATTCCTGCCCTGGTCCTCACTAATGTTCATGATACAATAGCACAATTCTTTACTCGATCTGTGTCTCTTAGAAGGACTGTGGGCGGTTCAGAAACCTGTCTACCAGTGACATCATCGTTAGGCTGATCCACGCCGAGCGAGCGGTAACAAGCGAGTCGCCGCGTCGAGCGATGCAAAGGTCGCATGAGCCGACTCAGCGGCGTTAGAAGTAGTAAACCCATACACGTGTTATATGAAGATGGGTTGAAAAGTGGTGAAGTTGTCCTTTAACATCTTGTAAGGGCCATTGGAGCCACATTGCTTATTTAATTGATGTCACAGGCGGGCCAATAGTGAATCTTCATTCCCCCGACTTTCGGCACCTCCACGCAGCCAATCACAAGCTTCCGCGGGCTGGTCTTGCCTTAACCAAGGTGCTTTTTTGATACACTCGGACTGAAAGACCTGCAAAAAAGGGAGTCCCGAGGCAAACTGTTTGTGTGTTTAAGAAAGCTGTGGCCGTCTGCGTTAACTTCACAATTGAAGTAGGTGACACTGTGATAGAAAGAAAAAAAAACACATCTGCTACCTGGGTTGCATCCTGGAGGCTAACCTATCCAGTGAAAAAATGACTACCAAGGTAATCAATAAAGTCAACCAACAAATTTGTTTCTTGCAAAGGGTTGCCCCACTGATCAATATTAAATCTCGAAAGACACTAGGGGGTGCTCTTATTGGGCCCCTCATTGATTACGGAGTCCTTGTCTGGTATTGCGATGCCCCAGCTGCCTTAACGTTAAAGCTCCAAACAGCCCAGAACAAACTAATTAGGGTTGTGCTTGGTCTTCCTCCTCAGACCCACCTTACCGATCATCACCACGAAAGCGTGGGGTGGCTCAAAGTAGCTGACAGAGTACAGCATCTTGCAATGGGCCTGGTGTACAAGATACACTACACCTCCAAGATACCCATGTACCTGACAAACTACTTCTTAAAGGTCAAGGATGTTCACGATCACGACACCAGAGGCAGCTCCACTAATCATCAACGTAGATTTAACACTAAACAAGGCTCTAACTCGTTCTCCTGTTATACCATCAACATGTGGAACGCCCTTCCACAAGCCTTAAAGGAGAGCAAATCCCTAGCCTCCTTCAAAATTGGCATGAAAAGTCACCTTCAGACAGCTGCTACCCGTGACTTGTAAATAGACTAAGCCCCCATGCTCCCCCCACCCTTTTTTTCTGCTTTTGTATTTGATGTTATGCTTTTGAAACTGATATTATCCTAGATAAAGTACTATGTTCTATCCGTCTCTGTCTTTCAATGTTATATGAGATACTTAAAGTGTGGTTCCTGTGGAAATACGCCTCGGCTTTCTAGGATCTCCTTTTAGTTGACCTTGTACCAGTGATTTGTACTGTCATGAAACTGAACTTTTTTCTATTGCAAACTTCTAATAAATTCTTCAATCAATCAAAAAACACTTCAAACAGTCTATGGGACCCAGTAGAACACAGGCCATAGGCCTATAGTTCCTCTGTCTGCACCTTTAGTCCATGGGCCAGACGAGATGTCGGTATCAAAAAGGTGGCAAAGGTTATCATGCATTTTATAAAAGCTCTATATCAGTAGATTATATTTTGGTATGATAACCCTTTCTTAGACACAGCTAAATTGGTGTTATCAGCCGCTATAGTTGTTGTCCCATTAACTTTACATTACAGGAAAAAAAAGCTAAAAATGAATCTGCTTTAATTAGCATAAGAGGGGTCCAACTAGGGGGTTTTCATGATGCTGAATCCATTGCAAGCATCTGTTTTGCACGAAAAACATCCGTGGGGCTAAAACGCCCCCCACAACAGTGTGAAAAGTGATGACTCATCACTAAACCATAGTCTTGTGGGACAGTTTTTAGCCCAATGAATGTTTTTTGTGCAAAACAGATGCTTGCAATGGATTCAGCATCATGAAAACCCCCTAGTTTGACCCCTCATATGCTAATTAAGCAGATTCATTTTTAGCTTTTTTTTCCTGTAATGTAAAGTTAATGGGACAACAACTCTAGCGGCTGATAACACCAATTTAGCTGTGTCTAAGAAAGGGTTATCATACCAAAATATAATCTACTGATATAGAGCTTTTATAAAATGCATGATAACCTTTGACACCTTTTTGATACCGACATCTCGTCTGGCCCATGGACTACTTGTTCTGAGACAGGTGCATTGTTTTTGTGGCTCTACTGTATTATTCTTTGACCACTGAAGAAAGAAAGTATAAATGCTTTTTGTCTGCCAATGTTTAGTTTAACATTCTCTGCTCCTGCGGCACCCTGGCCCACAGGCCTATTCTCCCCTGGACATCAAACGCACACACAATAAAAGCCTACATTTTGGTTCCATTTGTACTCTCAAAGTCAAACGAACACTCAGGATTTTGTAGTGTGGTCTCTCCATCTGATTGTTTTGCTCCAATGTGGCCCAGAGGTGTCAATTGGGTATGGCAGCTGCCATACCTTGGCTACAGGGGAAGAAAAATAAAATGCACTTTTTAAAATAAATTCATCGTGCCTGTTGCTACTGTAAGGTATGGCAACATGACTGGTGTCTTGCACACGCTCAAGACACCAGTCGTGTTGCCATACCTTAGCTTTTGCTGAACTGACACCACTGCTGTGGCCTCTGGCTCCTTGTCCTCACTGAACTCCTTGGACTTTTTCAACAGAACATCTTTGTAGATCCTGGAAACATTCCCTATGAAACACAGAGGGTGACTGTACTAACCCTTTTGTAGCAGTACAACATCTGACAGGCCATGTATTCTGCTTCTAAAAAAGAAGCCTTTTTTTACAATTTAGGTATTTAGCAGACGTTCTTAATCCAGAGCGACTTACTTTTATTTATTTCTGTAAATATGATATTATTGCTTTTAGTGTTGTTGCCATGAAGATGAATTGAGTACAATGTACCACAATGTAAACAAGCCCCCAGGCCTTTTGTGTTATCCTTTTACTTTAGCTTTCCCCCCCTTGTTTTACTGTAGGCTAGCCTACATATACTGTTTTCAAACTGCTAATAAACGATTCAATCAAGCAAGCAGAAAGCAAGCAATCAATCAAACATACTGTAGCAGTGCCTCACCCTGCAGGTTCCTCCAGCTAAAAATAAATACAAGAATGAGGAAATATATAGTCAGTATCCATACTTGTTACAAGAGGCACAGTACAAATGTTGTTTCCACATATGTGATTTGGTCCCAACTGCCTGCCTCATAGTGTTATGGAAACCTTCAAAGGTGCTCTGCAGTGCAGTGCAGTCTGATTCCACTGTTCCACACATAGGGGGTTCCAAGTCAAGTCAAGTCAAGTCAATTTTATATAGCACATTTAAAAACAACATTTGACCCAACCCAGGTAGCCAGCCGACACTGGACGAGTCCGGCTGAGATCTGGCAGTTCTGGCTGACTTCCGGCAATCGGTTTGCCATAAGTGAACCAGATCTGGGCCAGATGTGTTTGCCAGATGTCTGCTGGGCACCGGTTTGCCGTATGTGAACCAGATCTGGGCCAGATGTGTTTGCCAGATGACTGCCGGCACCGGTTTGCCATAAGTGAACCAAATCTGGGCCAGATGTGGTTGCCAGATGTCTGACGGCCACCGGTTTGCCGTAAGTGAATTTGGCTGTGTTTTGGATGTGTGTAATTGGCCCGATTTTGGCCAACTTCTGGCAGATTGACACATACAAATAATAGATAATAGACACATTTTATTATTTTGCTCCAGGATTCTGGCTACCCCCCCTAAATCACATGCGCTGAGTCTGAATATGCAGGTTTTATTTTGATGCACTAACCGGATGTGCCTCAACCCGGCCACTTCCTGGTGTGTTTTGGGTGTTACGGGTTGGTAGGTGCTCCGATATATTTTTTTCTCAAGTCTGCACATAATTTTAAGCCTCAGGTCGACATTCAGTGTCCCTAATATCCTATCTTGATTTTATAGTCATTCAAGGGAGGCTAACCCTAGTTTAACCCTAGGAATGTCGCACAGAAATAAAACATACCTCCACTTGTTCGTCTCGGTGAGCTATACAACATACTAAAAAATGGGCCCTTGACACATGATGGTTTTCGACTTATAACGCGAAATAGCTAACCCGGCACTGGTTTGCCGTAAGTGAACCAGATCTGGGCCAGATGTGTTTGCCAGATGTCATATGTCTAGGGTTAGCTATTTCGCGTTATAAGTAAAAGACCATGCAACATCAGACCTTGGTTCCGAGATATGTTGTAGAGCTCTCCGAGATGAACGTGTGGATGTCTTGATTGTCCTCCTACAACCTTTCTTCCCCGGGATCTCCAATAGGGTCATAGAGTCTATAACCGTTAGAGCACATTGAAAGGCAGGCCGGAAAAAGCTATCTCCTCACAGGAGTGTCTGTGTGGGATGAATCTGATACTAGTGTGTTCAGCTCACCGAGCCGAACATGTGGGTGTGTGTAACTCCTCTGTACAACACTCCTGTGCGGACTAAACAGCCCATAAAGTTAGAATTGGGGTTAGCCCTCTAGGGGTCGCTCAGAAATGATAAGCACATCCACGCGTTCGTCTCGGCGAGCAGATCAAGACTCTTTTTTCCGTTTGTCTGTACGCCCCTTCGAACCCGAGCTAGCCTTTCTAGAAGGATTAGAAAATGACTGAAGCATTTTCACGCAACAGGACCAACTTCATCGGACTCAGTGTTAAAAAGCAAGTCAGAATAAGTGTCTCCATGCCGCCGAGGCGGACGCGTGGATACCGGCCCCGGCTCTCCCGGTCGCTCCTAGGCCGAGTTACGGCATTTTATGTGCACTGCAGTGGCGGGGGTGCTCAGCTCCACTAGGGGCAATCACTTTGAATGCCAGTGTTGTTGTTACTATCAAAACATCACCGGCTGTCTGTCAGTCAGTCAGTCAGTCAGTCTGTCCGTCACACTTTTGCCACTTTTTCAGTGAAATATACAGAATAGAATTATTCCAGATGTGTAAAGAAAGTACTTTTGTCCTTTCTTAAAATAGCTTTTACTGTTAATGTGTGTGACGCATACTGGTAGAGAGTTCTAAAAAGTCATTGCCCCGTACATGACTGTATTCTTCATATAGCTTCAGTTCTTGACTTATATTGGTGTATATGTTTTTATTAGGGCTCGTTTGTAATTAATTAATTAATGGCAATTAATCACATTTTAATCGCATACTCACTTAGCGCCGAGCGAGCCAGATTTCAATATGAATCTGCGCTTATAACGCCAGGAAATAGCTATATTGAATCCCCAAAATCACATTACATAACCAGGTACACGTGCCTGCGAATGCCACAAGATGACCACTAGAGTGAGCCATAGCCCATAGACTTTCCATGGTCCCATGTTAAGTCAGAATAAAAAACGAGGTTCAGGACATAACAGGATGGTACAATGACATGCTCTCCATTGACATTCAATGGACAGGCCGCGGGCCGCCATTTGAGCTCAATACTGCTCAATTCGTGCTTGATCGTCTCAAACCACCATTGGTATGGGCATCGGAACGTATATAGATGCCACACAGAAAGTTTCCGAATCAAAATCCGACCTAGTGAAGCTACGTGAGGGTCGGATGGTTTGCATTGAGCCTAGCGGCTAACAGAGGCCTACGTAAACAGGAAGCTATGGCTTAAAGGTGACGTCATAATCGTATCCTTTTTTTTCACGGTTTTCATCTGTATGCTAGTCGAAGGTAAGCTAACCGTTCCGCTCCGTCTATCAACCCAAATTAAAAGCTTAAACAATGCTTTTATATAAAAGTCGCTCCGAGTCGCTCGGCACTAAACGCCATCATTAGTTAGTCGCCCCGAAAGTCGCTCGGCGCTAAGTGAGTTAATATTTGACCTGAGAAGCAATTTTTTTTTCAAGTAAAACACATTTTAAGTAAATCAACGAGTGAGTTTTTTAAATCTAAATTTCGCATCCACTGGGCCAAGCAAAGCGCTCTGATCGGCTACTTCTCTCTTTGTGTTTGTTGTCTCTTCTTGGTTGGTGCATCGCTATGATCAGTATGCCCGAAACTGAAGGTTCTGTGGTGCAAAAACAAAGTGTGATTAAAATGTGTTCATTTTTTTAATGGCGTTCATTTTCTGTAATTAATTAATCGCAATTAATCAGTTAAAGTCCCAGCCCTAGTTTTTATATAAGCATTTATGTTTTCTTTTCATTTAAACAACTTTTCCTAAAAAATACAGCCAGACTGACAGTCAATCTCTGCTCCACCAACAGCCATGTGTGGGCGGGAGCAGCAATATGAAGCCGTTTAGCAAGATTACAATCCAGGCATTCAGGCTGATTCAGCCAGACACCCTTTTATCCCCAGTGACTCTTATAATTAAGCCACATCAACACATTTGTATCTAGACTAGTGGTTCTCAACCTGTGGGTCGGGACCTCCAGGGGGTCCCACATTATTTTGGGAGGTCCCCAGATGAATAACTTAATGCGGGTTAAGTTATTCATTAGGCCTAGGATTATTGACTGCTTTAACTATTGAAAAATAGCAGATCTACAAGCTCGCAGCGCGGCACTCCCGGCATCGAGTGCCGCGCTGCGAGCTTGTAGATTTTTTTTTTTTATCGTGAAAATTTGAATTTTGACCCGATTTTTTAAGTGTCTTTTGAATCCTTCTAAGGTTTTTTGAAAAACCTATGTTTCTATGTCAGCAATCTGGCCAGCCATCGTCAAAGAAAAGAGCTCAGTTAATCTGTTCTACTATGTCAGTGGTTCTCAAACCTTTTCATGTGAAGGACCCCCAAAATGATATTTATTTGGCCACAGACCCCCATCTCAAAATATTTAGTTCCAGGGACCACCCAGAAGCAAAATGTGAGTTACAAACGTCCGCTTTGAAAAGACATATATTCAAAGATTTGCACACATTTTCACGACTTTTTCAAAAATAGCTGCTATTTTTCACTGGTTAAAGCATTCGATACACAGTGTCTCTACAGTCATGTCAGCAACATGCATCTGTCCCATCTAGCGCCACCATCAGGCCGATTTTTGCAAAACCCATTTTTGGACACTGCTCCTACAGATTTTGCTCTAAAATCACGCAAAGCAGTACACAGTATCTCTAAAGTCATGTCATCAACATGGATCTGTCCCATATTCCCTTCTGATTGTCTACCATTGCCTTCTAAAGTTTGTGTATGCGAACCTGACGTCGCACTGCGACACGTTTTGAGCTTGTAGATCTGTTATTTTTGCTATTTTTGAATTGGAATGCTGAAAACTAACCTTTATTTAATTTGTATATATATATTTATTTTTCAAATGCTTTCATATGATTCTTTATGAACTTAAATACAAATACATTGGACATAAAAAAATACAATAACATTCTAATACTAGTCATATAGACTGAAGTAATTAAAACAGGTAATTCTTTCCACGTTTGGAATTGTAACAGCTGAAATCAATAATATAACAGTACTCCAATATTAACCTGCGGTAATAGAAAGAGAACACAAACAGTTTACAGTTTAGGCATTTAGCAGACGCTTTTAATCCAAAGCGACTTACAATAAGCAGATAAAACATCACAATAATAAACAAGATAATATGTCAGTACATCAACAGCACTATAACAAATGCAAATGGATATCTATCTAGAAAAAAAACCCACAAATGTTAATGCTAAAAATGCTAATCTAAGAAATTTGAATGCTAATGCTAAAACCAACTGCTACCCAAAGTTGCCCACTTAGCGAGCTGAAGGCACACTTAAAAGGTCTTAGAAATGTTCTCCTTGATTCTGAATCTAATCTTAGATTTTTCAAAGTGCGATAAATCGGAAACCAATAGGTTTTAAGCACCCGTCTTTTAGTATGTTGTATAGCTTGTCGTGACGAACGTGTGGATATGAGTTTAATTCATTTTTTTTCAAATTGTCTTCAAAACCCCCAAAATTACATAAGACTATATAGTATGTCGTAAAAACATAGATTTTAAGTCTTAATTTTCTGATAGTGCCTATCTTTTAGCATGTTGTATAGCTCGTCGAGACATACAAAATATAGTCAAAGTTATAAAAACCTAAAAAAAAACAAATGCTAACTAGCTTCAATATGGTCATTGATTTTCTGTAGTGCTAAGGGTTTAGGTGGAGTCTGAAAAGGTGAGTCTTCAGTCCACTGCGAAAGCTAGCGAGTGAGTCCGTTGTTCTAAGTGCGACAGGGAGTTTATTCCACAGCTTGGGGGCCAGGAGGGCAAACTGTCTCGGACGAGTGGAAAAAGACAAAACACAACGTTAAAGCTATACTGTGTAAGTTGCTCAACTAGTGGTCAGTAGCAGTAGAGCAAACCGTGGTCGCGTCTGCTTTTTTCGGCCGTTTTTCGCCGCGGACCGGGCATTCAGACCACCGCGTCCGCCTCGCCTCGCCGAGACCTATCCATAGAGGTCTTTCGTGTCCCTCTACGAGCCTCGGACCTCGGTTGGGGAGTTACATGCTAGACCAGTGTAAACACTGCAGTGTACTTCCTGAAGAGCTCAGCAGTGTATGATCTGGGCTTTGATTGGCCGGTAGGGAGACGTGTACAGAATGATGCATATGACTAATTTTGCCGGGAAAAACAGTCCCGGTCACGGCCACCAGGGCTCAGTAGAACACATAATAAAGAAAAGGCTTTGGGAGCTGAAATTAACAGAGTGGGGGTTCTAAAACTTTAGCGATTTAATAGTTAGGACAATTTTAAGATATGTTTTATAAAAAAAGTTACATAGTATAACTTTAAGACAACCTTAAAAAGACACTGGTATGGAACTCCTGGTTCACCGGGCCGGGGTTCAATTCCCTGCGGTGTCCTGCTGCCAGATAGTGATCTATCTGTCATGTGTTGTCTATCAACCTGCTGCCAGATAGTGATCTATCTGTCATGTGTTGTCTATCAACCTGCTGCCAGATAGTGATCTATCTGCCATGTGTTGTCTATCAACCTGCTGCCAGATAGTGATCTATCTGTCATGTGTTGTCTATCAACCTGCTGCCAGATAGTGATCTATCTGTCATGTTGTCTATCAACCTGTAGTGTCCTGATGCCAGATAGTGATCTATCTGTCATGTTGTCTATCAACCTGTAGTGTCCTGATGCCAGATAGTGATCTATCTGTCATGTTGTCTATCAACCTGTAGTGTCCTGATGCCAGATAGTGATCTATCTGTCATGTTGTCTTTCAACCTGTAGTGTCCTGATGCCAGATAGTGAAAGATCTAGCAGTTGTTAGCATTAGCATTTGTTAGCATTAGCATTTGTCGAAAAAAAAGTAGGGTTCCAGGGGTCACACAGCGATGTGTCACACATACACACGTCCGTCTCGACGAGCTATACAACATACCAAAAGATTGGCACTATCGGAAATTTTGGACTTAAAATCTATGTTTTGACGCCTTACTATAGTCTTATGTAATTTTGGGGGTTTTGAAGTCAATCTGAAAAAAATGAATAAATGTCATATCCACACGTTCGTCTCGAAGAGCTATACAACATACAAAAAGACGGGCGCTTAAAACCTATTGGTTTCCGAGTTATCGCACTTTGAAAAATCTAAAAAGTTGTTAGCATTAGCATTTGTTAGCATTAGCATTTGTCGAAAAAAAGTAGGGTTCCAGGGGTCACACAGCAATGTGTCACACATCCACACGTTCGTCTCGATGAGCTATACAACATACCAAAGATTAGGCACTATCGGAAATTTTGGACTTAAAATCTATGTTTTGACACCTTACTATAGTCTTATGTAATTTTGGGGGTTTTGAAGTCAATCTGAAAAAATGTAATAAATGTCATATCCACGCGTTCGTCTCGAAGAGCTATACAACATACTAAAAGACGGGCGCCTAAAACCTATTGGTTTCCGAGTTATCGCACTTTGAAAAATCTAGCAGTTGTTAGCATTATCATTTGTTAGCATTAGCATTTGTCGAAAAAAGTAGCGTTCCAGGGGTCACACAGCAATGTGTCACACATCCACACGTTCGTCTCGACGAGCTATACAACATACCAAAGATTAGGCACTATCGGAAATTTTGGACTTAAAATCTATGTTTTGATGCCTTACTATAGTCTTATGTAATTTTGGGGGTTTTGAAGTCAATCTGAAAAAAATTAATAAATGTCATATCCACGCGTTCGTCTCGAAGAGCTATACAACATACTAAAAGACAGGCGCTTAAAACCTATTGGTTTCAGAGTTATCGCACTTGGAAAAATCTAGCAGTTGTTAGCATTAGCATTTGTTAGCATTAGCATTTGTCGAAAAAAGTAGGTTTCCAGGGGTCACACAGCAATGTGTCACACATCCACACGTTCGTCTCGACGAGCTATACAACATACCAAATATTAGGCACTATCGGATACTGTACTGCTCTTTTTTTCGTCTTATCTATCTTTTTTTCATTACTTCTCTGTAACTTTGTAAATACTGTATACTGCTATGCTACAACTGGACAACTGAATTTCCCCCTTGGGATAATAAAGGTATCTATTTATGTCTTTGCTGGCTGATGTAATGACTTATTTTGGAGCAGATTCCAATAGTATAAACATTTTTAAAAGGCTTTCATATACTCTTGATATTTTTTAGATCTGTCCTAATAGATTGAAATGTGCTCAGTTTGGGCTGTATATAATTCCTATACATTTTCGGATCAGTGAAATTAACAGCTAGGAACATCCCTAAAAACAGGAACAGATTGTATCTGTGATAAAGAGCAAAGAAGCCTAGCCATAATATGAAATTGTGTATTAGTTAGGTTCACATTGCACATACAGTAGGCCTACATCCGCAAACACGCATGTGACGTTCATTATGGATGAATTTTGGGGTAAAATATAAACTCATAGCCTTATAGTTTGAGAAAAGTAGCCAATAAATGGCCCAGTGCTGGCCAGTGTCAAAATAAATAAAAGCCTGTTACCAATAGCCGCCTGGTCTTTTAAATGCCCGGGGTCCACATCGATTTTGCAAAATAAACACCCCGGGCGACTAATTGGTAATATACGGTATATCAAAGTCATGAAAAATACTTGTAGTCCTCTTCATTATTTATTTACTAAGTTCCGCCGCAGACAATACAAAGGCAGGGCCAGGGACGGACTGGGACTAAAATTCAGCACTGGCATCTTGCCCAGACCAACCCCCACAACCAGTGCGCGATACTCTACCGGTCAAGGGCAGCACATATAAGCGTTTAATACCACAACTTTTACAGACAACATAAATGATAACTACACAATCCATAAATTGTATAAGTTAGCGTACAGTTCTCACCACCAACAAGTGGAGTATGAACATGATTAGTGCCAAAATGTGTCAGAACTTTGGCTAGTTAGCTAATGACTGGAAAATAAGCATATTGATCTGAGAATTGGACAAACAAGTTGTGTTTGATTGCTCAATAGGCAGTTAGGCTATAGGCTACTGTATGTTATATACTAGAGCATGACACAGACACCAAACTGAGACTCTGCACACAACAAACAATGCTTGCAGGGCAGAATTAGGGCGATACCACTCATTATAAAAGTATTTTGACCGATATTTCTTTTTTTTGCCACTGGCCCCCCAGCCCCCTAGCCTACCAGCCCACCGGGCAAATGCCAGATGGCCAGCCCACCCCTGGGCAGGGCCATTAAGTTATGCTTTGAGTATAGCTTTTTTTTGTGTGTGACGTGCCACTTATGAGCGTTGAATGTTTCGTGGTCACTTTATGTAAATATTCTTCTTCTTTTTTTTGCAAAAGCTTTTTGACACTTCATGTTTTCTTTTTCTTTTTTTTGTGCTTGCCCTTTGGACTGTACACTACAGTACTCTTTTTCTTTGTCTTACTTCTTTGTAACTTGTAACCTTAAACTGCTGTGCTGCCTCTGGGCAACTGAATTTCCCCCGTGGGATAATAAATATCTATCCCTTAGCCCAGTGGTTCTCAACCTTTTCAGGCCTTGACCCCCAAAATAATCATATTTTAACTGGACACCGGAGGGCCTCCAGCACAGCAGTGATGAGCACTAAGAGTTGAGGCATTACATTTTGTATAACAAGGTTCTATTCACAATTTCTGCTTCTAATATTTGACAATTTGGCCAATGTTTAATTTGTCCTTTTAGAGGTATTGAAAAGTTCTTTAATTGTCACTTTAGAAATGTGCAGATACCCTCTATACACTTAAACGTTTTTACTGTTGAGTGAGAAAACAATGTTGCACATTAAGTTAATCATCTGGGGAACCCCCACAATAATGTCGGGACCCCCACCACAGGTTGAGAACCACTGCCTTAGCCAATGAGGTGCAATTGAGGTGTGGAACATCTGGGAGTGGTGTTAGCTGGAGTATTGGTTGAGCTTCACATGACAGTTAGAACGCTGCAGAATATAGTCAGGAGCGAGCCCACACTGTTTCGTAGGAACCGTATTTCTAGTTTGCCATCAGATCACAATAATGATTTTTTTTCTATATAATTTTTATCCCACGATTTTGCAACCCATTTTTTCACCCAGTGCCAATTGCCTATGTAATCCTGGGCTCTGCTCTCCCTCTGCCGCGCCTGGGGAGACGACGGACTGACCTCATGCTTCCTTCAATGCATGAGTAGTCCAAGTTGTTTCTTTTCACCTGACAGGGGGGATTTCCCCGGGATGGACGTAGCGCGTGGAAGGAACACGTTATTCCAACCAGTTCCTTTCCCCTCCATCAAGCGCCCCGGCTGGCCAGGGGGAGGCATTATTGAGACCAGGATATGTTTTTGTGAGGGTATCAACCCTAGGAGACACGGGGAGAACATGCAAACTCCACACAGAAAGGCCCTATCGCCGACCACACCTAGGGTGATGTAATATAACCCTATCGCCCTATCGCCGACCCCACCTAGGGTGATGTAATATAACTTAACTCATACAGTGCCGCCGGCCACTAGAGTGCCAGAAATCTCTCTATAGACCTTCGCTCTAGCTTCCGTCGACACTGTCCCAAGTGCCTTGGGATTTCACTCCAGCCAATGCTATGGGTGACTAGAGGAGGAAGCTAGCTGACACGTAGCCAAAATGCTAACCCATTTAGAAGCCCGATCTAAAGCTATTTCAGTCGCAAAAAACTTTCTCTTTGGGTCTGGGAACACAATCCGGAGAAAATCCTGTCTAAAGATGTGATTTATTATTGGAGTGGGCGGCGCGATGCGGCCGCTAGCGCGACTACGGCCCGTGTATGGCCGAGTGTTGGCCTGGACCATGGATGGACGTTTAGACCGGGGCTTCGTTGAGGCCTCCGATTAAATAATTAATTAATTTTATTAAATATCCCGGACTAGTTCGGGATAGGCACCCTGGAATACGTCGCACCGCCGACAGTATAGATTGAGTTTTTTTGGGGGGGCTCTAAACTTTATTTTAAACCATTTTCAATGGAATAAATCGTCGGACCATCTGGCGTCTCTCGTTGGTAAGCGCTGGATGAGCCGGGACCACCCACGTTGCTCCAAGCAGCTCGGGGTAAGTAAAATAGCAAATAAAATATTTATTTATTATAGTATTTAATATGTAATTGAAACATTGCCACATCCATTGGGCATGCATGAGAACATTAAATCATAATAATAATACAATAAAAATCAAACCTCGGTTCGAAGTGAAGCAGTGAACTTTTATTCTATGTGTTCTAGAGTTATGAACTCTGTGATCTATACATTCTTTATATTCTGAATGAATTAATGATTTTATCTGGAGGGCCGAATTGTCATGTGAAGCTTGACCAATCCTCAAAGTATCCAATCATCAGACCGGGACGGACACTACACACATAGGTACGTACGGGACAGATAAAACCTGTTCATTCTGAACTGAAATGGCCATATATGGACATGGGACACACATTTTGCTTTTTGGAAAAGCCTATTCATTCTGGATTGATATTCTGGACGTACGGGACAGAAAAAACCTGTTCATTCTGGACTGGAGTGACCATATATGGACATGAGGTGACATACATTTTTCTTTTAAAAACCTGTTCATTCTGGACTGAGATGACCATATATGGATATTAAACACACATTTTGTTTTTGAAAAAACCTGTTCATTCTGGACTGAAATTACCATATATGAGCGTGGGACACACAAAGCCACTCATTGGAAGCGGTTTTCACTGCTTCAAAAAAATAACATTAAAAAACATGTTCTACCATATACAATTGATATGATTTAAACTTTAATTAAAGGGTCATTAATAGCTTGAGGAACATTTCAATGGAGTTCAATGGACAGGTGGTTCCCAGCTGTGCATTTCAATGAAGTTCAATGGACAGGTGGTTCCCAGCTATGCATTTCAATGGAGTGATGCCACATTCTCTGTTACAGTAAAGATGAAAAACACAAAACAATCATTTGAATCACCCAGGTAAAAACTACAACTAAACTAACTTAAACTATTGTTGTACATGAGAAGAAAACATAGGCATAGGCAAATGTGACTGAGCGTGACTGAGGGGCAGTCATTTCGCATGCCTCAGTTTTACACCAGAGCTATATATATATATGTTACAGCATGTTTGGGTAACTCAGGACGTTCATTGTAAGAGCGCTTGTTTCGTTCACCACACACTAATCACCACCAGATGGCGACGACAGCCCATAGACAGCCATTCACTAGTGCAGGCGCTGACGTCACTCGTTTGCGACTCCCTTTCTTTATTTACTAGCCTAGCTGGGCGGTGTTTAGCCATTAGCTTAGCCATTAGCTTAGCCATTAGCTTACTATGAGCGTTTATCTTGGGCTTGCCCAGGCCTTACGGCCTGGGCATAAATATAACGATTGCATTCACCACGGCTTCGTAACTCGCGCGGCCCTGGCCCGCTCTTCGCGGCCACTCGCGCCTGCGGCGCTCGGGGGCGAAGAGCAGGACCAAGGTCCGCTGGCCTTCGCGCCGCTTGCAATGTCGTGGACAATCGATGGGCTCCGCCTGGAGGACGTTGTTGTGGGCGACCGCTTGTTCCGCCCCGTGCGGCACCGCGAGTGCTCCGTTTCTCGGCCGTCCTGTTTCTCTAACATCCGGTGACATATATACCGTAAATCCCCAATTAGTAGCCCGGGCGTTTATTTCGCAAAATGGGGTCGGACCCCGGGCGCTTAAAAGGGACCAGGCGGCTATTGGTAACAGGCTTTTATTTATTTTGGCACTGGCCAGCACTGGGCCATTATTTGGTACATTTTTCTTTCTCAAACTATATAATAGGGGTAATAATCAAAATGTTATAATAAATGTTATAATTATTATTATTATTATTTTAATTGTTATGAACACCCAGAAAATAGCACATTGTGATCTATTAGACCAAACCTCATTTAAAAAATATCAAGAGTGTATGAATGCCTTTTAAAAAAAATATAGATACTATTATTTATACTAAGGGAATCTTTCTCCAAAATAATCAATTACCGCATGCCAGCAAAGACGCATCTAGGTCTGTAGTCAACGAGGCAACGACCCAATTAGCGCAGAGGTCCTGCAGCTGCGGTGCTCTGACTGGACTCGCTGACATGACCACTGAACAGCTCCACTATCCTGACATTAAACCATTATTGTATTGCATTATGATTAAGCCTTCTGCTTTCCCCTTGAACCTCAAAATAATGGATTACTTCTTCAAAATGTGGACTGGATAACAAGAGGCAGCAACAGTAGGTAATGACTTATTCTGATCCAGCTGTTCTTTATTGGCCAGTCTTTCTCCATCACAACGTTTTGCCATTAAAGTAGGCCTACTCACGCAAACTTTGCATTGTAGCAACGTTTTAGACAGTAATGAATGGTGGTCAGTGCGCAGAGAGCAGCAGACTCCTTTTTTCCTCTCTCTTTTTTTGGTGTCCTTTGGCAATCTGTTCCCCGACGCACAGACAGTGCGTCCTGCGCGTCATGGTAGCGCAGCACTGGGCTGGGCTGGGCACCATATACATTTGGCTTAGAAGTGTCTGTCCACAGGGCTGTGAGCTTGTAGATTTGCTGTTTTCAGCGCACTACCGTCATGCAACATATGACCCGTAGCGACGCACAGCGAGTGCGGTGCGTTGCAACGTGCTGTCACAGCACTGCTGTGAGCTTGTAGATTTGCTGTTTTCAGCGCACCACTGCCATGCAACATAAATGACCAGTTAAGTTGAATAAATAGCAAATAATACCAAACAACCAAACAAATAATAGCCCGGGCTCTTACATAAAACATAATAAGGATAATATTAATTGCAAATAACGGCCCAGGCGCTTATACAAACCGTGCGCTTATTTGAAACAGGCGGTTATTGCGCAATATGGGGTCAGACCCCGGGCGGATATATGGGACCCGGCGGCAGTTTGCCACCGGGCGATTAATTGGGGATTTACGGTATATATATATATATATATATATATATATATATATATATATATATATATATATATATATAGTTTTTTTTTCTCTCTCTCTAAAACTTGCTAAAGCCACACAAGCAATCTCAGGTAAAGTACGTGTACAATTAGTTACTTTACACCATTGGATAAATTCCAAATTAGGGCATCCTCCTGTCTGCTAGAATTCACTAAAACATAATTTCAACAATAAAGTCCTCATTTGTCTTATAATGGAATTCAGTAGTCAGTTTAAGTAATACAATTATTTTTTGGCAGGCTAAATACATGCATTTTGGGGTACAGAGCCTGATGTTTCATTATGTTTGAACAGTCTTGCTTTGGCAATGTAAACGTTTGTTTTCTCATGCCTTATGAAGCTTCTTTGAATTGAATTGTGCTCTCTACTCCCCATGTGGCGGAGTCAGGTCATTGCAGGTTAGAATTATATCTTAAAAGCTGAATATCTCAGAAGTAGTATTTCTGCATGGCATCATTCTATAAGACACATGTTCATTTTGTAGCTATGATTACCAGCTTTCAAATGAAAAGAAAAAAAAAGAAAAGAAAAAAAGAAATGACTATCTGTTTGCCATGCTGAATCACACATGTCTTCAAAAGACAAGTCCTCTTGGTGTGAATGCACTCTTTTCAGAGGACTTAAAGGAGTAGTTCACCCCCAAAATGACTCTTTGTTCCTATTGATTACTCATGCCATGGTGACTTGAGTTCCATAATGTGTTCGGGGTTTTGTCGCATTCCTAATACAAAAATGCGATTACAATAAATGTACCCACATTGATTCCGGATGGGGACCCAAATGCATTTGGGTCTCCATCTGGAATCAATGAGGGTACATGCAAGTCTCCAAGGCATGAGTAATCAATAGGACAAAAAAAGTCATTTTGGGGGTGAACTACTCAATTAACTCTCCTACTGCCAGATTATTTATTTATTTATTGGGTCTGGTGCCATAAAAAATCGGCTTACCTTTGCGACGTTATAGTAGATAGACAGACATTTATTTTTTTAATTTTTTTTGATTGTGCAATAGTGCACTTTGGTCTGCCAGGCAGCAGAGGGCGGCGTCATGCGAGAATGAATGTGAATTTGCCTGTTATGTGTTGAAGAAGAAGAAGACCAGTCACTGGCCACAGAGCCTTACAGCCAGAGGAAATCAACAAGGAAGTGAATTGTTCTCCGTTGATGTTAACGCATAATGGACTTTTTACACCATCACCGAGGCGCAGAGGTCTCTTGAGAATTGGGGCGAACGTGAACGTTCAAAGCGTGGGGAGAGTTAACTGACTGACAGAAACTCTTGTCATACTGTTAACATTGTGTGGACAAGCCGGTGTTTGTTAAGGTCACCTGACTGACTGAAACTCCTGTCACAATGTATACAATGGTAAGGTTTTTCTCCAGTGTGGACACGCCTGTGTATCTTCAGTCGACCTGACTGTCTGAAACTCTTGCCACAATATTCACATTGGTAAGGTTTTTCTCCAGTGTGGGTACGCTGGTGAATCCTCAGCGTTTGTGACTGACGGAAACTCTTGTCACAGCATTTGCACTGGAAAGGTTTTTCTTTAGTGTGGATACGCCGGTGTGCCTGTAGGCCACCTGAGTGTATGAAACTCTTGCCACAATGTTCACATTGGTAAGGTTTTTCTCCAGTGTGGATACGCTGGTGGCTCTTCCGGTGAGATGTATCTCTGAACCTCTTGCCACAATGTTCACATTGGTAAGGTTTTTCTCCAGTGTGGGTGCGCCGGTGTTTCTTCAGGTGACCTGCCTCACTGAAACTCTTGCCACAATGTTCACATTGGTAAGGTTTTTCTCCAGTGTGGGTACGCTGGTGTGCCTTTAGTTTACCAAACCGATCGAAAGTCATGTTACATACTTTACAGTGGAAAGGTTTTGCTCCTGTGTGGATACGCTGGTGTATCTTTAGTTTTCGTAAACCACTGAAACTCTTGTCACAATCTTTACAACGGAAAGGTTTTTCTCCAGTGTGGGTACGCTGGTGCTTCTTCAGGCTACCTGACAGACTGAAACTCTTGTCACAATCTTTACAACGGAAAGGTTTTTCTCCAGTGTGGACACGCCTGTGTATCTTCAGTCGACCTAACTCACTGAAACTCTTGTTGCAATGTTCACACTGGAAAGGTTTTTCTTTAGTGTGGACATGCTGCTGGTGTGACCTCAGGTGAGTTGAGTCACTGAACCTCTTGCCACAATGTTCACATTGGAAAGGTTTTTCTCCAGTGTGGAAACGCTGATGTTTCGTCAGGTTACATGAATAACGGAAACTCTTATCACAATCTTTACACTGGAAAGGTCGTTCTCCAGTGTGGATACGCTGGTGTGTTTTTAAAGTTCCTGACTGACTGAAACTCTTGTCGCAATGTTCACATTGGAAAGGTTTTTCTCCAGTGTGGCAACGCTGGTGTTCCTTCAGGTTATATGAATAACGGAAACTCTTATCACAATCTTTACACTGGAAAGGTCGTTCTCCAGTGTGGATACGCTGGTGTTCCTTCAGGTTATATGGATAACGGAAACTCTTATCACAATCTTTACACTGGAAAGGTCGTTTGTGGATACGCTGGTGTGTCTTTAAATTTCCTGAATAACGGAAACTCTTATCACAATCTTTACACTGGAAAGGTCGTTCTCCAGTGTGGCTACGCCGGTGTGCATTTAAAGTTCCTGACTGCCTGAAACTCTTGTCGCAATGTTCACATTGGAAAGGTTTTTCTCCAGTGTGGCAACGCTGGTGTTCCTTCAGGCTATATGAATAACGGAAACTCTTGCCACAATCTTTACACTGGAAAGGTCGTTCTCCAGTGTGGATACGCTGGTGTTCCTTCAGGTTATATGGATAACGGAAACTCTTATCACAATCTTTACACTGGAAAGGTCGTTTGTGGATACGCTGGTGTGTCTTTAAATTTCCAGAATGACTGAAACTCTTGTCACAATGTTTACAGTTGAAAGGTTTGTTCCCAGTGTGGACACCTCCACTTGTCTCCCCCCAATCATCATTGTCTTTGTCAGTTTCAGATTCTAGTTTATCTTCAACTTCAGAGCAGCTTGAAGACTTGTCTTCATCAACTTGTATCTCCTCCTGTTCTTCTTGAATGTGTGGAGGCTCTGGTTCCTCCTGTTCTCCTTGAATGTGTGGAGGCTCTGGTTCCTCTTGTTCTTCTTGAATGTGTGGAGGCTCTGGTTCCTCCTGTTCTCTTTGAATGTGCAGGATGTCTAGGAGCAGAAAACAAATAACAATAGTGAACACTGGGTTCCTAGATTTTACATATATGTGACCGAGGCTGGAGAAAAGATCCTTATGTAGGCTTTGGTAATTTCCAGCTTTTTGCAGATCATGAAAGTAAAGAATATAAGCTTTCAAATGATGTGTCATTCATTGAAATCTGAATGCATTTGGAGAAGATATGCTTATTTGAATGTAGTTAGACCTCGAAACAAGAATCTGAGTAAAGTGCTCTCAAAGTCTGTCACACTATTGGCAGTCAGGTAAGGGGTGTGAACAATGGATTGTTAACTCCACCCCTCACCCGCCCCTAACCTATTGGTGGTGATCTGCAGCTGAAACCTGAGAACAACCACCACACATTAGCCAACAGAAACTGCATATGTAAATCTTGGCTTTGACATCCCCAACGAGTGCAACGTCTGAAATTGGTCTAACACACGTCTAGATTTGCACGTTTTTCAGAGGTCTAAACTTAGATTAGACGTTGATTAGACGTCTAATAGAAGTGTAAACATCTAGAAGAGAAATTAGCTCAGATTCCTGCAGTTTTTTCATGTCAAACTTTGATGGCAGTTATCAATTTCTATCACTTGCTCAATAAGACTCTTGTTTTTTTGGGGGGTTTTGTCTCATTTATGAATTTATATTTATCTTTAATCCAAAGTTTGATGCACATCGCAGCTCTAGCAGCCTTCATGCCAAGCAATTAAACAAGTTAACATCTCATACATCTATATTTCTCTAGTGATGAAGCTCTGCTTTATCCCAACTTGGAGTAGCCTGATTTCACTCATCTCAAACTTTAGTCTGAAATTGTGCCCTATTCTGAACGATTTCTGGGGGAGGGAATTTTGTGCAAGTACCAAGACATCAGAGACACATACTGACCACCTGCCTACTGTACCAAGACATCAGAGACACATACTGACCACCTGTCCACTGTACCAAGACATCAGAGACACATACTGACCACCTGTCCACTGTACCAAGACTTCAGAGACACATACTGACCACCTGTCCACTGTACCAAGACATCAGAGACACATACTGACCACCTGTCCACTGTACCAAGACATCAGAGACACATACTGACCACCTGTCCACTGTACCAAGACATCAGAGACACATACTGACCACCTGTCCACTGTACCAAGACATCAGAGACACATACTGACCCCCTGTCCACTGTACCAAGACATCAGAGACACATACTGACCACCTGCCTACTGTACCAAGACATCAGAGACACATACTGACCACCTGTCCACTGTACCAAGACATCAGAGACACATACTGACCACCTGTCCACTGTACCAAGACTTCAGAGACACATACTGACCACCTGTCCACTGTACCAAGACATCAGAGACACATACTGACCACCTGTCCACTGTACCAAGACATCAGAGACACATACTGACCACCTGTCCACTGTACCAAGACATCAGAGACACATACTGACCACCTGTCCACTGTACCAAGACATCAGAGACACATACTGACCCCCTGTCCACTGTACCAAGACATCAGAGACACATACTGACCACCTGTCCACTGTACCAAGACATCAGAGACACATACAGACCACCTGTCCACTGTGCCACGACATCAGAGACACATACAGACCACCTGCCCACTGTACCAAGACATCAGAGACACATACTGACCACCTGTCCACTGTACCAAGACATCAGAGACACATATTGACAACCTGTCCACTGTACCAAGACATCACAGACACATACTTCCCAGCACAGATCATAACCACCCAAGGAGAGTTTGAAAACATGACCAATGATGAAAAACTCCCATACCTGCTGGGTGAAGTAAAACAATGTGCAAACACAACAGCAAGATTCGTGAGCTGCTGTGATAAGAGAAGGATATCAAATGGAACCCAACCACCTTAAAAAACATTCTGCTTTGTAAACATATGTTTTATCATGCCAATAAAGCCCTTTGAATTGAATTGAATTGAATTGATAACTTTAATCTCAGTAGCCTACGGACAGTAAGCCTAAAGGCCCATTCCCACTGGGCCAGATAACAGATACAAACATCTCTTTCTCCAGATATTTTTCCATTCAAGTGGATGGTAGATACAGATAAAAAAATATATATCTATCACAGATATTCTTTTTATCTGTGATAGATTTTTTTTCCTTTTATCCAGTGGGAATGGGTCTTAACAGTAGTTCACCACTTTTCAACCTGTCTTCATATAATAGGTCCTCACTAATGTTCATGATAAAATATAAAAAAAATAAAAAAGATATACTCAGTCCAAGTCTCCTAGGAGAGCTGTGGGAAGTTACAAATCCATCGTCTTGTGACATCATCATCCCCCCCCCCCCCCCCCCCAAAAAAAAGTATCAATATTTTTGAAAAAAAATATTTTGATTTTTATTATCACGAGAACAATGGCTTCCACTTTAAAATTGCAACTTTTTAGGAATAGAAAGCCTGCAGTTTCTATAAGCTGGATTGGCAATCGATGATGTCACAAGATGATGGGTTTCTGACCTGCCCACAGCCCTCCTCTGAGAGAAAAAAAAAGAAAAAAAAGAAAAAAGCTATTTTTGAGTGAGGACCAATTATATGAACATAGGTTGAAAAGTGGTGGAGTGCCCCTTTAAGTATCATTAAGAGATACTGTAGATGAGACAACAAGCTAACTGGACCACAACAAGAAGACTTTGGTCCATTATATCCCCCCTTTAATAATTTTGGTGTTTGCCTTTGTTGCTTGGAGCATTGAATGATTGCACTCTCCCACAGTGATAAGGAGAAGAAGAAAAAACAAAACATATTGGCCATTTTTTACACTTTGTTAACTTATGCTCAGTGTCGGGGATGCCCAACATGAGAGTAAATGCCAGCAGAACAACATTGCAAGCCATTTTGGCAAAATGTTGGTCGGCTCTACCCACCAAGGTTATAATAGTAAACGAAAACTAACTAAAAAACGAAAACTAGAATGGAAAAACATTTTAGTTAACTGAAAACTAAGCTTTAAAAAAAAAAACGAAAACTAACTGAAACAGCATTGTGTGTTTACAAAACTAACTAAAATAAACTAAAATTATAGAGAAAATCTCCTTAGTTTTCGTCTTTTGTCTTTTGTGGAAAAAAAAAAAAAAGAAAAACACCAGTTGGTGAGGTCAAATAGAGAAGTTGTATGTCTCAACATTCCTGCCACTCTCAACAATATGATGTTTTGTCGATTTTCTTTATTAGACAATACTTTTTCTGGTGCTTTTTTAATCTCACCCCTGACAAATACCCCATATTACGTAAAATACTAAAACTA
The DNA here is from genome assembly GCF_963921795.1 of Nannobrachium achirus. Lineage (NCBI taxonomy): Eukaryota > Metazoa > Chordata > Actinopteri > Myctophiformes > Myctophidae > Nannobrachium > Nannobrachium achirus. The sequence goes on along the minus strand of NC_137827.1, from coordinate 56,183,817 downwards.
ACACTAAAACTAATAAACTAAACTAAAACTAAGCATTTTCAAAAAATAAAAACGAAACGAAACTAGCAACCTCACTTTAAAAACGAATTAATTTAAAACTAAACTGTAATTGAAAACAAAACCTCAAAACTAATAAAAATAAAAACTAATGGAAAAATCCAAAACTATTATAACCTTGCTACCCACACTTTTGGCTGTGTAGCTCATGCCTCGAATGTCTGACGCTTACAAGCTGTACCTTGTTGTAAAGGTGATGAACATTCTACACACTACTATTAACCTAACCTCGCCCACCAGGCTTTCAGAGAGAAAGCCTGGTGTTTGTTCACAACAGGCCGTTTGGTTTCCGCCTAAAGCGCGGAAACCACTAGAAGAAGTGGCGTCGCTTTGATTTGGTTCCCTCCGTTTGTTTCCCCAATCTCTATTAAAATGCTCGAGTAGCCTAGTGTAGTCTTTCCAGTCGCTACGAGTTGGACTAAAAGATGCACATACCAAACACATTTTTCAAAAGCAAAACTACTCCGCATCAAGGACTTTATTAGGTAGGCCCTAAAAGTATGTCCTTGAGCGCAGGGGAATTATTTTGGGTTAAAACTGTTTCCGGTGGATAGTTCCGGCCAAATTGTAGTCCTTTGAGTACTACAACATGACGTTTTGTGGTTTCTAGGGATGTCACCGAATAATCGATTTTCGAATATTCGTTCGATTAATCAATATTCGATTTTAATATTTCATAATCGAAAATCGAAAAAAAAAATGTTTTTTTTTTTATATACTATTTTTTGGCTTAGTTAGTTAGTTTCAACCAATATATAGAATATAGGCTAACAATAGTATTAATGATAATAGTAAATGGCCATTGATTTATTATTCACACCAGCACCAACTGTAAACTGTGTAGACAGAGTGAAGGAGCACAGCAGAGTGGCAGCTGCCTGCTACACACTCCCCTCCCCCCCTGTCTCAGACACAGGTGTGATTGATTTAGGCTTGATTGTTTGGTACTTGGTGGCCATCATCAAAAAAAAGGGAAAACAGCGTCCTCTGTATTGTAAAGCATCACAGAATCTGTTCTGGAGAGATTAGGTGAACAGTACACTGGCACACTAAAAAGAAAGATGAAGAGTAGTAGTTAGGCTACCAATTACCTGAAGAGCCATCCAGTAAAAAAAAGAAAAACAGAAGAAAAAAAAAATGTTTTTTTTTTTTTATTAATTAATTATCGATTTTCGAATAATATTCGATTATTGCTATAGAATAATCAATTTTGATAAAGGTCCATTTTTGACATCCCTAGTGGTTTCCGCTCCAGACCGGTTACAAGCCCGAAAAGTGAAGTGATCCCAGACTACTATTAACCATCAGAACATTCTACACACTACTATTAACCATCAGAACATTCTACACACTACTATTAAACCATCAGAACATTCTACACACTACTATTAACCATCAGAACATTCTACACACTACTATTAACCATCAGAACATTCTACACACTACTATTAACCATCAGAACATTCTACACACTACTATTAACCATCAGAACATTCTACACACTACTATTAACCATCAGAACATTCTACACACTACTATTAACCACACTACTATTAACCATCAGAACATTCTACACACTACTATTAACCATCAGAACATTCTACACACTACTATTAACCATCAGAACATTCTACACACTACTACTAAACCATCAGAACATTCTACACACTACTATTAACCATCAGAACATTCTACACACTACTATTAACCATCAGAACATTCTACACACTACTATTAACCATCAGAACATTCTACACACTACTATTAACCATCAGAACATTCTACACACTACTATTAACCATCAGAACATTCTACACACTACTATTAACCATCAGAACATTCTACACACTACTACTAAACCATCAGAACATTCTACACACTACTATTAACCATCAGAACATTCTACACACTACTATTAACCATCAGAACATTCTACACACTACTATTAACCATCAGAACATTCTACACACTACTATTAACCATCAGAACATTCTACACACTACTATTAACCATCAGAACATTCTACACAATACTACTAAACCATCAGAACATTCTACACACTACTATTAACCATCATAACATTCTACACACTACTATTAACCATCAGAACATTCTACACACTACTATTAACCATCAGAACATTCTACACACTACTATTAACCATCAGAACATTCTACACACTACTATTAACCATCAGAACATTCTACACACTACTATTAACCATCAGAACATTCTACACACTACTATTAACCATCAGAACATTCTACACACTACTACTAAACCATCAGAACATTCTACACACTACTATTAACCATCAGAACATTCTACACACTACTATTAACCATCAGAACATTCTACACACTACTATTAACCATCAGAACATTCTACACACTACTATTAACCATCAGAACATTCTACACACTACTACTCCCCCAGAGTTTAGGCCTCTCCATACTTCGACCGAAATGTTCAGTGAGTTGTGTTTTCCAACGTGCAAATTTCCGAACTCTCATTCGGTCCAATGCTTTTCAGAAGTCCCGAGGGATATAATTTTATGGTAGAAAAGGACCTTTTGACCGAAAACGGCGGTTTCGGTTAAAGTATGGAGAGGCCTTTAGTGTCAAAGTGTCCTTGAGCAAGACTCTGAACCCCTAACTGCTCCTGATGAGCAGGTTGGCGCCTTGCATGGTTTCCTCTGCCATCGGTGTGTGAATGTGTGTGAATGGGTGAATGCAATGAATGTGTGTGTGAATGGATGAATGTAATGCATGTGTGTGTGAATTCACCACAGGATTAAAACACAGTAAATACATTAAAAGGAGATACCTGTCCTGTTCAACTTCACCGCAGGTTGCAGCCTGGCATCAAACCGTCCGTCGTTCGTCTCTAGCGGTTCCTCTGACGAGGTCTTCTTCTCTCCAGACCCTGTAGACCTCTGTCTGAGGTGCTCTGTGGAAGTAAGGAATAGGACCCTTTAGACCTGTCTGAGCTCTCTGTGGAAGTAAGGAATAGGACCCTTTAGACCTCTGTTTGAGCTGCTCTGTGGAAGTAAGGAATAGGACCCTTTAGATCTCTGTTTGAGCTGCTCAGTGGAAGTAAGGAATAGGACCGTTTAGACCTCCGTCTGAGGAGCTCTGTGGAAGTAAGGAATAGGACCCTTTAGATCTCTGCCTGAGCTGCACTGTGGAAGTAAGGAATAGGACCCTCACAGCTGGCTGTGAGCTTTAAGATCTGCTATTTTTGAAAATTATTATTATTATTATTAATACACCTGGGCAAAACTGAATCCATCCTTTGCAAGGTTGATAACTTCACAGTTAAAGTGGGTGACAATGAAATAACACAAGAGTAAAAAAATAAAAAATACTTAGGTTGTATCCTTGAGGCTGATCTATCCGGCGAAAAGATGACTACAAAGTTAATTAAAAAAATCAACCAACAAACACCCCTTTCTTAACACATGGGATGCTAAGGTTTCTAACATTTCTAGCTGTTGCTGCTGCCGCCGTTCACTCACGCTTTATTTTGAAGAGCCTCGGAAGCTTTGTGCGTGTGCATGTGAGTGTCCGCTGACGATTGAGGAAGAAAATCCATTTGTTTACAAACGCTTGCGAAACTAAAATCCAAACCGCGGCCGACCATCGCGGTAAAGTGTCGCCGTGAAAACAATCAGATCTCTGCTTCCCTGGCGTTCTTTTCACCTCATTCATAGATAAAGCACTTTTTATGTTTCAGAGTAAAATGGAAATCAATGCAACCAGCTCGTGCCATTTCTCTCTCTCTCTGAGCTACGGGGTGACGTATGGACTAGGGTCATTCAGAGGGCATGCAGCATGCACGCAGAGCTGTACCAGTTAACCCCTCCTTTTGGCAGGGTGACCCCTAGTGGCCTTAACTCGTTACTGAACGAGTTTGGCACCCAAGTGTTTAAAGAGGATCACCCTGATGGTCAATATATCAAATCAATTGACTGATCTGACTAACTACAAGATACACTACACCACTAAGATACCCATGTACCTGACTAAATACTGGTCTACAAGATACACTACACCACTAAGATACCCATGTACCTGACTAACTACTGGTGTACAAGATACACTACACCACTAAGATACCCATGTACCTGACTAACTACTGGTCTACAAGATACACTACACCACTAAGATACCCATGTACCTGACTAAATACTGGTCTACAAGATACACTACACCACTAAGATACCCATGTACCTGACTAACTACTGGTGTACAAGATACACTACACCACTAAGATACCCATGTACCTGACTAAATACTGGTGTACAAGATACACTACACCACTAAGATACCCATGTACCTGACTAACTACTGGTCTACAAGATACACTACACCACTAAGATACCCATGTACCTGACTAAATACTGGTGTACAAGATACACTACACCAATAAGATACCCATGTACCTGACTAAATCCTTTAAAAACGTCAAGGATGTCCATCATTTCAACACCAGAGGCAGATCATGTTCAACCCAGATTCAGCTCAAACAAAGGGTCAAATTTGTTCTCCTGCTATACCACAAATATGTGGAATGCCTTACTGAAGGCCTTAAAGGAGTGCAAATCGCTAACATCCTTTAAAACCACCCTGAAAAACCACTTAGAGGTAACAATAAACCTAGCACAACCTTAGCCTCCCCTAGACCCATATAGAAGCTCACCCGTCGCTGCATACTGTTGTGCTCCAAGATGAGGTCCTATAAAGGTATCCCAGGGCTGGCTGGTTCGGAACGCCTCCACGTTGAGTTAGAAAAAAAAAAATCCGAAATTGTATCCAAAAAGTAAAGTCAGTTTCACGCTCCAAGACTATGGTTTCATATCCCAGGGTACATAAAACATGAACCACGGCATGAAACAACCGCTTAAATCGCTAGTTAAGTGTGCCTGCCATGCAATGGCAAAACACTAATGCTAATACAAATGCTAACATGATAATGTTAAAGCTAATGCTAAAAATGCTAATGCAAAAATATCTATTGCTAATGCTAACAGCAAACGCTAAACAAGGTTGCACACACTTAGCTGCAGGCACACTTAAAATGTCTTAGACTTTTTTTTCCTACTTATTATCTGTCAACTTGTTATGGATATTCAGGTATTGTGAACAGGTTAGTGTCGATAAGAACAAAAGCAAGCACAAACTTACGATTTCTATTCAACATGAACCTGATAACCTCCTGGTGAGAAACCTTCAAGGATGGTGCTGGAGAAGTCATCTTCACCTGCTGGCTGGACTCCACAGACTGGTCTGGAATGAAGAACATAATAATGACCTTGAAGTAGGGCTGTAATCTAGCCCTGTTTTAGGGATTCGAACTTCGGGGGGATTTTCCGAACGAACCATCGAACCTTCGATGGTTCGTTCAATTGAATAAAAACCGAACGTTCAGACATTTGAACCATCGAACGTACTGTACCTTTAACCAGCTAAAACAGTGTAGGAAATGTTTTAAATGCGCTGTTTTATCCATTGAAAACGCGTGGATGCGTGGCCGCATTAACACCTAGGCTAACACTTGGAAAATCCAACCCAATCGGAGAAAATGTTGCGCAGTTTGTTGTTGACGAACAGGCTCAATGTATAGCAGAGTTGCACGGATGATGATTAGACTTGGTGACTGCGTCGGAGCGCGTCGCGTTCAGGGCTAAACTGGTCTCGATGTAACAACCCCAGACATCGCATTATAGATCCTTTAGGGGGTTGCAATGAAATCCATCTTTGCTCATGCTTAGGAGAAAGGCTGTTTAATCTTTGGGTGCGTGGATGGCTGGGTGTTCGCTGTTCAAAGCACACACGTCTGTCTCTGCCCAGGTCAGCTGCTCTCACTCACTCTACTCAGTCTACTGTCAACAAGCGTGTGTCAGCGAGGCGCTGTAATGGTTCGCGGCCCCAAACAGGAGCGGAATTGGAGCGGAGGACGGTCCTTGATCGCTCCAAGCTGTTCTGGTGCATTTTATAACTACTATAACGGTCACCATTAACTGTTAGTGTTTACCGGTAGGCCTAACTTATTTCGTATTTGGCTATCTCTACTACTGTGATATTCTGAATAGGCCTATCACATTCTGATAATTATTTTTCGTGTAAAAAAAAAGAAAAAAAAAAGAAAAAAACCTGAACCCATTAATTTCGAACTTCGATTGCCAACGTAACGAACGAACGTTCGAATCTCCGAAGGTTCGCTTGCAGCCCTACCTTGAAGTGACATTATTAGATTGTTCCTTATCTCATCTATGAATATATACACACAGTATATGAATATACGGATTACAATAAGTGTTTTGCCATTGCATGGCAGGCACACTTAAAAAAAAAAAGAAACTTTGGCGCCACATAACTCTGCCATACTTTTGCCTAGAACCGTGATTTAAACTTTAAAACGCTCACACGTCTTTGGACTTTTTCTGGCCAATAGGGACGAGCTGTAATTGATTAAGCCCCACCCCCTCTGTATTCCTATTGGCTGGGCTTTCAACAGCCATTACTCCAGTTCACAGCATGGTACCGTCTTGAAACTTGTCTGGACTTAAACCGCCAACAGGGACTTATTACTTAAGCCCCGCCCCTCTTAAGCCCCGGCCCTATCTTCCTATTGGCTGAGCTTTTAAACAACTATAACTCCAGTTCGCAAGGTGGTACCGTCTCGAAACTTGCTGTGTGTACTTAAACAGCCAATAGGAATGAGCTGTAATTGCTGAAGCCCCACCCCTTCTCTTCCTATTGGCTAAGCTTTAAACATCCATAACTCCAGTTTGCAGCATTGTACTGCCAAAAACCAAAGGTATGGCTCCTCCTTACCTCCAAAACCTGATCAACCCCTAGACCCCCACCCGTTCACTTATATCAGCCAACACAGGGATGCTGACAGAACCCTCGCTAAAAACCCCAGGGCAAAAATCCACTCGTCTGAGACAGTTTGCCCTCCTGGCTTCCTCCAAGCTGTGGAATAAACTCCCTGTTGCTCTTAGAACAACGGACTCACTTGCAACCTTTCGCCGTGGACTGAAGTTTCACCTTTTCAGACTCCACCTAAACCCTTAGCTAGAGCAGTCACGATTAATACATAATTGTCTAATCGCGATTACTTTTCATATTCGCGAATATTTTTCATATTCGCAAATATTTTTCATCAATCGTCAATTATCTAATTTAATTAAAAAAGTAGTGAGTTTTGACAATAAAACCATTCTTAAACAAGTTAAACTTCAAGTCAACACTTGCATTCTTGAATGCGCTTCCTCCTTGTTGCCACGGGCAGTGGCGCCGGCAGTGGTAAAATAGTGAGGGGACGGTGGTGTGGGCGTGGCCAGGTGGTGACGTCATAACCGTAACCAAACGTACACCTCGGACTTTAGTATAACTATCACAACAATCACTAGCACAATGTGTTGTTAGATGACAATTGTTAGTAGCTCTGGATTAAGAATTGAATTCAACTTTTTCACAATACATAGGCCTAACTTGTTTTATCCTGCTTTTCTTATTTCAATATTAATTATTATGCCCTACAATGTTGTACGCCTATGCCTTGTTATGCCTTCTGTAATCTCGGCATGAATGAGGGCTCTGCTGCGCTCAATGTAGCCTATTTTCGAGAAAATACATTAAGTTTAAATGTGAATAAAGTAAGGGAAATTCCAGCTACTGTATAGTGAAAGTTAGAACGAACTGCTTTTACATCGTAGTCGACTGAGTGAGGAGAGAGAGAGAGAGAGTGACCGAGCCGACGCTGCAGCCCGGCCGTTAGTGAAGAAAAAAGAAAAGTAGACCTACTCACATGTTTTACTTAAAGGGATATTACACTTTCAAAAAACTTTTGGTCATTGTATGGTCTTATCAGGCTTGTATGAACACCCTGAACAGTTTTTAATTTGCTTCATTCAGTATTTAGATATTTGATGTAAATGTTACCAGCTCCAACACGCCCAGGCCCTCTCCACATACACACTCATTGTAACTTCAAACTCCATTTTAACCATGATAGATTCATTAAAAACACCCATTATTTTTTCTGGTGACTCATTTTACCTTCCTAATACGTGAGCAGACCGTGTTTTTTCAATAACTTTTTTCATTTATTTTCAATAAAATATTATTGTATTTAATGTTTTCCATTTTCCCAAAGAATTATTAAAAATAAAATAAAAAAGTTATTGAAAAAACACGGTCTGCTCACGTATTAGGAGGGTATTATGAGTCACCAGAAAAAGAATTGGGTGTTTTTAATGAATCTATCATGGTTAAAATGGAGTTTGAAGTTACAATGAGTGTGTATGTGGAGAGGGCCTGGGCGTGTTGGGCCTGGTAATATTTACATCAAATATCTAAATACTGAATGAAGCAAATTAAAAACTGTTCAGGGTGTTCATACAAGCCTGATAAGACCATACAATGACCAAAAGTTTTTTGAAAGTGTAATATCCCTTTAAGTAAGTAAAAGTAGAAATACTCTGTTAGAAGTCCCATGTCCAAAATACTTGCATAATGACGTTTTGGTATCAAAATGTAGGGTTAGGGTTAGGGTTAGGGTTAATGTATGCCTTTATAATAATCGAAATCTGCAAAGTAACTTAACTGTTTTCAAATATTTGTAGTGGAGTAAAAGTAGCCTACAATATTTGCCTATGAGAAAGCCTAAACATTGTACTTACAGTAGGCTACTTGAGTATAATGTAGGCTAATTTGTTACTTTAGGCTACCATGCACTGCAGCCTGGCCGTCATCAGAAGTTCAGAACCGGTTGAACATGTAAGCAGACAGACTTGTGTATTGGAAGCAATTAGCATGAGTGACTGGGGGTCGCACTGGGCGGGGCTACTGCCCTCGCGCCGGTCGAGGAGAAAAAATACAGGAAAAAAAAGAAAAAAAAGCTTGATAGCCGGAAAAGTGGGGTGGCAGTCCAGCCCAAACAGTCCATGGTCCGGCGCCTATGGCCACGGGGACCCGTGAACGCTCAATGCTGGTCCTCCTCAGTCAGTCAACACAACAGCAGCACGGCACGCACTGCCGTCACACAGCACAGGCAGGCTGGCTGGCTCAATTACTTTTTCCAGACGGTCGGGACAGACACATGTACCCAGTGACGTCATTACGTGCGCGTCACGCGTCTCTGACGCATTCACGTTGCCTAGAGACGCATTCACGTCAGTGTCCTTGGGTCCCACGGACGCATTGCCTCCATTGGAGTCCACGTTAAAATAATTTACCACGTCGCGAAAAAAATATATATATTTTAAAAAGTCCACAGACGCCACCATTGTTCATGGGTGAAGGCATGCTACTTTACCTTACGTTAACACAAATGAAATCTGCGTAGAAAGTCTTAAAACAGACGATAAAACTAACGACAGTCTGTGTTTTGAATCCACGACGCCATTTTGTGCGCCACTGAATGGTCACAGAATTCAATGGGTGCCTGAGTTTTAGCGTAGCACCGGGCCGCTCTCTGACCATAGTGGCACAGCGTGTTAGGTGATACATCAAAAAGGGTTCCCCCACAGGACGTGTATGGCAGGGCTCGGCGCAGAAACGTGACGTCACGTCTCTACACTGCAGCTCAATGCTCACTGCTCAGACAGGGACCTGCCTCCTTTCCCCTCCATTCAATAACAACTGGATATACAGTACACGCGCTATTGTGTATTGTTTATAGGTTTATAGTGGTGGTGGACATTGGACAACGTGTTAGAAGCCACACAGGTCTTCATTGCGTCTTTACAACAATAGCGACGATTAACGTCGTGGTGAACATGGTCAAATAACCTTTATTGGCTCAACTACAACACGGAGGAAGCAAGCTAGCCTAGCATGTATGCTATCTGAGACAGTATGTATGTAGCCAAGGCTGCCTAACTCTTTGATTGATTATAGTGTTTTCGTGGCGGCGCCGTCCCTTTGGTGGTCCGCCGGGGCAGCGGACTACCGCGGCCGCCTGTGCCTTGCCCTCCCGCATCCATAGAGGGGCGGCACGTAGCCGCCCCTCTATGGATGCGATGTAGCCGATCTACAAGCAACCCAATCCACTGTTTTTGACCCAGTCCACTGGTTCTCTGTACACAGCAGAGCAAACACAAGCACGCCAGAGAGCATTTCCCCCATTCCATAGAAGCAGTAACAGTCCAAACAGGAGACATCATCTCACTGAGAAGATCCATATATTATCGATGTATATAAAATAACAGGTGGCAGTTCATTATGAAGACTCGGTAAAAGCTTCTATCTGCGCCCCCAAGTGGTCAACATCCGATATTACCGGTTCGGTATAAAAAGTATTAAAATTGTAAGATTTGGAATTGTGGTTCATTTCTTTCAGACACATTTCTACGTAACATGAACATAACCATATAATAACCAATTCAAGTTAAATGCTGCACTTTGTCAAAAATGACATGCCGCGTAGAATTTTTGTGGGACCCATAAAATATCCCTGGGACTCATCCGAAAGACCCTTCGTGGGTCCCGGGGACTCATTACATTAAAAACCTATTAACATCACTGTGTACCATACACATCCCAATCAAAAGCCTTTTGATACGATACAGAAAAAGGCGTTCACTTCACTTTCGTTTCAACACAGAGGACTGGATTCAATGCCTTTTTACTGCAGCTTAGCTTAGCACTGCTGCTCTGCTGTGGAGGATGATGATGATGATGATTACACACAGACGGCGACGAGCTATAGACGTTGGATCGTGTCATGATAAACATTATAGGCTACTGTCGCTATTTTCACCGTCGGCTATTTTTGCAGTTGTCTGCTATTTTCACAACGCAGCGCGACGCCTTGTGAGCATGTAGATCGGCTATTTTCACAACGCACCGCAACGCATTGTGAGCTTGTAGATCGGCTATTTTCAAATAGCTACGGTATAAAATAGGGCTAAAGTTAGCAAGTAAATGTACTTAATAGTTACTTTACAGTTTACACCACTGAACTGATGTTTAAAAAGCAATTAAATTGCTCTTCATTAAGGTACAGTATGAGTATGAGCTCAACGCCTATTATCATAGTGGCATAAAATGAAGGGGGGAAAATAGACAATATATTCGTCAATCGCCGATTATTTGTATGCCAATTAATCGTCTGGAGAAAATCCTAATCGTGACAGCCCTACCCTTTTGTAGGTTTTTTAGAATCCTTTTCTTTACTGATTATATTGTTTTTTAGATTGATATTCATATGCATATGCTATATTGTTGTTGATATTCTGACATGTTATCTTGTTTATTATAGTGATTATATTGTATATTGTATATTGTATTATATGCTTTTTTGTAAGTCGCTTTGGATTAAAAGCGTCTGCTAAATGCCTAAACTGTAAACTGTACTGTCTCAGAATTTGGTGGGTGTACTTACACGGGCAATAGGAATGATCTGTAATTGCTTATGCCCTGCCCCCTCTGCCTTCCTATTGGCTGGGCTTTAAACATCCATAAATCCACTTACCGACACGTTACTGGTCTCAAACTCAGTGGGTGGTCCCACAGTCCCAACAGCTAAGTGCTAATTCTGCTAATGCTAAAGCTAAAATGCTAATGCTAATGTTAAAAATGCTATTGCTAACAAATGTTTATGTTAAAAGCGCTAATGCTAACACATGCTAATGCTAAAATGCCAATATTAAAAATGCAAATGCTAATGTTAGAAATGCTAATGCTAAAAATGTTAATGCTAATGCAAAACAATGTTAATGATAATGCTAAAAATGCTAAAGCTACTGTTAATACAAATGCTAGAATGCTGTTAAAGCTAATGTTAAAAAATGCTAATGCAAAAATATCTATTGCTAATGCTAACGGCAATCGCTACACAAGGTTGCACACACTTAGCTGCAGGCACACTTAAAATGTTAAAAGGTTAGTGTCGATAAGAAAAGCAAGCACAAACTTACGATTTTTATTCAACAGGAACCTGATAACCTCCTGGTGAGGAACCGTCAAGGATGCTGCTGGAGAAGTCATCTTCACCTGCTGGCTGGACTCCACAGACTGGTCTGGAATGAAGGAATAGAATAATGACCTTGAAGTGAGATTGGATTGTTCGTTATCTCATATATGAATATACACACACAATATATGAATATACACACACTATATATGAATATACACACACTATATATGAATATACACACACTATATATGTATATACACACACTATATATGAATATACACACACTATAAATGAATATAAACACACTATATATGAATATACACACACTATATATGAATATACACACACTATATATGAATATACACACACTATATATGTATATACACACACTATATATGAATATTCACACACTATATATGAATATACACACACTATATATGAATATAAACACACTATATATGAATATACACACACTATATATGAATATACACACTATATATGAATATACACACACTATATACCAGTAAGACTCCCTAATCGGGAGATAAGTGACCGTAGGTCGCTTATCTCCACAAATAGGGCAAAAATGTGTTTTTCCAAAATCTTCCTGATCCATGTTGATGACATGAGTGTAGACATGCTGTGTAGTGATTTTCGTGATTTTAGGGCAAAATCTGTAGGAGCAGTGTCCAAAAATGTGTTTTTAAAAATCGGCCTGACGGTGGCGCTATATGGGACAGATTCATGTTGATGGGATGAGTGTAAAAATACTGTGTAGCGATTTGCGTGATTTTAGGGCACACACTGTAGGAGCAGTGTCCAAAAAATGTGTTTAAAAAATCGGCCTGAAGGTGGCGCTAGAAGAGGGCCATGTGAGAAATGAGGGGTGGGGTCTCCGCGTTGCCTTGGCGGACGAATAGGTAGCGGCCCCGGCTCTCCCGGACACTCCTAGCCCGAGTTACGGCATTTTATGTGAGCTGCAGTGGAGGGGGTCCTCCACTGGGGGCACCACCACTTTTGCATCCGTTCTGGAGCACCAGGAGTGGGTGGTCCCCAGGAATTGCCCGTGAGCAACCCTGTTGGGGTGGTCATTTGGTCATTTTTGCACATTTGGTAATTTTTTACACCTGGGGGTCCCTGGAGATCCGGGGGTCCTTGGAGGTTGTAGTTTGCCAGGTAAGGAGTGTGTGTGCAAAAGGTGGCATGGATGGGGGCAACGGTTGTGGAGATATGAGCAGGGCAAAAGTGTGACGTGTCACGTGTCACTCACGGAGGGACATTTCTTTTACACCTGGGGGTCCCCCAGGGACCTGGGGGTCCCTGGAGCTCCGGGGGTCCTTGGAGGTTGTAGTTTGGCAGGTAAGGAGTGTGTGTGGAAAATTTGGCATGGATGGGGGCAACGGTTGTGGAGATATGAGCAGGGCAAAAGTGTGACTGAATCACTCACTCACTCACTCACTCACATACGGACAGCCGGTGGAGGTTTTGGTAGTAAATGCGACCTACGGTCGCAATGAATATACACACTATATATATGAATATACACACACTATATATGAATATACAACACTAAATATATGAATATACACACAATATATGAATATACATACACTATATATGAATATACACACACTATATGAATATACACACACTATATATGAATATACACACACTATATATGAATATACACACACTATATATGAATATACACACTATATATGAATATACACACACAATATATGAATATACACACTATATATGAATATACACACTATATATGAATATACACACTATATATGAATATACACACTATATATGAATATACACACTATATATGAATATACACACACTATCACAGTGACGTCATTACGTGCGCGTCACGCGTCTCTGACGCATTCACGTTGCCTAGAGACGCATTCACGTCAGTGTCCTTGGGTCCCACGGACGCATTGCCTCCATTGGAGTCCACGTTAAAATAATTTACCATGTCGCGAAAAAAAAAATATTTTAAAAAGTCCACAGACGCCACCATTGTTCATGGGTGAAGGCATGCTACTTTACCCTACGTTAACACAAATGAAATCCGCGTAGAAAGTCTTAAAACAGACGATAAAACTAACGACAGTCTGTGTTTTGAATCCACAACGCCATTTTGTGCGCCACTGAATGGTCACAGAATTCAATTGGTGCCTGAGTTTTAGCGTAGCACCGGGCCGCTCTCTGACCATAGTGGCACAGCGTGTTAGGTGATACATCAAAAAGGGTTCCCCCACAGGACGTGTATGGCAGGGCTCGGCGCAGAAACGTGACGTCACGTCTCTACACTGCAGCTCAATGCTCACTGCTCAGACAGGGACCCGCCTCCTTTCCCCTCCATTCAATAACAACTGGATATACAGTACACGCGCTATTGTGTATTGTTTATAGATGTGGTGGTGGACATTGGACAACGTGTTAGAAGCCACACAGGTCTTCATTGCGTCTTTACAACAATAGCGACGTTAATCGTCGTGGTGAACATGGTCAAATAACCTTTATTGGCTCAACTACAACACGGAGGAAGCAAGCTAGCCTAGCATGTATGCTATCTGAGACAGTATGTATGTAGCCAAGGCTGCCTAACTGTTTGATTGATTATAGTGTTTTCGTGGCGGCGCCGTCCCTTTGGTGGTCCGCCGGGGCAGCGGACTACCGCGGCCGCCTGTGCCGCCTATGTGAAATGAGCAGAAATAGCGTTAGCAGAAATAAGGCTTCCGGCGCCGATCTCTTCAGAATAAGAGTACCCATAAAGCCATTGAAAAACGTTGAAAAACGGATAATTTTGCCATAATATGGACGTTAAAAATATAGATTAAGTATCTAAACGAATATACAAAATGCAAATTAGGTTTCTGTATAATCTATTTCTGTACTGCACTGAAGAATTTTACACCTCTCCCGCTTAGCGGAGAGTGTGGTGTGATAGAGCAGGTCTCCCCGAACGCGTGCATGTCTCCAAAGTTGCGACGCAGCGAGCCGCCTGCTCTCCAGCGCCAACTAGAGTCTGAAAATGTCTGAAAATGTCAACTTTTTTGAGCAGGTGGCTGCACTGGAAAGCCAACAGAAATAGATTTTACACCTCTCCCGCTTAGCGGAGAGTGTGGTGAGATAGAGCAGGTCTCCCCGAACGCGTGCGTGTGTTCAAAGTGCTGATGCAGCGAGCCGCCTGCTCTCCAGCGCCAACTAGAGTTTGAAAATGTCTGAAAATGACACTTTTTGAGCGAGTGGCTGCACTGAAAACCAACAGAAATTGATTTTACGCCTCTCCCGCTTAGCGGAGAGTGCAATGTGGCAGAGCAGATCTCCCCGCGTGCATGTGTCCAAAGTGCCGACACAAATAGACGTCTGCTGTCCAGGGCCAACTAGATTCTGAAAACGGCACTTTTTACGGCACTTTTTGTCCATCTGAAAATAACAGATCTACAGGCTCACAATGAGTTGTGATGCAACGCATTGTGAGCTTGTAGATCTGCTATTTTCAAAAGATATTTATTTAAACATTTGAAAACTTGAAATGGGAATTCAGCACAATGAGTAGTCCTACTTTTACTTTTGATACTTTAAGTACATTTTAATGCCAATACTTTTGTACTTTTACTCAAGTATATTTTGAATTCTGTGACTTTTACTTGCAACAGAGTATTTTTATATAGCACTTTTATGGTGAGTTATTACAGGTATATTTTCATTAATTACATTAATATTGTAGCCTACCATACTTTGCATCTGTCCTGTCAAAATAAACAGATAAACCCCTGCTCTAGCCTATGATAGCTCTTTTATGGGATTACAGTAGAACGAATTGAATTGGAATGGAATTAATTGTGTTAAGTGGCCTTTAATAGCTCGCATTCCACGAATTTCAATCTGAAAGAACCTGGAAAATGTGTTAGGACAATTAGAAGTACACTAGTATAGAGACATACATCATGTACTCATCTTTTAAATACATTTGTGTCTTTTAAATATACATTATTTACTGCACTTTTATTTTGAAGGCTGGAGCCTGGCTTATTTCTGCTAGCGCCCAGACCGGAAACGTTATTTCTGCTCATTTCACGGACCTGCCTGTGCCTTGCCCTCCCGCATCCATAGAGGGGCGGCACGTCCCTCTAGGATCAACCGTTCAAAACAAAAGTAGCCGATCTACAAGCAACCCAATCCACTGTTTTTGACCCAGTCCACTGGTTCTCTGTACACAGCAGAGCAAACACAAGCACGCCAGAGAGCATTTCCCCCATTCCATAGAAGCAGTAACAGTACAAACAGGAGACATCATCTCACTGAGAAGATCCATATATTATCGATGTATATAAAATAACAGGTGGCTGTTCATTATGAAGACTCGGTAAAAGCTTCTATCTGCGCCCCCAAGTGGTCAACATCCGATATTACCGGTTCGGTATAAAAAAAAATCAAACACATGACTATTTGGAAGTATTAAAATTGTAAGATTTGGAATTGTGGTTCATTTCTTTCAGACACATTTCTACGTAACATGAACATAACCATATAATAACCAATTCAAGTTAAATGCTGCACTTTGTCAAAAATGACATGCCGCGTAGAATTTTTGTGGGACCCATAAAATATCCCTGGGACTCATCCGAAAGACCCTTCGTGGGTCCCGGGGACTCATTACATTAAAAACCTATTAACATCACTGTATATATGAATATACACACACTATATATGAATATACACACTATATATGAATATACACACACTATATATGAATATACACACACAATATATGAATATACACATACTATATATGAATATACACACACTATATATGAATATACACACACTATATATGAATATACACACACTATATATGAATATACACACTATATATGAATATACACACTATATATGAATATACACACACTATATATGTATACGTTTTGAAAGACCCTTGAACTGTGTGCCAGGTTTGTTGTGGACTGGAGCAACAGGATTGTTGGCTAATTAAGTGTGCCTGCCATGCAATGGCAAAACACTTATTGTAATCTGCCATACTTAAGTAGGTAATGTCGCCAAAAATTTCGTCAGGTAATAACTGCTGCACAATGTACGGCACCCCCGCAATATATACATCAAAACGTGCGGCTCGGCCGGGAATAGGTTGCTAATACTTTTCTTTCCGATCCGCGTCACCATGGCGACGTAATTCGCAAAAAAAACTACGCCCAAAAACCCCATTGACTTTGAATGGGGGACTGGAAAAAAAAGAAAGAAAAATACCGTGGCGCCACATTACTCTAGCATACTTTTGCCTAGCAACGTAATTTAAACTTCCCAAAAATATCTAATGCTAATGCTAACACCAACCACTACAAAAGGTTGCACACACTTAGCGAGCTGCAGGCACACTTAAAATGTTTTTCTTAGTTGACATTTTCTTTTCTAGTTTTGTAATGTTTTCCCATTCAAGCGGAACTGTTGCCAGTACTGTAGTCTTGCGTAGCCAGGGAGCATTTGCAAATCGTGCCAGGCAACAGTCTACTCCAGGGGTTTTTCTGAATTTAATGAGACTCAGTGTTGCCAGACGTACGATAATTAACGTATTTGTACGATAATTTGACCCTCTGATGTACGATCAATAATTCCAAAAATGCCCAAATGTACGATAATTTCGGCATATCATCAAAAAGAGCGTGAATTCACTATTTTCCCTGGCTGCTGATCTGGGATCTGGTTTGGCTTCTCAAAATAAGCCAGGAAATCAGTCAATCTGACCCTAGATCTGTACTTGGAGGCATTAAAAACACTGGTTGCATCTTTCCAGACCAGTTTCAGGCTTTTATTTGTGTAAGCTCCAAGAAGTTGCCTGCCTCCACACAGCATATCTGATGCGTTTTTGTCACACAGGAGTCTAAAACGAGGTCGTTTCTTACACTAAAGACGCATTTTTTGGTGAAATTACGTTTTTACGCGAGTGATTTCTCTTTTTTGGCCGTGTACGATAGTTTCATGTCAAATACGATAATTCTGAGCCTCCGGTACGATAATTCAACATTTCCCATCTGGTAACACTGATGAGACTAAATAAGCGATTTAAACCGTTTTCCCAGCGCCGTGGTGCATGTTTTATGTACCGTGGGATGGAAAACCATAGTCTGGGAGCGTGGAACTACCTTTACTTTTTGGATACAATTTCGGAAAAAGGTTTTTTCCTAACTAGCCCTGGGATACCTTTATAGGACCCTCATCTCGGAGCACAACAGTATGCAGCGACGGGTGAGCTTCTATATGGGGCTAATAGTCCAGTCATTTTAGGGTTAGACCTGGAACAAATTGCAATAGTAGCAAACTCAACTGATTTTGTATCCTCATTATGTCCTTAGTGAGGGAAAAAAAGTCCCAAGGAATCCCACCGGGGCAAAGTTTTGAAAACGACCTACCTACCTTCAATTACTATACACTACAATATAACGGAAAAAATGACTGAAAAAAAAATCTGCTTTAAGTGGGATATGAGGGGTCAAACTAGGTGTTTTTAATTATTCTGAATCCATTGCAAGCATTTGTTTTGCATGAAAAACATTCCTTGGGCTAAAAACGGACCCCAAAAGACTGAAAATTTATGAAAATTGATGAAAATTGACGTTTTGAGTGGCCATTTCTGGTCCAAGGAATGTTTTTCGTGCAAAACAAATGCTTGCAATGGATTCAGAATAATTAAAAACCCCTAGTTTGACCCCTCACATCCCACTTAAAGCAGATTTTTTTTCAGTCATTTTTTCCTTTATATTGTAGTGTATAGTAAGTGAAGGTAGATAGGTCGTTTTCAAAACTTTGCCCCGGTGGGATTCCTTGGGACTTTTTTTTCCCTCACTAAGGACATATTGAGGATACAAAATCAGTTGAGTTTGCTACTATTGCAATTTGTTCCAGGTTTGTTCTAATTTTGGCCTAAAATGACTGGACTATAAGCCTCCCCCTGACCCTTCTATTGTAAATAACTGTTATTTTGTAGGCCTGTGCAAAAAAAATCGTTTTACTATATTATCGTGATGTTAATGCTGGCGATTCAATTAATCGATTTTCAACGTTCAGAATCGATTTTCCTGATTATTATTTTTTTTTTAAGGCGAAATTAACCTGAAGGTGAAATAACCACTTTCAGTCAGAGTAAGTACAGTTCCTAAAGGAACAGTTTTAGGTCATGAGGATGTCATGTTATGGCTAAAGCTAGCACAGTGCTGTAGGCCTGCAGCACAGCGATTTTTTTCCTTTTTTTCTGCAGTGTGTAGTGTGGTGTGTAGTTGTACCAACCTGCAGTGTTTAGTTTGGTGTGTAGTTCAGGGACGTGCTGGGCCCCTGATTCAGCCCGGGAAAAAGAGTTGGAGAGGCCCTCATTGCGCGCTATAGAGAGAGATCATGACAAGTGACAAGCCAGTGGGCAAATTACATGAGTTATATTTCGTCGTTGTCGGGTGGAAACCTTGTATGTCCAAAACCGTTTGTTTTGTATTTTTCATTTTAAAAATGATTTAAACTAGTGAAAACAGCCAATCTTCAAGCACACAACGCCTCGCACCGCGAGGCGTTGTGTGCTTGTAGATCTGCTGTTTTCACTACTTTTGTGCGACGGCCTTGTAAGATGAAGCAGGGCTTTGCTTTGCGAAAAAAAAATTACAAATTTGAAACTTGGAGATACGAGGTTTCTGCCCGACAGTGACGATTTACTTTGTTGGCCGCCCAGCCCCCAAAATGGAACGAAGGCTGACATTTTATTTTTTTCCTAATGGCCAGCCTGGACGGGCCGGGAATGAACTGGCCGTTCGGGAGTTGTCCCGCTTTTCCCAATGGCCAGCACGTCCCTGGTGTAGTTGTACCAACCTGCAGTGTGTAGTTTGGTGTGTAGTTGTACCAACCTGCAGTGTGTAGTTTGCTGTGTAGTTTCTCCATCTCTCTCTGGAAGAGGCTGCACATCCACTGAGCGGCCACACTGAGGCGCTCAAACACAAACACCTTGACGTTGTGTTGTTGTTGTAAAACACACAGTATCTCCACTATCTCCTCTCCCACTGACGTCATGTGTTCATTAATAGAGATCCTAACAGCCTCCATCTGATACATTGTTTCCACCATGTCTGTTGTTCTATCTGTTTGATGTCTGTTTGATGTTGTCGTTGTCGTTGTTGTTGTTCTACTGTACAAACAACAACCGTTAAAAAGAGAGAGAGAAAAAAGCTCCGCACCGCGAGTTTCACTTTACTTCCGGGTCACGTGACTGAGTGTTGCCAGATCCTGTGAGAGGAATAAGCAGCCAGGTCTGTGAAAACAAGGCCAAATGAAAAGACTATGACAGCAGGGGTCAAAAACCTTTTGGAAATTAAGTAGCCTATTATTTTTGTTTCTCTTCTAGTGTGCAATGTCAACATTCATTTTATTCAGAATCCGGACATATTTTGATAGTCAGGACATTGATATAACGATTTTTTTTTACTATATCTACTGCATAGTACTGTGTTCTATCCGTCTGTCATTCAATGTTATATGAGATACTTCCTTGGTTTCCTATGGAAATAAGCTTAGTCTTTTCAAGTAGGATCTCCATTTAGTAGACCTTGTACCAGTGAACTGTACCGTCATAAAACTGTACATTTTCCTATGCAAACTTCCAATAAAGTCTTCAATCAATCAATCAATCAATCAATCAATCAATCAATCAGATTATTAGACCCACCCATCTCCCCGACTCCCTCCCCAGTCAGAGTTCAGAGTTTTAATGAATGTAGAATTAATTTAGAATGTGCAGGATGTCATTTGTTGCAAACCAGGTGACTTCATTTAATTGACCAGGTTTAAAACCACATTAGATTTTAAAATACAAATCCTCTCTCTCTCACTTCTGCCAGTGTGCATGCCAGCTAGTGACCACCCTGCCCTGTGCCAGTGTGCCAGTGACCCTCCTTCTCCTCCTCCCCTGTGCCAGTGTGCCAGTGACCAGGGGTGTCTCAAGGGGTAGGAAAGTGGGACTGAGTTAGCAGGGCCCAAGGTGGAGGAGCCCCAGTAACTTTAGCTATTGAAAAATAGCAGATCTACAAGCTCACAGCGCGGCACCGAGTGCCGCGCTGTGAGCTTGTATATCTGCTATGTTTCAATAGTTAACATTCATGGGGGGCCCACAGTGAATCCTTGTACCCAGGGCCCATAATTTGGTGTGACGCCCCTGAGTGTGCCAGTGCGTGCTTCCCAAAGACAATAAAAATAGACCATAGTCTATTTACATAGCAGTGATATAGGCATATAACATAGTTTGAAGACTAGTAACAAACAAAAAAAACAAATAGTGTGTGCCAAATGTAGTTCTAAAGGCCCTTTTCCACCGGCAGCGATAACGATGACGATAGCCATAAAATATCACAGCGATAATTATGCCTTCACATTGATGTCCGATAAAGTTATCGGACATCAATGTGAAGAGGCGCTAATTAACAGGCGCTCGCTCAGAGCGCACCTCGAGCTGTTTGTCAGAGACCCAGTTCCATATCACTGTGACCTTAACCACATCGTTGTTGATCCTAACGATGTAGTTGTCGGCTATCGTTGTCTTTATCGGTGTTTGGTGGATGCTGCCGAAGTGCCGATCCACTTCAATTGAAAACCCACTTTTTTAAATCGTTATCGTCATCGTTATCGCTGCCGGTGGAAAAGAGCCTTAAGAGCGGCCATTTCTTGGGTAAACACAGCCTTACACAGGTGTTCTGATTAGACAAACAATTGAAACACCTGTGTTTTGACCCAAGAAATGGCCGCTAAGGACTACAATGACGTAGCCGCTGGCACACACTATACAAAATAAGACAACAAAACACCAAAACATAACCTCATACAATATTAAAAGTGCAAGTAAAAAGATGGGTCTTCAATTTAGATTTAAAAATGTCAATGGTGGGGCTGTCCTTTATGTGGAGTGGTAGATTGTTCCAGAGAGTGGGTGCAGCGACAGAGAAGGCACGATCACCTTTAGTTACAAGGTTTGTGTAGGGAACTGAGAGGAATTTATGAGTTCCACACAGCTATAGCTTGCCAGCCTTGCTGCCCTGCCTCTCTGCAGATTTGTTGAAGTAGGCCTAGTGCATGAAACATCGGATCATCATGGCATAAAAGAAATTATGGCATACAGCTCATGAATATCAAAAATAAATATTATAATATTACACGAGACCACTCAAAACAAGGATTTATGGATAAATGTCAACCTTCTTAAAGTCAGAGTGGGGGGGGGGGGGGCATGGGGCTTAGTCTATTTACAAGTCACGGGTAGCAGCTGTCTGAAGGTGACTTTTCATACCAATTTTGAAGGAGGCTAGGGATTTGCTCTCCTTTAAGGCTTGTGTAAGGGCGTTCCACAAGTTGATGGTATAGCAGGAGAACAAGTTAGCGCCTTGTTTAGTGTTAAATCTACTTTGATGATGATTAGTGGAGCTGCCTCTGCTTGAAGTCCAGTGGGACATTTCCGCAGTCCGTTATGATTTGGAGTGCCTTTTTTTTTTTTTTTTTTCTTACACAATACGCTATTCTATGTTTTTTTAGATGGATCTGTACTCTAGCCTACATTTCATCATGGATTTCATATAAAGCTTTTATTTTTTGACGAGCTTTTATTTTGAAGCATGACGGCTTTTATTTTGAAATGGCTTGTGCATGCGTGGTTGACACAGGAAGTAGCCACGCAAGCAGCGACTGGTCTGTCTGGAATCACAACATTGCGTGTCTGAGTGTCAACTCTGTTATGTCATTTATTATCCTTTAAGTTTACACGTTCTGCGTTTGGTTCTATGGCAGGATGAGGAAACAGTTGTGCGTGTAACATGAATGACAACATGTCACCATGTGTGTGTAGAAGCACCTTGTTGTCTAATGGCTGTCCGACTGAGATGCTTCGCAAAGTAGGTAAACAAACCAATGAAAAATATCCAGTGATGGAAAAAGTACTCACATCATGTTTTACTCAAGTACAGTGCTGTAAAGTATCTAAGGACATTTACTTACAATTTCTAGGTATTTGACTTTACTTGAGTAATTCCAATTTACAATACTTTAACTTCTACTCTGCTACATCTCAGATCCAAATATTGTACTTTTGCCCCACTACCATTATTTGGAAACTTTAGTTAGTTGCAAATATCAAATTATAATGTTATATAACATACATAAAAACCACTTTAGCCCTATTTTTATTATACCTAGGTTGTTTGAAAATAGCCGATCTACAAGCTCACAACGCATTACGACCTTGTAGATCAGCTATTTTCAAACATTTTGTACTTTTACTTTTGGTACTTTAAGTACATTTTGATGCCAACACTTTCACACTGTACTCAAGTACATTTTGAATTCTGGACTTTTACTTGTACGTGACAGAGTATTTCTATATTGCAGTATAACATGCAAGTACTTTTTCCACCGCTGCTTAAGTATAAAGTAAGGGTTGCCAACATTGGATTGTCAGAATCCAAGAGATTTCTTCTTGGGGGAGGACGTGTAACTCCCCAACCAGGGTCTGGGGGTCCTCGATCCCCCCAAGCCCAAAACTTCTCAAATGATATATACTATAGCCCTGTGTTCTGTTGAATTATGCGTGTTTGATACTTTTATCAGGCTCGCTTTACTAGCTCAAGTTTACTTGATTTGAACATTTGAAATTTAAGACCTATATTTTCCAACCATTGCAACACATTGCTACAAAATATGCGGATAGCCGGTCATTAATATTATGGCATAAACACATTTGTTTATGTTGAAGGGTACATTTAGCTCTGATAATGATGTATTAGCCCTTCAAATGTGTACATCACATTATTTCAGACTATTTTCCAAAGCATACTTTAATTCTTTGGAAAATTTCCCTCTGAGGTGCCCACACTTCTCAGGTAGCCACTCATCCTGTGTCCGTGAGTGACAATTAGACCTGTCACGTCATGATTACACATTTAAATTGACACAAATAATTGCGATTAACGATTTAATTGTGTTTTTGGCATTGAAAACTGGAACATACTGTATGAATACAAACTTAATTTCTGTTTGCCATTTAGGCTTCATAATCACAAACTGCACAGGACAGACTATTGACATATTTAATAATATACTTAAAAAAAAAAGAACTTTGGGTGCGTTTTAAGCTTGCCTTGTAGATCAGCTATTTCCACTATTTTCCACATTTTTCAACATGGAAACGATTATGACGGTTAATAATTGTGATGATCTCAAAAGTAATTGCGATTAGACGATTATGTAATAATTGTTACAGGCCTAGTAGTGACAATCCCTTGTATTTTGCAGATGACCAGAGGAGGAGGCAGTCATGATGGTCGTAAGCTCTACGATGGCACAGTGACCACGTCCACCCAGCTGGGCATGTGACACAAGCTTTCTCCTCTCCAAGAAGTGGATCTCAAGATGCCTCGCCTAGAAGAGTTTGCCAATATTGCCCTTAGGGTTCCGAGCATATTAGTGCTGGACTTACTGTATAAATGTGACATCGACGGCTTAACGGAACACCTCAAAGCCAAAAACGAAGACATGCTCTTCAAGTACAAATATGTCATTTGGAACATGTATTATCTGGGTACGTATGTGTCGTGATATGATCATAATTCACCTTTATCACTCATTGATTGAGCATATTAGTCTAGTTTTCTGAAGTCATACAAGAGTGAAGTGAAGGTGAAGTGAGACTACACCGCGGTGAACTGCCCTTCACCTTCTGAACCTCTTAGGCCTGACTCACACATATGCGTGAAACATCTTCTCCTTATCGTCTGAGAATGGCCACTGGGGGCGCCGTACTAATGCATTGTCAATGGAAGGTTGTTTGGTTTTTTGTCGTTGCCGTGTCTCTAGCTCAACCACGGCCTGTCTTTTGGCCAAGAGACACATGTGACTAATATCAGCACAAGCTAGAAAACAAACCAAGATAAAATAGTTGGTTTGCTAACTAGCTAAACATTTCATATTGAAATCTAGTGTGTTGTAGAGTACATAGCCTACTGTAAATCACACGATATATCCTATTTATTTTATATTTTCTTAACATTGTGGATCTATCTATCCTCCACTTGACTCCCAACAGAACATGAACATCCTTGTTTCTCCTCCAGGTCACCTGTTAAACGTGGTAGTGCTGGTTCTGCCACTGAGACACATTGTGACGCTCTACCTCCACATCCTTGCTGCCCTTCTCCTATACGTGGGACATCAGATCTCCAAGTACGGTGCCCTACTACTACTACTACTATTACTCAGTGGTGGTCTTTACTTAACCCATTTAGGCCTAGAATTATTGAATGCTTTAACCAGTGAAAAATAGCAGATATACAAGCTCACAGCGCGGCACCGAGTGCCGCGCTGCGAGCTTGTAGATGTGCTATTCTTTGAAAAAGTTGTGAAAATGTCTGCAAATCTTTGAATGTATGTATTTTCAAAGCGAACATTTGTAACTCAAATTTTGCTTCTGGGTGGTCCCTGGAACTAGATATTTTGAGATGCGGGTCCGTGGCCAAATACATATATTTTTGGGGGTCCTTCACATGAAAAGGTTTGAGAACCACTGACATAGTAGTCTCTCAAGAACAGACTAACTGAGCTCCAGTTAAGTGAAAATTACCTTTTCTTTGACGATGGCTGGCCAGATCGCTGACATAGAAACATAGGTTTTTAAAAAAAACCTTAGAAGGATTCAAAAAACACTTCGATAGAATCGGGTCAAAATTCTAATTTTCACGATTTTTCAAAAATAGCAGATCTATAAGCTCGCAGCACGGCACTCGGTGCCGCGCTGTGACTCTGTTACAGGTTATAGTCTGGAATTCAAAATACAAAAGTGTTGGCATCAACATGTACTTAAAGTACCAAAAGTAGAAAGTACTCATTATGCAGAATGTCCCATTTGAAGTTTTGAAATTAATAAACATCTTGAAATTAAAAGCAGATCTACAAGCTTGTAGATCTTCTATTTTCAAAGGGCCAAAATCTAAAGGGTTGAAGTGTATGTGTTTTAATAATTTTCTAAATCAACACAGTAACTAGTAACTAAAGTTCTCAAATAAATGTAGTGGAGTATATCGAAATGAAAACAGCTAAAATCGAATCGTATCATTTGATTTTGTATCATATCGAATCGGAAGTGCAAAGAATCGATTGTATCGATACTACCTAGTACTTGTGCATTGTATTTAGCCTTTTTAAGAAGAAACAATTAAAAGGAGAGGTTTAATTACGTTTCCTTTCCATAAAGTTACACTGGTCTATCGATGAATGTGTGTAATCACTGGGTTCATGTCAAGGTGCAGGTTTGTCAATATATAATGTCCATGTATTTGACAGATAATCACTGTGTTTACTTATTTATATCCATAACACTACATGTTTCCCTTGCACTATCCACACTTTTCACACAGATTTCATTGCTTTGCTAAATAGTTACTATATAGTTTTTAAATCATTGAATCGAATCGTAGGGTATCGCCATGAATGAACCAATATCGTCCATGTATCGTATCGTCAACCATGTATCGTGATATCGAATCGCTGTTAAAATGTATCGTTACACCCCTATTACTTAACACCACTGCTACTACTGCTACTGCTACATCATACTGCACAGACAGAATCATCACATATTGTCTCACATAATATGACAATGCTGGGCTGCACACACACATGCCTCCATCTCTGCATCTAATATCCTGTAGCCTGCAAAGATGCTGATCGTTGTGTGATAGTGTTTTGACTCAAAAAACACTTGTTCACTTGTTTACACTTGATTGTTGGAAGCATTGCACAACCTCCCAGCCAGCATGTCTGTTGTGTCTGTGTGATTGTCAGGGATTATGTGCGTGAGGAGGTGATGCACGGTTACGAAGGAGCTTTGTACCTGGATTCTCTGGCTTTCAACCGATTTGTCTCTGCACTGACAAGTGAGTCCCAACGTCACTATTAGGTAGTGGTGGGCAATATGGAAAAATACAATATCACAATATTTTCCCAAGCTGTATCACTGTATACACGATTTTATCACGATTATCTTTCACGTTGGTTATATTTTTCAAGTTATTTGACAAAAACTAGACTCTCTGGCTTCCTTTTGGGAGGGCTAAATTGAACTTTAAACTACAAGTATGTAACTCTGACAGGATACAAATGAAACCAAATGGACCCTTACGGGTCCATTTGGTTTCATATGTATACTGCCAGAGTTAAGTGGAGACCTTGACATTTTAAAGTTTGAGAACTACTGATTTACACCAAAATACAGGTTTAAAAATCTCTGTATTAACGATTAAACAGGATTGTATCGTCTCTACGATAATTATCACCATATCGCCCACCCCTACTATTAGGCTACTATTACCTTTTTATGTTTTTGTAAAACCCATTTAGATGATGTTACTATATGAATTGAGACTATTACGAATAGTAGTATTGTTGTTTGATTGATTGAATATTTTATTAGACAAAAATGAAGAACAGTACAAGAAAACAGATTTTTTTTTTTAATACATTACAAGTACAGTTAACACACTGAGTGCCCGGATGTATGACGTGTGTGTGTTGCTGGTGCCCATGGCAACGCGCCATTTACGTACCTTCGCGTTGTGGGAAAAGTATCCGTAATACGTTGAGTAAATGTAATCCAAGTATGTCCAGTTTATTTTCACGATGATCTTTTCTTTCAGTCAGGACAGCTTTTTACCAATCTTGGGCCACAGCGTGTGTATCACGGGCGGTAGAAAGGGTCGCGTTTTGAACATGGTGACTGAAAAAGCTAGACCAGGAGAGGAATCCGCCATGTTACGTTACCTCCGGTCCTCCGCAGCGTCACTGGGAAAATAGTATCCATGATACGAGTAAATGTAATCCACGGATGTCCGGTTTATTTTTACGATAAAGTTTTCTTTCAGTCAGGACATCTTTTTATCAAACCTGGGCCACAGCGTTTGTGTCACGGTAGGTAGAAAGGACCGCGCATTGAACATGGTGATTGAAAAAGCTAGACTAGGAGAAGAATCCGCCATGTTACGTGTATCTCCGCCGAGACTCCGTTACTGGGAAAATACTAGTATCCAGATACATACGGGTCGTGCGAGCCTGCGAGAGGAGGACGATAGAGTGCAGTGCAGGATGCGTGCAGGATGGCTGCAGGGAGACTGCACATCCTGGTCACATGTACCGCACTGCATTTTGGGAAATGTAGTGTTTTTCCCATATTGTTGGCGTTTGATCACCGTGGTAGAGCCTTCATTGCGGTAGGCGATATGTACAGTAACTACAGTATTGTAAAACGCGTCAAACACGTCGTGGGCACTGGGGCAGGGCATCCAGAGACATCAAAGAGATTTGCGTGTAGACACCTCGTGGGCACCCGATGTGTTAAACACCCGGCCTAAAAGGAACACCCCAAACAAGCCCTTTAAGGTCTTGTTTACATTGGAGATCCTTGGTATCCAATTCATGGACATAAAACAATGGCAACAAAAAACATTCGAATATCATCGCAATTATAAAACACTATATGTACAGAGTAGGGGAAAAAAAGGGGGGTGCTCACTTCTCGCCTGTCTATGGGCAAAGTGATGACTACCTCCGCCTCTGGTGTCCTGAAAGGTGAGTTTTCAGGGCAGTTTTGAAGGAGGCCAGCGAGCTACATGTTTTAAAGGACAACTTTAGTTTTTTACAACAAGGGTTCACATTTTAGATTGTAATTAAATAATATAAAAGATGGGTGTTAAAATTATTTCATTTAGTTCTTTCTATTGTTTTAGAGATTCTTATTTCAGTGGTTGGGGTCATGCGTACAAGTGGCTAAATATGTCATTTTACACAGAATAAGCCCATTCCCAAGATACAACGCAACCTTTCATGGTTGGATGTGACTTATGGGGGCTAGAAGTGTTACTGTAAATAGCAATAAAGAAACTGCTGGCTTATTGTGTCTAAAAAGACATATTTAGCCACTTGTACGCATGCCCCCATGCGTACGCATGCCCCACATTTTAGCACGGTAAACGTGATAGAACAATAGAACGAAGCAAATGAAAACATTTTAACACTCACTTTTGTCTTTTCTCTAATTACAATCTAAAATATGAACCCTTGTTGTAAAAAAACAAAGTAGTCCTTTAAGGGAGGTAGTCAAGGAATTCCACACACACTTGGGTGGCAGTGTTGTAGAAGGTAGGGCTGACCCAAAAAATTCGAATATTCGAAGCTTCGTTCGAAGGCACGGTATTCGAATTTGAAAAATAAATTCGAATAATCGGCCGCGGCCGTTTGTCCTTCCCATATACACCGACATGCGTTTTGGCACCGAAATGTGTGACACCAATGTCTGAGTAACATACCCAATGCAACTATGCGATGCAGTCACACATTTCGTTACCAAACCATTGTCGGTGTAACATGATCCATGCATGCGTTTGCTGTCTTCCACTCGCTGACAGACACACAACTCAACGCAAGGAAACAAACAGCGAAAATTGGATTTTACAAAACGGACCCCGTCAGCGTCGATCCCGTTTTAAAGAGGAAAAAAGAGCTTAAACCCCAACTTGCTAGGGTTACGTTGTCGTGGTGTTGATGAAGTTTATATCGGATCTGCTGCAAGCTCAATAGTCGCGCCCGCATAGAGTAGGCTACGTTGTCTGAGCCTGACCATCAGCTTTCGGTTGATGAGTGTGGAACTTTAATTCAGACACAGTGCAGTGCAATTATTTACTATAAAATCTACTATTACATTAGCGTGTACAACACCTTGGGACTTGGGAGTTAATCTGTTTGTTATATAGGGCTCGAGTCGCGCTGCAGTGTTTGCTGTTGCAGGCTGCAGCCGCGCTTTGTTAAATTACTGACGTGATGTGATTATGTCAATCCTACTTGTCCTGCAAAAACACCTTTCTTTAATGTAGAAAACATTCGTATCTTCTTCTTCCTCGTTGTATTGTTGTACTATTTAATGAAATTAAGGAGCATTATTATGAGGAAAAAACCGGTGTGTTTTCCCTTTTAAAATTGTGTAAATCGCGCATTTTTAAACACATTTCCTTAACGGTTATCACTTATGTAACCGATAAACTTTTGCTCCCTACCACCCCCCCGGTCGCCGTCATCGAAGCTTCGAAGTTCGAAAGAAAGCTTCGATTAAGCTTCGATTATGAAAAAAGTAATCGAAGGTCAGCCCTAGTAGAAGGAGAATTTACCCATATTTGTCTTATGTGTTTGTGGTACCGGATCGTTGTTTTTTCCAGCCTTTGTCTTCCAGCCTTTGTTGTGTGACTTTCATTCGTGCCGCTCTGTTAATCTGCCTTGTGCCTTGTTTTTCCTCCAGGTCAGATCATTCTCAGCACTCTGTGTGCCTTTCTATTGAAGAGCAGGAAGGTGTGGCTCTTCTCTGCCCACATGCTGCCCCTAGTGGCCAGGCTGTGCGCGTCGCCCCACGCCACGCTGCTAACCGTCAACTACTTCTCCATGGGTCTGACTGGGATCGGAATAGTCATGTTCCTCCTCTCCAATCTCTTTGTGCCGTATCGCCTGGCCAAGGCCGCCTACTCAGAGCTGCTTCACTTGGAGGTAGGCCTGTCACAGTTATTACATAATCGTCTAATCGCAATTATTTGATATAGTCGCAATTATTTTGTCATAATCGTCATAATCGTTTCCATGTTGAAAAAATGTCATATACTTTCAAACACTTAAAAAAATAATAGTGTAAATGGCCGATCTACAAGCTCGAATGTTATAAGTATAAAGTTGTCAAATATGTCAGTAATTTCTTTTAGGTTATGTGTCATGTCTGCCATGTGCTAGAGCCCTGCATCGGGAGCGCGCTCCCGCGGGACCTGCAGGACCCGTCACCATATATTGCGGCGCGGGCGGTAGTTTAATCCCTGCGGGAGGGGACGGGCGGTCAAAATAAACTCGGCGGCGCCGCAAAATCCCGCACTCTCCCGCAATAAGCTTTTATCTATACTTTAGCAAGATGTGAATATATGTAGAGAATCAATGTAACTTCCCCTGCTGAGCGCCTGAGGAGAACGCATGGACCTACAGCACGTGGAATTTATCTTTCTCTCTCTCGCTCTAACTCCCCCTCCCTCCCGCTCTCGTCTGTTAACGGCTAACCGGTGGGCAGATATTTGCGGCGGCATTGTCACTCACTATTTAGCCTAAATAACAACTATTTATTATAATATAGTCCCATCGCCTATGTCCAATCGCAATATAAACACTTTACCTCTGTTAACAAACCTCACAAATGCTCCTCTCTCGCGCACGTACACTTTTGGATCTCAATGGATTATACAAACGTCAACGTGCCTTCTTTAGCAAGTCAAGATGTGAATAGAGAACGAGGACAACGCACCCACATTGATACAGTACGTGGACTGGAGTCTCTCTTTTTCTCCGCCAAGTTCTCTCTCTCTCTCGCCTCTTGCTCTCTCACTCCGTGCCGTGGCTCCCTCGCTCGCCCTCTCTCTCTCTCTCTTTCTCTCATTTGTTCTCACCCACTGTCAGTCCGTCACAAATGTGCTCCTCGCATGGCGCACACGGCACACTTTTTTGTTTGGTAATGGTTTTGGATCTCATTTCAATGTGCCTTCTTGGGAGGGAGGCTGTTGGACGTTCTGCGGTAATGTGCGCCGCGGGAGTCCGCGGGTCAAAATTCACATAATTTGTTTGTCGCGGGTGGGAGCGGCGGAGAGGAATTGTCTGCGGGCGGTCAAAAATAAAATCATTGCGGCGGCGGGCGGGAGTGGTCAGAAATGATGCGGGAGCGGGCGGGAGCGGGATCAAAAAATCAGTCCCGCGCAGACCTCTACCATGTGCAACTTCAAAGCCTAAAAGCCAAACAGAAATGTAATTGTCAACGATAAAAACACAATTTAAATCGTTAATCGCAATTATTCGAGTGACAATTAATCGCCATGTAAAATGTCGTCCGCGTGACAGCCCTGGGTGGAGGTAACTGTGGTACTCTTATTGTGAAATGCTTTTTCCTCCATCTCTTGTATTTGATGATTACCGTTTCTCAATAGGCATAAGCGTTAAACATCTTTCAAATGTTTTATAAATTACCCTGCAAAAAAGCTATGCTTTGTCGAAGTGCAAGACTTGTTTAGTACTTGGCATCATTAGCACATGGGCTGCTCAGGTTTATAACATTTCTAGCTGTTGCTGGTGCCACCGTTCACGCTTTATTTTGAAGTGCCTCGGAAGCTTCGTGCGTGTGCACATGGGTGTCCGCTGACGATTGAGGAAGATAATCCCTTTGTTTACAAAAGCTCGCGAAACTAAAATCCAAACCGGGGCCGACCATCGCGGTAAAGTGTCGCCGTGAAAACAATCAGATCTCTGCTTCCCTGGCGTTCTTTTCATCTCATTCAGAGATAAAGCCCTTATGTTTCAGAGGATAATGTAAAGCAATGCAAGCTGCCTCCGCCATTTTCTCCCCCTCTCTCTCCCTGCCTGCTGCGGGGTCATTCAGAGGGCAGGCTGCAGGCACGTACAGTTAACTCTATGTTGCCTCGTCTCTCAACGAGATAACTCCTTTTAGCAGGGTGACACCTAGTGGCCTTAACTCGTCCCTGAACGAGTTTGGCTCCCCAAGGCCCACAGTACTTAGATCTTGGTGCAAATCTTTTACTTTTTGATATATATAGATATTACACAGAAGATGATTTTGTCTTTCTGGGATGTCAGTTTGTGGGACATAAAAAAACACAATAAAATGATTTCTTCAGAGTTAATAATATATTCAGTTTTCCCACGGTCATGAAATTCCTGGAAATATTTTGAAATTAGAAAAATATTTTTCCAGTACTGGAAAAGTTTTGGAATTGATCAAGGGTCCTGGAAGGTCCTGGAAAAACTAGCTATGCATTGTCTTTGGTTATTGATTTTGTTAATACCTCTGACATGACAAATTAAACATTGGCCAAATTGTCAAATATTAGAGGCAGAAATTTTAAAAATAGCGTTGTGAGCATCTACATGCTCACAACGCCTCGCAAACGTGAGGCGTTGTGAGCATGTAGATCTGCTATTTTCACAATACAAACATGTTATACAAAATTCCTCAACTCGTCAGGGCAGTTAAAATATGATTATTTCGGGGGTCACAGCCTGAAAAGGTTGAGAACCACTGGCATACACTACCTGTCTTTGGGCATTGATGTTATATAGTCCTGAAAATTGGGTTAAATATTCTGGAAACGTTTTGGAAAAGTTTTGGAAATTAACTCATCCACTACATTGGACGAGTTTGACGAGCTATAGTTATGGGTCCACTCTGCTTATGACGAATATGACGAGCTATCAATTAGCTTTAATAACTATAAAACAAAAAAGTATGATCGCCGATTCGCCGTCCATAGCGCTCTGTGGACCCGCCCTATTCACAAAAAACGGATCTGGATGTTCCAGAACGGAAATGGGGGGGCGGGACAACGACGCCTGTATCCTGTCTGCCGAAATGTCATCCGGTTTAATGTTGTGCAACACCAGCGTGGCGCTCCGTCGGTTTCGCTTTGAGCGATGGAAGGCTGTAGTGCTTTGTTGCTTACCCTGCCTGGATCGTATTGTGAATGCAATCGGTGAACCATCGCGCAATGGATTCGCGCGCGCGCGCCCACGTTAAAGGTAGGCAAAATCCTGGCGGTGTGGACCCTCAGAAGGGTCTTAAAAATAGCGGTGGGTGAGTTAATTGGTGAAAATGTGTGGGAACTCTGTATATTAGCTGTAATCGTCCATGTCCCTGTCTTCTCTCTTCTCTCAGGTGATTGAGCTGTACAGGCTCCTGGCTGTGGCCATGTCTCTGTGGTACCAGTTTGCAGTCCCGGTTCTGTTCAGTGTTTTCTGGTTTGTTCTGTTCGTGGTGCAGCTGGGCTCCGACACCGTGTCCAGCAACGCCTCGGCAGGCCATCAGGGAGTCATCTTCATTGTGCTTACAAGGTATTTTAAACGGGTATTGTGTATCATTGTTTTATGCTTTAACTATTGAAAAACAGCAGATATACAAGCTCACAGCGCGGCACCGAGTGCCGCGCTGCGAGCTTGTAGATCTGCTATTTTTGAAAAATCGTGAAAATTAGAATTTTGACCCGATTCTATAAGTGTCTTTTGAATCCTTCTAAGGTTTTTTGAAAAACCTATGTTTCTATGTCAGCAATCTGGCCAGCCATCGTCAAAGAAAAGGTCCTTTTCACTTAACTGGAGCTCAGTTAGTCTGTTCTCGAGAGACTACTATGTCAGTGGTTCTCAAACCTTTTCATGTGAAGGACCCCAAAAATGATATTTATTTGGCCACAAAATTTGAGTTATAAAAGTTTGCTTTGAAAATAGATATATTCAAAGATTTGCACACATTTTCACAACTTTTTCAAAAATAGCAGATCTACAAGCACGGCACCAAGTGCCGCGCTGCGAGCTTGTAGATCTGCTATTTTTCTAAATCCGATGCAAGCATTTATTTTGCAGGAAAAACATTCCTTGGGCTAAAAACGGACCCCATAAAACTATGGTTTAGTGATGAGTCATCACTTCACAGTTTTGTGGCGGCCGTTTCACGGAAAGGAATGTTTTTTCGTGCAAAACCAATGCTTGCATTGGATTCAGAATCCCGAAAAACACCTAGTTTGCCCCCTCATATGCTACTTAAAGCGTATTTATTTTTTTGTATTATTGTACTGTATAGTAAAGTCTATGAGAGCCCAACTTTGATTGGCTCCCACAAGTTTCCCAAGACAAATCTGCAATGGCCCTATAGCCAAAAATGTTCCATATGGCATGTTCTAATTGTGTGCCAAATGTCATGCTTCTATCATAAAGTGCACGATTTTTGCCTGAAACCCTCTGACTATTAGGTTTGTTGAAGACAAAGGCTGGGAAATGTAATTCCCTCCCGATGTTTGGGATGCTATGACAAAATATATATATGTTTACTTTGCAATATATAATACATATATAATATATAATCAGCAGAAATCTGCTTGTTCAGCATCGCCAGGGTTATTGTGCTGACAACGCGTCGCGAGGTTAGTGTGTTCGGGTTTCAGATTGGTGTGTTCAGGTTTTCGGTGTCTAGCACTGGCCGCATTATTATGTTGCTGAAATAGGCTCTCTATATCTCCATCTCTCTATCTGTCCCTCTCATCCCTCCCTCTACCTCCCTCTCTTCTCTCTGCCTGATCAAGCTCTCCCTCTCACTCTGTATCTCCCCCTCTCACACTTATTTCTGACATTTTGATGACTATTTTATTAAACCGTTCAACAGTGCCAGAAATGTCACTACTTTATAGTTGGGTCGATGGGTTCGCTCCGTTGTACAAGACGAAACCTGTTGGATTTTATGTGGACCAACTGAATCATACGGGATTACAGTATGTCATTATTAGATGCCCTGCAAATTAAAAACGGCTTGCACCAGCTGTGTCGACAATGTTGCGTTTACTGTACTTACCGACAACGCTAAATACAACTTGTATTGCATTAGTAATAAGCGACGTGACAACGTAATTACCATTTATTATGTTAGTTTACAAACAGAGCTGTGCAACAGGCTTTAGTCGGGAAGTAACTGAATCATTATTGTGGTATTGCTTGTTGTGTTTATTGTACAACACACATTTATTACAGCAGCTTGTGGCTGTACCAATGTTGATTTCGTCGACTAAAACTATGACGAAAATTTTTTGTCGACTGCATTTTTTCCCTGACGAAAACTAAATAAAAACGAAATAAAAACTAAGCTGTGATGACTAAAAATAAGACTAAATACCGGTATATTGACAATTTCGTCAACAATATAAAAACTAGACTAAAACGTTAGGGAGGGACTAGTGGAGAAGAGAGTCATTTTACGTTTGGTTGCTTTCAGGAGTTGCGTGCTGAAAATAGCAGATCTACAAGCTCTTGCGACCATGTGTAAAATCATTCATTACGACGCCACAAAGGCCTGCCAAAATACATTTTAGTTGACTAAATCAACTGTAGATTTAGTCGCCTAAAATCTGACTAAAACTAAGACTTTTCAGGTGACTAAAATCCCTAAATTACATTTTATTCAAAAGACAAAATGACTAAAACTAAATCAAAATTTGCTGTCAAAAACGACAGTGGGCTGTACACATCAAAAAGATCTTTCCGAGAATGGAAAGGAACGGCCTTTAGCAGTGACATTATTCATGATCAGTGCGGTTGTGTGCCATGCGGTTCCTGGTGACTGAATTTGAGCTTATGTCCCGATGTTTACTTTAATTTCGATATGGACATGAATACGTTTGTGTGTGTGTACGTTATTGACAGGGTTCCCACGCTCATGAAATTCCTAGAAATATTTTGAAATTAGAAAAATATTTTTCCAGTACTGGAAACATTTTGGAATTGATCAAGGGTCCTGGAAGGTCCTGGAAAAAATAGCTATGCATTGTCTTTGGTTATTGATTTTGTTAATACCTCTGAAATGACAAATTAAACATTGGCCAAATTGTCAAATATTAGAGGCATAAATTGTGAAAATAGCCGATCTACATGTTCACAACGCCTCGCAACGCGAGGCGTTGTGAGCATGTAGATCTGCTATTTTCACAATAGAACCGTGTTATACAAAATTCCTCAACTCTTTGTGCTCGTCAGGGTGCCGGGGTCCCCAGTTCAAATATGATTATTTCGGGGGTCACAGCCTGAAAAGGTTGAGAACCACTGGCATACACTACCTGTCTTTGGGCATTGCGCATAGGAGTAAGCGACTGTTATTGAGCTGAATTATTGTTATAGTCCTGGAAATTGGGTTAAATATTCTGGAAACGTTTTGGAAAAGTTTTGGAAATGAATTGGTAAAACATTGTGGGAACCCTGTATTGATGATTTTGCCCTTGCGTCTCTGCTAGGGATGAGACGATAAGAGATATTATCGTTTATCGCGTAAAAAAAAACACTCACGATAATCGTATCGTGGAGATTTCATTCATCGTGAAATCGTCCTCCGTCATGCACTGGGATCAATTCACCTTTTATTTGCAGAGCTGCATATCCGGTACTATTTAAACCCCCTTTAAACGTACTTATGATATACTTACTTGATACAGCCTTTTTTTCACTCTCTACCAAATCCCTTTGCCAAAAAATAGCCGATCTACAAGCTTGTAGATCAGGGATTCCCAAACTTTTTTGGCTCGGGGCACCCCTATAAATATTTTTGTAGGCACCCCTACATTATATTCCTAATTTTCACTTATATTTATAGCATATTTTAGCGATTATGTTGCGAGGAAAACGAGATAATAGCCATTTTGGTTAGAACTGAATGAAAATAACTTTGTACTCAAGTTTAAAATGATACTAAATATATTTTTAAATGTCCAAATACATTTCAAATTATCTCACGGCACCCGTGGACTGCCGTTGCGGCACCCCAGGGTGCCCCGTCGTCACCCACTTTGAAAACCCCTGTTGTAGATCTGCTATTTATTTGGCAAACGTTCCGTCCGCCCCATGATAATGGATGTCGGGGGTATTTTGATTATCGCGATAATATCGTAAATCGCGATTTCTTTGGTCACAATAATTGTGATATGAGATTGTCATATCGTCCCATCCCTAGTCTTTACACATAGCTGGGTCATTTATGGCGAAGGTCCGTTTCTCAATGGATCTGTCATCTAGAAGGGTTATTAGAAAAAATTGGCCGGGTTGTATTTTTCAAAATGGTGGGGAAAATGTTTGACAGCTAGGGTAATTTTCAGTCTCATTCACTTACTATACACTACACTATAAAGGAAAAAAATGACTCCCAAAAAAATCTGCTTTAAGTGAGGGGTCAAACTAGGGGTTTTTAATTATTCTGAATCCATTGCAAGCATTTGTTTTGCACGAAGAACATTCCTTGGGCAAGAAATGGCCCCACAAAACGATGGTTTAGTGATGAGTCATCAATTTTCACAGTCTTTTGGGGTCCGTTTTTAGCTTGCAGTGGATTCAGAATAATTAAAAAACCCTAGTTTGACCCTTCACATCCCACTTAAAGCAGATTTTTTTGGGAGTCATTTTTTCCTTTATAGGGTAGTGTATAGTAAGTGAATGAGACTTAAAATTACCCTAGCTGTCAAACATTTTCCCCGCCATTTTAAAAAAAGACACCCCGGCCAAATGTGTTTAATAACCCTCCTAGATGACAAATCCATTGAGAAACGTACCTTTGCTTTCGTGGACACGGAACTGAAATGCTTTACCTAACTAATAGTCAGCTGCATATCCGGTACCATTTAAACCCTCTTTAAACGTACTTATGATATACATACTTGATACAGCCTTTTTTTCACTCTCTACCAAGTCTCTTTGCCAAAAAATAGCCGATCTACAAGCTCACAACGTTGTGAGCTTGTAGATCTGCTATTTATTTGGCAAACGTTCCGCCCCGGGATAATGGATGTCGGGGGGTATTTTGATTATCGCGATAATATCGCGAATCGCGATTTCTTTGGTCACAATAGTCGTGATATGAGATTTTCATAGCCTTTACACACCCGCTGTCCTTCTCTCCACAGTGTGTCGGAGTGCTGCTCCACCCCCTACTCCCTGCTGGGCCTGACGTTCGTGGTGTCCTACCTGGCTCTGGGGCTGCTCAACCTCTGCAAGTTCTACCTGGGGGGATACGCCGCTGTTCAGAACGAGAACGTCATGCACAGGTGACGTCTGACGTTTGTGCAGCTTTTTTTCCGTTTTGGCAAACCCATTTAGGGCCTAGAATTATTGAATGCTTTAACCAGTGAAAAATAGCAGATATGCAAGCTCACATAGCGCGGCACCGAGTGCCGCGCTGCGAGCTTGTAGATCTGCTATGTTTGGAAAAAGTCGTGAAAATGTGTGCAAATCTTTGAATATGTTGTATTTTCAAAGCGAACATTTGTAACTACATTTTTGCTTCTGGGGAAGGGTCCCTGGAACTAAATATTTTGAAATGGGGGTCCGTGGCCAAATAAATATCATTTTGGGGGTCCTTGACATGAAAAGGTTTGAGAACCACTGACACAGTAGTCTCTCAAGAACAGACCAACTGAGCTCCAGTTAAGTGAAAAGGACCTTTTCTTTTACGATGGCTGGCCAGATTGCTGACATAGAAACATATTTTTTTTTCCAAAAATCTTAGAAGGATTCAAAAGACACTTATAGAATCGGGGTCAAAATTCAAATTTTCGCGATTTTTCAAAAATAGCACATCTACAAGCTCGCAGCGCGGCACTCGGTGCCGCGCTGTGAGCTTGTATCTGCTATTTTTGGAGCTGTGTGGAGCTCCCTATACATGGCCGTGTGTGTATCCGTCCGTCTATGTATGTGGGTATGTATGTGGGTCCGTATGTAGCCTCAAGAATGTGGTAGTACCTTTTATGACCACACATGTTAAGGGAGGGGCGCTGTTTTCAACTGCAATACACACACACACACACACACACACACACACACACACACACACACACACACACACACACAGCTCCACTTCGAACAGAGGTTCGATTTTTTTATATTTAAAGCATAAAATATTGCGTCATAATGTGTTCAGGCCTAAATGGGTTTATTTGCACAGGAACGTGTGGGGAGACGGTAAGCTGAGGGCAGAGAGAGAGAGAGAGAGGGAAAACAAGCGACGCAGGTCACCAGCTGGAATCAATGTTTTATTTGGATCATGGCAATGCAATGAGAAACTCTTAACTCTGTAGAAACACCTTTTCCCCTCCCTAATTAGTTCCCTGTTTCTCTCCAAATGTAGTCATTTTGTCAAGGTGTCAGGTGTGTGCGCTGAACAAAACACAAATAACTCAGCCTTATTTTACATTGCCAAATGTAACCAGACGTGCAAGCTAAAAACAAAAAGAAGATAACATACATTATCTTTTCTTTGACCCCATTCAGAATGAGACTAGTTATCCTGACAAATATTACTCTGGGGAAATATTCTAGTTTGACGGTGCTGGCAGGCCGTTTATAATGCAATTTAGGAACGAACCCACAGGCCGTATAAAAGTTGTCCTCGGGCCGCAAACAACGCAAGTAAGTAAATTCAAAGATCCACATGAGTGGAAAAAAACCTGCTCTGAAGAAGGCTTTACGCCGAAACGCGTTAGCGTTCAGAATAAATGGAACTTAATATCTGAGCTTGTCTTGTACTTTCACTTTGGTGTGCTGCTTTTTCCACTCATGTGGATCTTTGAATTCAGTTGTACCCAGAGCTAAGCACCCACTGCCCAAATCAGTGGCAGCAATCAGAGGAAGCAAGTATCTATCTATCTAGGTCGTCCTCAGACGAGCCCTCCATCGTTGTTTCCAGTCATCTCGGTTCTCCATACATCTGGCCAGCTCATTGGTGTTCTGTGTCCCTACGTCTTCCTTGAGTATGTCCACGTATGTTCTTGTGGGACGTCCTCGCGACCGGTGCCCATGTGTTGGCTCCCACAGTACCAATTTGCTGGCTGGAAGCTCCTGGTGTCTTTGGCAGTGCATGGGTCGACTCAACTGAGAAAGACCTCAAAGTAAGGAAGGCACTCGCTTGGAGGGCCCTGAACGGCATGAACAGTGTATGGAACTCTAGCCTCCCCCGCCAAATCAAAGCTTAGCTTCTTCTTTGCAACAGTGGAGTCTGTTCTCCTCTATGGCAGTGAATGCTGGACCCTGAAGCCAACCCTGCAGAAGTCTCTAAATGGGTGCTACACTAGAATGTTGCGTGCAGTACTCAACATCAACAGGAGCGCACATGTTACCAACAGGAGCCTGTATGAGGGAATACCAAGGGTAAGCGAGAAAATTGCCACCAGAAGAATGAGATTAGCAGAGGAAGCAAGTAAGTTACTGCAAATGGCCCCGGACAGCACTTTGTACACCCCTGCCTTACTGTTTGGTTTTGGAGCGGGTGTAGCCTGAGGCACCGTGGAGGATTCCAACCCCTGTCTCCACGGTGGTGGGCGCCAGTGACAGAAATCCCAAGCATCTAGAGCAGTGTTCTGCATGTATGTTATGTTGTTATGTACACATATGTATTTCCCCCCCTCAAAAGTAGATCAATAAAATCTTGGCTATACTTGCATTGTGACAGGGGCCTTCAACGTTTTCAGGCCAAGGACCCCTTAGTTGAGAGAGAGATGAAGCAGGGACCCCCACAACCACCTTAGATTCCACATAGTTTCATTGTTTGACAGCATCGTCAGTATATTTTGGATTCATGTCAATTTGTGATTCAATACTTAATAAACTTGACCTTTCACTCTGCTCTTTTTACCCCTGAGCTTGTAGATCTGCTATTTTTAGATAAAGTTCTCAGGATATGGACCCTAGGGTT
Source organism: Nannobrachium achirus (assembly GCF_963921795.1). Lineage (NCBI taxonomy): Eukaryota > Metazoa > Chordata > Actinopteri > Myctophiformes > Myctophidae > Nannobrachium > Nannobrachium achirus. The sequence continues at coordinate 56,142,446 of NC_137827.1, read as the reverse complement.
CAAGTGGTAATATAAAAAAGGAGAAAAAAAACGGTATCACTCAAAGATTTGGGAGGACCCCCTTAGTAACTCTGAGGACCCCCTAGGGGTCCCGGACCCCCTGTTGAAGACCAATGCATTATGACATCACAAAGCAGAACCACTTCTGGCCGTAAACGAGGACTGGCCGTGAGCAAGGTGTTTTGTTTCAGAAACGCTGACATTCAACGTATCTTATGCTTTTCTCTGACAACAAGACTGACAGCCGCACAAGGAAGGACGAGCTAATTACTCATTTTTTTTTACTCATTTGTTTTTTGTTGTGCCTGAGATTATTGAATGCTTTAACTATTGAAAAATAGCAGATATACAAGCTCACAGTGCGGCACAAGCTCACAGAGCTTGTAGATCTGCTATTTTTGAAAAAGTCGTGAAAATATGTGCAAATCTTTGCAATATATGTATTTTTAAATTGAACGTTTGTAACTACAATTTTGCTCCTGGGTGGTCCCTGGAACTAAATATTTTGAGATGGGGGGTCCGTGGCCAAATCCATATCATTTTGGGGGTCCTTCACATGAAAACGTTTGAGAACCACTGATATAGTAGTCTCTCAAGAACAGACTAACTGAGCTCCAGTTAAGTGAAAAGGACCTTTTCTTTGACGATGGCTGGCCAGATTGCTGACATAGAACCATGGGTTTTAAAAAAAAAAACCTTAGAAGGATTCAAAAGACACTTACAAAATCGGGTCAAAATCGGGTCAAAATTCAAATTTTCACGATTTTTCAAAAAATAGAAGATCTACATGCGAGCTTGTATATCTGCTATTTTTCATTAGTTAAAGCATAAAATAATACTCAATAATGTGTACCCGGGTCTAAACGGGTTGATTTGTTTGTGTCTCTCATCGTCAGAGGTGTGACTGAAGGTGTGACGCTGCTCCTACTGGCACTGCAGACGGGTCTGCTAGACATGCAAGCCCTACAGCGCACCTTCCTCCTCAGCATCATCCTCTTCATCGTGGCCACCTCCACTCTGCAGTCCATGATCGAGATCACCGACCCGGTCATTCTAGCACTGGGTGCATCACGCAATAGGTCAGGGGTTCCCAAACTTTTTTTTTGTCTCAGGGCACCCCATAAATATTTTTTTCAATCCGAGGCACCCCTACATTATAATTTTCCACTCCCAGCACCTTATATTTATAGCGTATCGTCGTTGTCGGGTGGAAACCTTGTATGTCCAAAACCGTTCATTTTGTATTTATCATCTATAAAATGTACTAAGCTAGTGAAAACAGCAGATCTACAAGCACACGAGGCGTTGTGTGCTTGTAGATCGTCTGTTTTCACTAGTTTTGTGCGACGGTCTTGTATGATGAAGCAGGGCTTACCAAAAGACGTACACATTTGAAACTTGGAGATACAAGGTTTCTGCCCGACAGTGACGATATTCTAGTGATTATGTTGTGAGGAAAACGTTGAGATAATAGCCATTTTGGTTAGAACTGACTGAAAATAACTTCAAAATTATACTAAATATTTTTTCAAGTCTCCAAATACATTCCAAATATTATCAAATTATCTCGCGGCACCCTGGACTGCCGTCACGGCACCCCAGGGTGCCCCGTCAGGCCGTCACCCACTTTGGTAAACCCCTGCAATAGGTAACATACAAAACATATGTCCACTGTTATTATTGTATTCACAAAATACAACAACCTGCGGTCAAAATCCTTTCTATAATGATCATTATTTCATTGATCAAGGGTTTCAGTTACCAAACATCCTTCAAAATGTAATGCAATTTGTTTTGAATTAAAGGTTTCAAGCCAACACTATAAATACAGTATGTAGGCCTGTCACAATTATTACATACGTAATCGTCTAATCGTAATTATTTGACATAATCGCAATTATTTTGTCATAATCGTCATAATCGTGTTGAAAAATGTTCATGTATTTATTTAATAGTGTAAATAACAGATCTACAAGCTCACAACTAGGGATGGAGCTTGTTCATTTGATAATGACCACCTTATCGATCCTGCTTATTGAGCCGGGCTTTTATTGAGCCCACTATTGAGCTTTTTCTAATATTTTGTGGAAAGACGTGAGATGACACATTCTGGTGACTTTCTTATTGGCCAGTAGTGACTGAATGTGTGGCTGACCACCATCTATGAAGATGGCAATTTACGGAAAAGTAAAAAATATCATTACATATCATTAAAACAACCTTTTGTCATTGTGCAATAAGTGTTAACTCATACTCTGCGATCCCCGTCGAAACCGGGGATTTCCCGCTGTACCTCTCTGCGATGCCCGTCGTTCCCGGAAATTTAATTAGCTTTAATCATTATGAAACGATTAAAAGTATGATCGCTGTATATATCCGTTTCGGAGACTTTAGGCCCGCCTCCTAACTGTATCCGGTCGCATTTCCCGTTTGGACCGGATCTAGCTTTCCGTATCCGGTCTGAGCCTGGGCCATAGTCCCGCCTCCATTGGTTTACATTGTAACAGAAGGGGAAAGCTCCTCGGCGATGGAAAGCTCGTTTTTCAATCCGATTTTTGCGTTTGGAAACTTTGATCCAGTCTCTACACGCCTGGATTATGATCCCCGCACATATTGTGCGTTTTGTGCGTGAACGTGTCCACGTGTTACCATAGCGCACAGCTGGCTTTTTTCAATGTTTTTTCATGTAAACACTGGCGGATAAGCAAGGATACAGCGTGGCAACGGATATGTCTATTTCAATGGGGTTTTTTTTATTCGAAAGATGTCACCGAGTCTACACGTCTACTAGATGAGTCGCGCACAGATTGTGCACGATGCGTGCGCGTGCCCACGTTAAAAGGTAAGGACAATTTGGCAGCTGCTTACTACAGCTATATGTTTAAAATGGCAGCAGACTTGTTAAATGGCTTTGTATGATGAATAGTACAGTAAAGATTTCTTGATCGCCTCTTGACTTGATTGTTTAAATATGAAGTCATGGGCCGCTATGCTCGATAACAGGCTTGATAAGCTCAAAGCTTATTGATACCGGGTAATCAATACATTTGTTACAGAGTTTGTAACAGGCTTGTGTTTCGAGCTCCATCCCTACTCACAACTCAACGCCTTGTGAGCTTGTAGATCTGCTATTTCCAGCACTATCAATGGACTTTTTCAAGTATAAAGTTGACAAATATGTCAGTCATTTCTTTGTATATTTAGGTTACGTGTAATATTTGTCATGTGCAACTTCAAAGCCTAAAACCCAAAGAAAAAGGTAATTGTCAACGACAAAAACACAATGAAATCGTTAATCGCAATCATTTGAGTGACAATGAATCGTCATGTAAAATGTCATGATCATGACAGCCCTAACATTACGTGCAGTTTCTACAAAGATCATTATTTCAAGGGGTTCAGTTACCAAACATCCTTCACAATGTAATATACATAATTCGTTTGAATTAGAAAAGCCTCTCACTGCTACCAACACTATAATGACTACAATACAGTATGTGCAGAATACATATCGTCACTGTCGGGCAGAAACCTCATATCTCCAAGTTTCAAATGTGTACGTTTTTTTTCGTAAAGTAAGTAAAGCCCTGATTCACCATACAAGACTGTCGCACAAAACTAGTGAAAATAGCAGATCGGATATTTCCACTAGTTTAAATTGTTTTCAATTTTTCTTGAAAATGAGAAACAGTTCTGGACATACAAGGTTTCCACCCGACAGCGACAAAACGTTATTGTCCATCACATTTAGCATAAAATGGAAATGTGTCTTTGGCACAGAGTTAGTAATAATAAAAACATACATAGAATACACAAATGCATTAAAAACTATATAAAATGCATCCCATAACATAGCGGCAGTGATCTAAGGGCTGTAGGGAATTATTCAAACATTACTACTACTAAGCCTTTAAAGGACAACTTTGTTTTTTTACAACACGGATATTTCAGATTGTAATTAAAGAATATAAAAGATGACTGTTAAAATGATTTCATTTACTTGTTTCTATTGTTTTAGAGATTTTTATTTCAGTGTTTCGGGGCATGCGTACAAGTACTAAATATGTCATTTTACACAGAATAAACCCATTACGCAACCTTTCATGGTTGGATGTGACCTATGGGGGCCAGTAGTGTTACTGTAAATACAAATAAAGAAACTGCTAGCTTGTTGTGTCTAAAAAGACATATTTAGCCACTTGTACGCATGCCCCCATGTGTACGCATGCCCCACATTTTAGCACGGTAAACGGGATAAAACGATAGAAAGAAGGAAATGAAAAAATGTTAACACTCACCTTTTCTTTTCCCTAATTACAATCTAAAATATGAACCCTTGTTGTAAAAAAACAATGTTGTCCTTTAAGCCTCCTGCCCGATGGTAACAGCTCAGTTGAGGGGCGAAGAGGGTGTGTAGTCATTGTAAATCTGAATTAGCTTTTTAAATCTGTGGAACAGATTTCATTAAAGACGTGCGATTGTGCTGAGACATTCAGGCTACCTAGGCGACCTATTTGCCTATTGGCTGTCCCCATGTCACATGGTAACCAAGCTAGTTTCATGATTGGGAGCGGCCTTGCACTGTTCTGGCGCTGTTCTAGAGATGGGATTTATGGCTCTTTGAAGTGAGCCGAATCTCTGGGATCCGTTCCTTTCAAAGAGCCGTTCAAAAGACTGGCTCATTCTAGTCACTAGTTGTAGTTACTTTGTAGATTTTGATTATAATTATCACTTATACATTAACCCTATATACATTTATTTCGGACATAATAGGTACATACTAGGCCTACCTGCCATTTGAAAATAGCCGATCTACAAGCTGTGAGCTTGTAGATCTGCTATTTTCAAATGTTTTTTTCTCCCTACATTTTATTCATTGGAAAAATTGTGAAATGGGACATTTTGCATAATGTAAAGTACTTTCTAGCTACTATTAGTACTTTAACTACATTTTGATACCAATACTTTGATATTTTTACTCAAGTAGCCTACATTTTTTATTCCAAACTTGAACTTGTGGCAGAGTATTTCTACATTGTTGTACCTTTCCCACCACTGTTGTTCATTAGAAAGGAACGGCTCCCTATACTGCGAACCGGATCCCATCGTTCATATCAAAGAGCCGTTCAAAAGACTCGATTCGTTCGCGAACATCCCGCCTCTACGCTGTTCTTCTTCTCGAGTTTGGAAAAAAAGGATCCGTTCCGTTTGTCACATTGTCATGATCGTAAAACTATCTAGTTTTAACGTTCAGAACGTTTTCTTTTTGGACAATAAAAACATTGACAGCCAGGGGGAAAAAAATCCATGAAGGACACGGAATGCAATCGTTTAATCGCCGTTGGAAAATTGACTTAATAGACTATTCTGGATGTGTGGCTAACGGCTAACGCTAACGTTAGCTAGCGCTAGCTGCAGGCTAACGCTAGCTAGCGCTAGCTGCAGGCTAACGCTAGCTAGCGCTAGCTGCAGGCTAACGCAGGCATGTTACGTTGTTGCGCACGTAATACATTCACTTCAACCTCGTGTTGAGCAGTTAAACCTATTTGCTACGTACGTCTACAAAAACGTTCTTATTTCAAAGATAAAGTGCTTACTGAAGTCTCACAGATGTCACAGTATGGTACGCTCAAGCAGAATTACCCGTATCTTTCGTATTGTTTAATAAGCAGCATTTTAATCCGATCAGACGTCATTTTCTGTTGTTTTTCAGCCATGCAACCCCATCGGTTGCGAGGTGTACTGCACTTAGATACATTAATACCTTTTTAACACATTGACCGCCATTTTAACATACCTCCGTACTCCCACCTGCCATTCGTCTCCATAGACTTCCATGTAATTGGGTGTGCACGGATCATGCACACCCATGCCTAGATAATGCACCACGTGTGTCCACATTGCTCACAGCTTTCAAACAAAAAAATCCGAATGGAAATCCGTTCAGGCATTCATGAGATAACAGCCACTATGTTTAACAAAGATGGCTGCCAAAATGGCTGCCATGCTTGAAAGATGGGGTTGCTATGGGGGTTAAACATGCAATTTCGCGATTGCTATCATGCCTACTCCATTTTTTGGGGTAAAAAAAAATGTTGAAAAAAATTTTTTTTTGATTTTTTTTTTTTTTTAATTCTCGGGACTATCGGGCCTGGCGGGGAAAGACATTGGAATAATCTCGGGACTATCGGGCCTGGCAGGGAATGAGTTAAGGAAACGACGACCGATCGGATTAAAATGCTCCTCTTTAAATAATACGATCATTACGGGACATTCTGCTGGAGCGTACCCTATGGTGACATCCGTGGGCCTTCACTAAGCAATTTATCTTTGTAATCTGACCGTTTGTGTAGACGTACGTAGCAAATTGGTTAAACTGCTCAACAGCAGATTGTGTTGAATTCACGGTTGGCGCAGCGTAGCGTCTTTACATTTAGCCCAATAATGCTAATCTACAAAGCAATAACTGATTGATTGATTGAAGAATTTATTAGAAGTTTGCAATAGAAAAAAGTACAGTTTCATGACAGTACAAATCACTGGTACAAGGTCAACTAAAAGGAGATCCTAGAAAGCCGAGGCTTATTTCCACAGGAACCACACTTTAAGTAACCTGACTTTCGCCAGATAGTTGCAGCAGTGCGTAACGCTCTGCCATGCAACGCAATGCTGCCACCATCTGGCGAAAGTCAGGTAACACTTTAAGTATCTCATATAACATTGAAAGACAGACGGATAGAACATAGTACTTTATCTAACTTTAACTAAAGTTTAAAACATACATAAACCACTTTAGCCCTATGTTATACCAAGGCTATTTGAAAATAGCCGATCTACAAGCTCACAACACATTGCGGTGCGACGCGTTGTGAGCTTGTAGATCTGCTATTTTCAAACATTTTGTACTTTTACTTTTGGTACTTTAAGTACATTTGGATACCAATACTTTTGTACTTTTACTCAAGTACATTTTTAATTCTGGACTTTTACTTGTAACAGAGTGATTCTACATTGCAGAATTGATACTTTTACTTAATTATAAAAACTAGCCCTTACCCGTTCAAAGATATGAGCTCTGAAATGATGTGCAGTGGGTGGGTTATGGGATGTGCACTGTGCACACAGTATATGAGGGATGGAAAGTAACTTTAACTGGTGCTTGCATGATAATATGTAGGAGCATCAATGTAAGAAATACCCGTTCCATTTAACGGCTACAGAGATGCTGTGTACCGATCTGCATGATTTTTGGACAACATCTGTAACAGGGCCCGCCCGCCCGCACACACTCCCCCCCCCCCCGTGTGTGTGTGTGGGTTTGTGTGTGATTGTGCATGGCCTGAACAACAGCGCCCCTCCCTTAACATGTGTGGTCACAAAAGGTACTGTAGGCTAAATAGATATAGATACACCATAAAAATGCAAATATACAGCATATGATTTGTGAAAGTGACAAACGGGCTTCACAGTTATGTTAGGTGTGTTCATCTGCTAATGGTGATGCGATTTCAGATCAATTGCTCCAGCCACTGAGGAGAAACGCTGTTTCAGACAGACAGACAGACAGACAGACAGACAGACAGACACTCAGACAGACAGACAGACAGACAGACAGACAGACAGACACTCACTCAGACATTCGCAAAATTATAGTATAGATGTAGGTACTTTTTCCACCACTGTGTAAACGTTTGTGTTCTCATGCCAATAAAGCTTCTTTGAATTGAAGATTGAATTGAAGATTGCTCCCCATGTGGCGGAGTACACAATAATGGTAAATAAAGTAGCTTACTCTAAAATAATCCATCCATCCATCCATCCATCTTCAACCGCTTATCCAGCATCTGGTCACTGGGGTAACAGTTCCAACTGAGATTTCTAGAGTTCTTTAATAATAATAATTAATATAAACAATACTAATGATTATAATTGCGACCGTCAGGTCGCAGTTACTATGAAAACCTCCACCGCCTCACGTCACATCACACTTTTTTGCCCCTATCCATGTGAAATTTTCCACACACAATCCTTGTCTGCCAATCCACAACCTCCACCCTTCCAGGGACCCCCGCAGCTCCAGGGACCCCCGCCAAATTTTTTAAAACACATTTTTGAATACTGCTCCTACAGTTTTTGCCCTAAAATCACACAAATCGCTACACAGTATGTCTACACTTATCTCATCGACATGGATCTGTCCCATATAGCGCCACCATCAGGTCGATTTTTTAACACATTTTTGGACCTAAACTTTTTTTTTTCTAAATTTTTTTTTTCAAACTTTTTTTTTTTTCAAAAAAAATTTTTTTTTAAACTTTTTTTACACTAACGTCAACACACCAATCCACAGATTTTATATTGACTGTGTGTCAATTCTTGTTTGTTATACTCAATAGTGTTGACGGTGTTTGTATTGCCTTTGCTTCAGGAGCCTGTGGAAGCACTTCCGTGGCCTCAGCATGTGCCTGCTCCTGCTGGTGTTCCCAGGGTTCATGGCCTATCAGATCGGACAGTTCTTCCACATGGACTTCTGGCTGCTCATACTGGTGTCCAGTTTCATGCTCACCTCTCTTCAGGTAACAGAGAAGTTACAAGACTCATTCTTCATGTTAAGAAAACTCCTTTGTCAGAGTGGCCTACAAACAAAAATGACTGAGCAAAGGAAAGCCTTTGACACCCTGTTACACAAGTAGGCTATATGACATCTTTGACTGTCAATAAAGTTAAGCGTTTTCAATTCAATTCTATCTAGACCAGGGGTCTTCCACGTTTTCAGGCCAATGACCCCTTTCTTGAGAGTGATGAGGTACACAGTATCTCTACAGTCATGTCATCAAAATGCATCTGTCCCATCTAGTGCCACCGTCTGGCCGATTTTTGAAAAACACATTTTTGGACACTGTTTTTGCTCAAATTCACCATATTCCCTCCTGATTGGCTACCATTGCCTTCTAAAGTTTGTCTATGCGACCTGACGGTCGCTTATCTCCCGATTTAGGGAGTCGTACTGGTACTGTATGTTTGTCTGTTTACTGTTGAGTGAGAAAACAATGTTAATATTTAGCTAAAATCTGGGGACCCCTCAAAATAATTGGTTGGTTTTCAACCATAGGCTGAGAACCAACTGATCTTTTGATCTTTCTTTTTTTGGGGGGGGTTTCTTTTACCATTGGGTTCCTCAGGTCACAGGCACCATGCTGATCTATTCCCTCTTCATGGTGGAGCTCTTCCGCAGCGACCCCATCGACAGCCTGGACGAGGTGAGACGAGACGGTGTCTCCACCCTACGCCTGTTCAGAGACATCCTATATATCGTGATACAATGAGGGAGCCTCGTAAAAGATCCTGTTGAATTGTTAATACGGAGATTCATTGCAGAATTCATTTAGACCTGCATTTTTGTCTAAATCGGTAGTTTCTCAAACTTTAAAATGTCATGGTCTCCCCTTAAACTCTTTCTCAGCCTGATCACACTTTTACACAATTATAGCTAAGGTGTTCTCAGCCTGATCACACTTTTACACAATTATAGCTAAGGTGTTCTCAGCCTGATCACACTTTTACACAATTATAGCTAAGGTGTTCCCAGCCAGAACACACTTTTACACACTTTTTCTAAATAGGTGAAATAAATGATAATGATCGGAAAAAAAAAAAACGATCGGTAGCCCTTCTCTGTCTCACCACCGGTCTAACCAATAGCATGATTCTTCTCTATGCATGAACCGGAAGTGCTTTTGATTGCTTCCGGGGCAGATTAGCCTTTTCCCATAGACTTACTGTATAGACGTTAGCGTTAGCATAGCCGTTGTCCTAGCGGCTAGGCTAATGAAAAATTTTCCATGGATTGTACACACGGAGATGATCACATGCACCCACATAGATGTGCACGGATCGTGCACGTGAAACGCACGGGTGAAAAGACGACTCGGCCAAAATCCCCACTATATGCCAATGCAGATCCAGATAGTTATGGTGAGTTTATGACCGTGGGATCGAAAAAAATAAGGAAAAATGTCCAAGAAGGAGGGGGGGTGGGCTGATGTTTATAAACATAATATCAGATCATAATACAATATTAGAAATTTCCGGCTAGTCCACAGACAAGCCCATTCTGACCAGGCTGTGAAAGAGTTAAAGGGGAAGACCACCAATTTTCAATATTGAAATATGTCATTAATATACCTTAGAGGAGTTGTGTGGAAATAGAAAAAAAGTTCCCCCCCTTTCTGTGTTGCCTAGAACTGGAAGATTGCCCAAGTTGCATACAGTACTTGTAAGGATCAATTTAGACCTTCCAAAAGGAACCCAGAGAGTCCCTGGTTCCCACTTTGAGGACCACTGGTCTAAATGGTCTGTCACTCCTTTTTCTTTTAGTTTCTGTTACCTTATAGATGGTTGTACTGCTAAGTAACTTGAAAAATGACCATACAAACCCAACATGAAAAAATAATCATGATAAGATTGTGTATTGCGATAAACTCGGGAAAATATTGTGATATTGTATTTTTTTTCCATATCGCCCCCACCCATAAGGTGATCTACTGGGGTCCGTGGCCAAATACATATCATGTTGGGGGTTCTTCACATGAAAAGGTTTGAGAACCACTGACATAGTGGTCTCTCAAGAACAGACTAACTGAGCTCCAGTTAAGTGAAAAGGACCTTTTCTTTGACGATGGCTGGCCAGATTGCTGACATAGAAACACAATGTTTTTCAAAAAAATCTTAGAAGGATTCAAAAGTAGGGATGTCCCGATACCACTTTTTTGCTGACCGAGTACGAGTACAAGTACTTCATGTTGAGTACTCGCCGATACCGAGTACCGATACGAGTACAATTAATAATACAAAATGTATTTAAATTACGCTTTTTTTTTTCCCTCTAAAAAAATATATTATCCAATTTATATATCCGCATCCATCCTCATCCGCAACTATAACATAATGTCAAATTATTCTTTTTTTCTGGTATTCTCAGAAATGCATTCATTGATTTAGCCCACAGCAATCTGAGTTCCCAGAGGTCATTTCTTCCGCCACTAGGTGGCGAAGCCCACAGAATCTCTATTCTCTTCAATCAATCGTCTTTTTTCAGCTGTGCTACACTGGCAGGCAGGCACGTACACACATTGACAATTTGACATCAAAGGGGGCTTGAGCCCCTGCCAGATCAGTCTGTAAAAAGTGTCCATGAATGCATTTTTCTACTATGGTAAAAAATGCAAATGTCCCCGGGCCCTTTCCATACCATAACTGAAGGCTGCATTCAAGAGAATTGTCCACCAAAAGGCCTTCTAGAAATATCAGCCCCTGCCTCTCTAAAATGTCTCTGCACGTCCCTGCAGACAGACACACACTTCACCGAGAGAGCGAGCTTTCAAGACAAGAGCGACAGTGACAAACAAACAAACACACACACACAGCTTTCTAGTGGGAAGTTTAACTTACCTACAGTAGCCTATACTTTGCAATTTGCGTGAGGTGGTGAAGGATATATGAAAGAGATTCAACTTTAGAGGTAAGTTTAGCGCAACAAGGCATGCCGTGATGCTGATGCCTTTAAGTGGTCGCAGCTGTATCGTTGGAGCACTGGTGCCTCGTTCGCAGTGCGGCACTGTGAGCTTGCATATCTGCTATTTTTCAATAGCAAAAGTATAAAATAATTAAGGCCCTGGCTTTCACCTTGAGCCCTAGTAACTCAGTCCCACTTTTCTCCCCCTTGTGACGCCCCAGCAGAGTATCGGGCGCTGCCGTGAGAAGTATCTGGCGAGTACGAGTACAGCAAAATAGGGTTGTATCGGGTCGAGTACCGATACCACGAGTACCGATACCGCATCCCTATTCAAAAGACACTTATAGAATCAGGTCAAAATTTAAATTTTCAAGATTTTTCTAAAATAGCAGATCTACAAGCTCGCAGCGCGGCACTCGGTGCCGCGCTGTGAGCTTGTATATCTGCTATTTTCAATAGTTAAAAGCATAACATAATGATACACAATAATTTTTTTCCATATCGCCCCCACCAACCCATAAGGTGATCTACTGGGTGAACGCCATCAGCCGCGTGCTGGAGTTCGTGGTGGCGCTGTGCGTGGTGGCGTACGGCACCTGGGAGTCCCTGTTCGGGGAGTGGAGCTGGATGGGCGCCTCGGTCATCATCGTCCACTCCTACTTCAACGTGTGGCTGCGGGCGCGCTCGGGCTGGCGCAGCTTCCTGCTGCGGCAGGAGGCGGCCAAGAAGATCAGCCTGCTGCCGCGGGCCACCGCTCTGCAGCTGCAGCAGCACAACGACGTCTGCTCCATCTGTTTCCAGGTATAGGCCTGTCCAGTGGTGGGAAACAATACTCACATGTTTCACTTCACTTGTTTCAAGTAAAAGTATCAATCAAGTAAAAAAGTCCGGAATTCAAAATGTATTTGAGTAAAAGTATGAAAGTGCAGTGATGTTACTAGGTTTTCAATGTAATGGGTCCCGGGACCCACAGGTGTTCATTCAAATGGGTCCCAGAAAAGTTTTATGAGTCCTCAATACAATGTTTTCGAGCGCTGTGAGCTTGTAGATCGGCTATTTTCAAAATGTTTGCCTATTTCTTATATTTATTTTACAATTTGGCTAATGTTTGAACTTAGAACTACTAAAACTACTAAAACATGTGCCCCTGATGAATTCGGGCGCGCAAAATGGTGTCGGACGTCGGTGGAATCAAAACATTGACGTTTCTATCGCCTGTTTAAGACTTTCTACGTGGATTTTATTTGTGTTAACGTAGGGTAAAGTAGGATGCTTTCACCCATGAACAATGGTGGTGTCTGTGGAATTTTTTTTTTTTTTTCTTTTACCCGGTAAATTATTTTAACATGGACTCCAATAGAGGCGCATCCCCGGGACCCCAGGACCATGACATGAATGAGTGTAACGCTTATCCGGTCGGGGGTCCGGGGGACGGAAAGCGATCAAACTTCTGGTCGGAAAAGCGACCGGAAGCACTTTTCCGAGGGTGATTAGAGCCTGATTTGCGGTAAACAGCGATTATACTTTTTAATGTTTTATAGCAATAAAAGCATATTAACGTCTTGGGATTATCGGGCCCGGCGGAGAGTAACATAGGGATTTTCTCTGTACTGTCGGGAGAGGCGGTAAATGAGTTAAAAGTTCCAAAAGTAAAAGTACAAAATGTTTGAAAATAGCCTAGATATAAAATAGGACTAAAGTGGCTAACGTATGTTTTATAAGCTTATAATTTATATCTGCAAAGTTTACATTTGATTGTATTTGTTGTCTTTTTTTTTTATTTTTATTAATTCGAAAACATCACATTTTTCCACAGGAAATGATCTGTGCCGTGATCACGCACTGCGGGCATTTCTTCCACGGCAACTGCCTCCGCAAGTGGCTGTACGTCCAGGAGACCTGTCCCATGTGCCACCAGTCGGTCCGACCCACGCTGACCGCTCAGAATCCGGGGGCGGCGGGCGACACTCAGGCAGCAGCAGCAGCAGCAACACCGCCTCAGAGAGACGTGGGACAGGGGACAGGGGCAGATCCAGCTGCGGGGCAGAGCGATCCCTCCACGGGCCACTCTCCCTCACAGGTATAGGGATGGGATGATAATCGTTACTATCGTTTATCGCGATGAGAATAGTGATGGGCAATCCCGTTCATTTCAGTGAACGGATCATTTCGTCCACGTTCACGGTAATGATCCGTTCAAAAGATTTGTTGAAATGATTCGTTCATAGCTCGATCGTCCCGTGAAAAACACAATCGCGAGAGCGTTTTTTTAATTACGTCGCGAGTACAGCCCGCCATCGCGTCCTGTCTGCCGGGCCGAGGCTATTAGGGGGAGGGGCGGGGGTGTGAACGAAAGTGTGAACGACCCATTTCAGGGATTTGAACGAATCGTTCGCGAGTCATGCTAATGATTTCGAATCTTATGAACGAATCACTCATGAACGACACATCACTAGATGAAAAACAATCGTATTGTGGCGATTTTTATATATCGTGAAATTGTCCTCTTATCATACGCTGGGATCAATTCACCTTTGATCCACTTAAACCCTCTACTATTCGTAAAACACACCTGTAAACATAGTTGATATATATATTTTTTTCGCTCTACCAAATCTCTTTGCAAAAGAATAGCCGATCTACAAGCTCACAACGCATCGCCTTCGCAACGCGTTGTGAGCTTGTAGATCTGCGATTGTTCGGCAAACGTTCTGCCCCAGAATACTGTATTTGGATCATCGCGATGATATCGTAAATCGCAATTATCTTGGTCACACTAATCGTGACATGACATTTTGGTATCGTCCCGTCCCTATACTCACAGGAGTTTAAACCCATTCAGAACGGGTACACATTATTGTGCATCATTATTTTATGCTTTAACTATTGAAAAACAGCAGATATACAAGCTCACAGCGCGGCACCGAGTGCCGCGCTGCGAGCTTGTAGATCTGCTATTTTTGAAAAATCGTGATAATTAGAATTTTGACCCGTTTCTATAAGTGTCTATAATCGTAAATCGCGATTATTTTGGTCACAGTAATCGTGACATGACATTTTCGTATGGTCCCGTCCCTACTCACAGGAGGCCCCCGGTAACCCAGCAGCTCCTGAACCCGCAGAGGAGCGGGGAAGGACCCAGGAGGGAGCCTGTGGTAACGGCGCGGCCGACCGCGACTTCCCCGACAGCCCGCGCCGGGAGGCCGCCCAGGGCCTCCGTTTCAGCTCCGCCGGTGACTTTGTGGGCTTCACTAGCCCAGTATTCGACCGCCCCTCGGGGAACGGTCCTAGCTCTCACAGCGGGCCATGGGATCAACAAACTTCTCGCGTCGAAACGCGCGGCCAGAGTGACGAGGAAAGCAGCAGAGAGACGCCGCGTACGGAAGGCGAGCCGCGTTCTGGAGCTGTGGATTCCGGAATGAAAGGTTTGTCGTTCCCCGTGTACCCTGCGGATAACGCGAACCAGGACGACGTGGAGAGCGCGTCCGATGCTGAGAGAGCTGGACCTTGCTCTCAGCTGGAAGTCCCCGCTGCCAACTCTGTCGTGACACCTCAAAACAGCGACAGTTACGGTGGAAGCTGTGAGGAAACCCCCGCCCCCGTTGTAGCCAAAGGTGACCTTATTAACAGTGTTGAATCCAATAACTCGTATGATTTGGGAAACATGGATGCTCTTTGTTTAAATGGCCCTGGTGGTGCGCCGCTGCTCGAGGAAACTACCCACGAGAGCCGTGTAATTCACAGCAGGGCACAGAGTCCTGAGCAGACAGCTGGTCAGAACAATAGGATACCCGTATCGCTGGTGTCTGTGTGTAACGCTGATCCAAGGACATCTCAGCCCTCCTGATCCAGGCCTCCCATGTCCCAACTCTGGCAGGATGTGTGATTTCACAACTCATTCTCTGCCACGATTGAACATCTACTCAACCCATTTAGGCCTAAAATTATTGGATGCTTTAACTATTGAAAAATAGCAGATATACAAGCTCACAGCGTGGCACTGAGCTTGTAGATCTGCTATTTTTGAAACAAGTTGTGAAAATGTGTGCGAATCTTTGAATGTATGTATTTTCAAAGCGAACGTTTGTAACTCAAATTTTGCTTCTGGGGGTGGTCCCTGGAACTAGATATTTTGAGATGGGGGTCTGTGGCCAAATACATATCAGTTTGGGGGTCCTTCACATGAAAACGTTTGAGAACCACTGACATAGTAGTCTCTCAAGAACAAGACTAGCTGAGCTCCAGTTAAGTGAAAAGGACCTTTTCTTTGACGATGGCCAGCCAGATTGCTGACATAGAAACATAGGTTTTTTCCAAAAATCTTAGAAGGATTCAAAAGACACTTATAGAATCGGGTCAATATTCAAATTTTCACGATTTTTCAAAAATAGCAGATCTACAAGCTCGCAGCGCGGCACTCGGTGCCGCGCTGTGAGCTTGTATATCTGCTATTTTTTTATATTTAAAGCATAAAATATTGCGTCATATTGTGTTCAGGCCTAAATGGGTTAAAAAAAGGGCTTCACACACAGTCATCTTACAATGGCATAGAAGGCAGCGGAGATGTCCCCTGGCAAACTCTTCACAGCACAAGGATGCTACATGATCTTCGACGACAATGGACTGCCAGAAGAACCTGTATCACTAAACGTAAACTGTGCTGATTTAACCGACGGAAACGACACCGACTGACCAACTGAGGCTGTCTCGTGGCATATGAACACTGTTGGGCAAACATCTAGCTAACATCAAATGAAGCAATGAACATATTAGTGTGTATGTTGGCAACACAGACAGTGCTGATATAATTGAGTGTCCGAAAAGAGACCGTATAGACTCAAAGAGGCCTTATCTCTTGGCCACTGGTAAATAAATGGTAAATGGTGCATTTATATAGCGCTTTTATCCATAGCGCTTTACATAGATTGTGCATTACATTCACCCATTCACGCACACATTCATACACCGGTGGCGGAGGAAACCATGCAAGGCACCAACCTGCTCACCGGGAGCAATTATGGGTTCAGAGTCTTGCCCAAGGACTCTTCGACATTAACTCAGGGGGAGCCCGGATTCGAACTGGGAACCCTTCGGGCTCTAATAGCGGTTTCTCTACCCCTGAGCTATGCCGCCACTAGTGGATACTACCTCCTCTTTCACAAACACAGTGGAGTAGTAAGTGCAGAGAGCGTTGTGAGCTTGTAGATCGGCAATTCTTTTGGCAAAGAGATTTGGTGGAGAGTGGGGGAAAAAAGGACTGTATCAAGTATGTTATTTACGTTAAATTAAGTCTCCACGATATGATTATCGTCAGTGTTTTTTATTGCGATAAACGATAATAACGATTATCATCCCATCCCTAGCCATGAATCAGTGCCTTGGGTGTGAAGAGAACAATCTTTCTTTTGTTTTTGTTTGTTTTTCAGTGGACAGAAAAATGCTTGCCTTCCAATATGGGAAAATGGTGTTATTTTACTGACAGACTAATGGATGTGCTGTGCTGCTGATGTTTGAAAATGAAAATGTCTGTCTAATGGTTCAGGGTCAAACGTGATTACACCACTATACAGAAATTGTAAATACATGTAACATACATGTAACACAAACTCACAGGTTGGGATAAAACATGTTTACAATGTTTAAAATGAGCATTGGACGTTTTTTGCATTTGTTTAAAAATGTGTTCATGGTTTTTACAGTTTTGTGGGGCAAAATGAAAAAGAAAGGAGGAAAAACTACTTCAGCAGTTGACTTTGGAGGTCATGGTTTTAACCACAGGCTCAGTTTTTCAGTATTAATTCACTGTTGTGACCCTTTAAAAAACCTATACTTTTCTACTGTAGTCCAATATACATTAATTAAACCATGACAAGTGGTGAGTGTCCTCTGAAACATCCTGACATGTTGTGGTCAAATGTATTCATTATATCTCTGCCGTTGGGCTAAAATCTCCTAACTAGTCCATGGGCCATACAAGATGTCGGTAACCGAAAGGCGGCAAAGGTTACCATGCATTTTTGAAAAGCTCTGTATCTGTAGATTATATTTTGGTATGATAACCCTTTCTGAGACACAGCTAAATTGGTGTTATCAGCCGCTAGAGTTGGTGTCCCATTAATTTTACTATACACAGGGAAAAACATCTAAAAATGTATCCGCTTTAAGTTGCATATGAGGCGTCAAACTAGGGATTTTTCATGATTCTGAATCCATTGCAAGCATCTGTTTTGCACGGAAAACATTCCTTGGGCTGAAAATGACCCCTACAAAAGTGTGAAAAGTGATGACTCATCACTTTTCATCACTAAACCATAGTCTTGTGGGGCCATTTTCAGCCCAAGGAATGTTTTTTGTGCAAAACGGATGCTTGCAATGGATTCAGAATCATGAAAAAAGCCTAGTTTGACCACTCACTTCAAAAAAACTTTGTCATTTTATCGTCTAATCAGGCTTTTGGGAACACCCAGGACAGTTTTTGAATTTCTTCATTCAGTATTTAGATATTTGATATTCATTTCCCCCCTTCCAGGACCCTCCTATAGAAACCCATTATAACTTCAAACTCTATTTTAACGATGATAGATTCATTTAAAACACCTGTACTTTTTTGGGCCTGCTCACATATTCAGAGGGTGTCAGGGGTCACCAGAAAAAAGTGCAGGTGTTTTAATTGAATCTATCATGGTTAAAATGGAGTTTGAAGTTATAATGGGTTTGTATAGGAAGCTGATAACACCAATTTAACTGTCCCAGAAAGGGTTGTCATACCAAAATATAATCTACAGATATAGGGCTTTTCAAAAATGCATGGTAACCTTTGCCACCTTACGGATACCGACATCTTGTATGGCCCATGGACTAAACAACAAAATGTTCATTTTCGGGAAAATGAGCTCAAGTGGAGTTATTATTTTAACCAACACACAGACGTAAAGGGTGTTCAATAGCACATATTCATGAAAAAAGAGAGGGCCAATCGGGTGGAGTTAGCTGGTTTGGCAGAAAGTGTGGTGTTACCATGTTGCACTGGACAGACGGCCACAACTGACTTATATTTATGGAATTATTGTGTTACTGTAAGCAAGGAAACACAGTACTTTGTTGTTACTTTGGGGTCAGTTTATTAATTTATGTACAGTATTACCGGTATGTAGCCGTGTAATAGACGGGAGATTGGCGCTACACAGCACAGTGCCCGGTTCCAATATTTTAACCAAGAATAATGACAAAAATAATCATATTTTAACTGGGGCACACAAACTTGGCACACACACTCCTTGAATGGCAAAAAAACATCCTTCGCCCCTGATTTCTCACATGGCTGAGAGGTTGAGAACCACTGGTGTAGGTAACATCTACTCCAAACATTTTAGCTGGAGAGCCAAAATAGAAATTAGACGTTTGCCCAGGACCTAAACTAGTGAAAATAGCTGATCTACAAGCTCACAATGTGTCGCGTTGTGAGCTTGTAGATTGGCTATTTTCACTAGCCTGACTGCAAGCGTCAGACTCTATCACACACTTCGTTTTCCACCACCAGGGGGTGGTAATGTGCGGACTGATTTATCAGGCTATTTTCACTACTTCTGAAACATTTGTGTTCTAATTTAAGACATTTCTTTGATTTTTCTTAAAGTTCTTCATGAAATTACTGGAAAAAAATCATTGAATTTGTTTTTTCATTCAAGAAAAAAAAAAAAATGGCAATGTCGTTAGATTATTGTTTTTAATGATAAAGAAATTGGTCCCAACTGGGAACCAGTGAGTTGGCAGGCACACAAGCTTGTAGATCAGATCAAATTGAAACTTCTCTAATTCATGGAATTTCTCAAATTGTTGTTTTATTTATTCATGAAATTACTGAAAAAAAAATGTTTTTTCGTTTTTTAATTCATGAAAAAAAAGAAGCTTTTGGGGTTATTCTTTTATTTTTTTATTTTATTTTTAATACAAAAAAGTAAGGAAACAAAACATTAATGGACCCATACAAAATGTGCCCGCGACCCACAAATGGGTCCCGACCCAGTGTTTGGGAACCAGTGAGTTAGCACACAGTCACACACACGCGCGTGCGCACACACACACACACACACACAGTCTGACAGTCCGACAGCATAGGAGGAAACCAAAGCCGTTGGGTTGTCTGCTATTTTACAAAGGATAAACAGCGCCGTGGGCTTTTAGTTTACATTACATTACATTACAAAACACCGACATTTACACGAGTAACTCAAGACGACGTGACAACATTTCTGTCAAAAAAAAGGGTTCAAATGTAAGTGTGATAACAACTGTTAGCGCTGTTAGTTAGCAACTGGGCTCTGTTGGGTGCATTGCATTACGTAGTGCAGTTAGCAGAGTTAGCACCGCTGCTAGCTGCTCCAGTCCAGAAGTAAAGGCCCGTTTCGCCCTGAAACTTGACGAGGCGAGCGGTGACATCTGGCCAACAGCCCTGGCATTGCACCCAGCGGTCCCCGGGCAGTGCGCGGACCACCTGACAACACTCACACCCCAGCGAGGATGGCGCTGAAAAGGATCCACAAGGTAAAGGAGGAACCTTCTGTTGTGTTAGCCTGGTTAGCATAGCCTCTAGGGTGAAGATAGATACATGGGATACGGCTGTTACGTCACAACTATGTGGCCCAGGGGGTCCTCCTCAGAGTACAGGGGGTCCTCCAAATCTCCCAATCCTTTTTATATTAACTTGAAGTTGAACCCCTATAGTGTCCATATTTTAACTATTTTAATTTAACTGTAGCCAAAAAACAGAAGATCTACAAGCTCACAACACCTTTTGGCTAGAGCTTTGGTGTGTTGGGGGGAAAAGAGCAGACCAAGTACAGAGTGAAAGGTCAAGTTTATTAAGTATTGCTAGTTCAAGTGGTTAAATATCTGAAAACACAAATTGACATGAATCCAAAATACACTGATGATTGTGCAGTCAAACAATGAAACTAGGCCTATATGGAATCTTATCTATGAACATGTTGTGGGGGTCCCTGCTTCATCTCTCTCAACTAAGGGGTCCTCGGCCTGAAAACGTTGAAGACCCCTGGCCTAGGGTAAAGATACAGGGATACGGCTGTTACATCACAAATATGTAGCCTGTTAGTATGACCAACAACACACATGATGATACCCAAAGCACTTTGTTTTTCTCCACTAGTTTTAATTGTGCAACTCATTTTAAATCAGATTATAAAGCGACAGGCACAATTCGAAGAGTCCCATGAGTATGGAGCATTTTCTCTATAGTTCTGACATAACCTGGTGAAATTCTAACCTGCTGACACTGGTGAATGTTAACCACTATGCCTAAACCTAACCCAAACCCTATCCTAACCTCAGTAAAACTATGCCTAAACCTAACCCTTAAAAATAATTATTTCTAAGTGTCATTGAAATAATGACACGTAGAAATAGCAAGAATTGCCCGTTTTGGGAGTTAAAGTTTTGCCAGCGCTTTATTTGCATCATGCAAAAGGTATTTCAGAGCAGTGGTTATCAAAATGGGGTCCTTGAGGGAGTTCCAGGGGGTCCCCAACTAAATCATAGTTAGGAGGCAAATGGACCCCTATGGGTATGAAGCTCCTTTCGGAAACTCTTCATCTGAAATTAGCTGTATAGCGGAGGGAGAGCCTGAGAGGGGGTCCACCATATGTTCCCCCTGGTTCTATATTCCCCACACACAGGTTAAGCCAAGCCCATTCACCAGGTTAACATTCACCAGCGTCGGGAGGTTAGCATTTCACCAGCGTTTTTTACTGAGATTGGGGTTCAGGTTAGGTTTAGGTGGTAAGTGGGGAACATAGGTACGGTCCCGCTTCCATGTGGGGCACACTCTCAGAGTTAAATAAAAAATGATTTTACAATATGAATCGGGGTACCACGAGATAGAAATACCATTATATGGGGGCCAATGGGGCCTAATGCATATGTCAAACTGACGGTCCTTGAAATTAAAACGGTTGAAAGAATCATTGCTGGAGCCGTATTCTTCTGTTATGTGGGGTGTTTCAAATGGGGGTCCACAGGATAATAAGTGTCAAATTGGGGGTCCTTGACATGAAAGAAGTTTGAGAACCACTGTTAAAAAGATTGAGCAATTGTCAGGTGTCTTCTTCCTGGTCTGTGATGTCTTCACAAGTTATGTAATTAGCTGAATAGGGACGGGTGCCTAAATGGGGTCAACTGATATGTCTACGTGTCATTAGTTCGACTAAGGGTTAGGTTTAGGCATAGTGGTTAACATTCACCAGCGTCGGCAGGTTAGCATTTCACCAGGCTAGCATTCACCAGCGTCAAACTAATGGGACGTCAAACAAATGCTACGTCACAATATACCTGGGACAAGATAAACTCTTATATAATCACACTATTTAAAAGTTACTGGATTTCATAACTGGCTTGCTGAATGTGAGCACTGAGCAGGATACGTTTCCTCTGTATAAGTTCCTCTGCTCTGGCCCTATTCACAGCAGACACTTGACAGTACTTGGCCCAGCACAGGAAATAGGTTGCAAGGCAACAGCTTTTACGCTATGCCCCGTAAACGTAAACCGTTGCTAGCTTGAACCTTCCAGGGGAAAAATCCATAAAATGAATATGTAATGGTGAGTGACAGTGAGGCCCAGGGCCGGGCGTTGCGTTGCCCCCCGCCTCTCTCTAAAATAGCTGTGGACCTAAAAATATCTGCAGAGATAGTAGTAGTTCGAGACGAGTCTCATCTTGCTATCAGTCGTTGTCCAAGATAACTAGTTGTCGGCCCCTTGCCCTTGAGCACATGCATGACATAATGATAATATTGTTAACCACATTTAGCTTTTCATACATGGAATAGCTTTACATAAGCGGGAGGGCAGATGATAAAACAAGCAATAGAGCATACATGAAACTGTTTGTTTCTACAGTAGCGTTCCTCAATCCCTGGAGTATCATCTTGTGTTTCTCTCTGATTCTCTCTGACAAAGCTGCATGTCTGATTCTGAAGGAGTAGTCCAGTGCTCCTTTGTGTTTTTTGGGGGGCTTTTATGCTTTTATAGGGGGTATGCACATGCATAAAGCGAATGGCATATCGAGTGAATTTTCTGTTTGTTTGTTTGTTTGCCACTCAGTAGGCGTTCCAGGCTTCCAGCATAACTTAGGGGTAGAGATGCTCCGATTGTGATCAACTGGAATCAGTATCTGCCGATACCGATATTCCCGATCACAGTGTCTGCTCATGCCTCATGCACTGAAGGAAGCATGAACTCAGTTCAGGGCTCTCCCCAGTTTGGCAGAGGGAGAGTAGTGCCCAAGATTACAGTTTAGACAATTGGAACAGGGTGAAAAATGGGTTAAAAAAATTGTGGGATAAAAAAAGGATTGAGAACCAGGGAGCGTGGGTTATCGTCGCAAACTAGTTTGTAATTTCTTAGTTCATATTGAAGTCTCTCATAATGATTCATTTTCATTCACAATCGTGACTCCCCCTACATGATGATGGGGTGTGTCATCATGATGACGATGACTTTGTTATGGTAATTTTTTTTTCTTTTCTTTTTTTAGGTTGAGTCTTATCGTTTTGTCTGTAAAGTCAACCGAGTCAGGCCTCGGTCAGTGATTGTTCCATTCTTCCTTCATTGTCATTACAGGAGCTTAACGACCTGGCTCGTGACCCTCCAGCCCAGTGCTCTGCGGGCCCCGTGGGCGAGGACAGTAGGTGTCTCACGATAACACTTCAAATATGATGCACAGAGGGGGCACGGTGGCGCAGTTGGTAGCGCTGTCGCCTCACAGCTAGAAGGTCCTGGGTTTGATTCCCGGGGCGCTGGGGGCGTGTTCTCTCCTCCGCGTCATCAGCGCCCACACCCTAGGTGGGGTTGGCGAAAGGGCCTTTCTGTGTGGAGTGTGCATGTTCTCCCTGTGTCTCCTAGGGTAGATACCCTCACAAAACAATGCAGTAATCCTGGTCTCTATAATGCCAGGGGCAGGGGCGCCTGATGGAGGGGAAAGGAACTGGTTGGAATAACGTGTTCCTTCCACGCGCTACGTCCAAACCGGGGAAATCCCCCCTGTCAGGCGAAAAGAAGCAACTTGGACTACTCATGCACTGAAGGAAGCATGAGATCAGTCCGTTGTCTCCCCAGGCGCGGCAGAGGGAGAGCATAAGCCAGGATTACAGGTTAGGTAATTGGCACTGGGTGAAAAAATGGGTTACAAAATCGTGGGATAAAAATCATAAGAGAAGAAATATGATGCACAGAACTACAGCTAGGTATTGAGAATGTTGTATGTAGGCTGTCACGATTATGACATTTAAGATTAATTGTCACTCAAATAATTGTGAAAAATTGTGTTTTTGTCGTTGACAATTACATTTCTGTTTGGCTATTAGGCTTTGAAGTTGCACATGGCAGATTTCACACATAACCTAAATATACAAAGAAATTACTTATATGACAATGTTTAAAAGAACATTGATAGTGGAAATAGCCGATCTGGAAGCTCACAACGTGTTGCATCGCAACGCGCTGTGAGCTTGTAGATCTGCTATTTCAACTATTTTGGAAAGTGTTTGAAAATATATGAACTGAACATTTTCAACATAGAACGTTTAGAAACGATTATGACAAAATAATTGCGATTATGTCAAATAACCGCGATTAGATCATGTAATAATTGTGACAGGCCTACAAATATGATGCACAGAACTAGAGGTCGGTATTGAGAATGTCGTATGTGCTGTAAACAGATCAACTAGACTAGAACTAGACAATTCATGTTTCAGTTCTGTATTTTTTAAGCTTTTGAAAATCATTGAAAGCGTTAAACTAAGCTGTCCGCTTGTTTCAAGTCCTGCACGTGACTGAAACAACTTCACAAATATACTGTACATGAAAGTACATGGAAGAAGAATCATTAGGCATTATGGAACAGAAGGAAGCACAATACGCTTTTGTTTACAAAATAACTACCAATGTTGTTGGAGATAATGTACCCCAGCTTTGTTCTAAAAGCAAATTACATTCCAGGTTTTCTTTTTTCAGCTTAACTAATCATAAACTCTCATCTCTATTCTTTCAGTGTTCCAATGGCAAGCCACAATCATGGGACCTGTAAGTATAAGCTATTCTTGTTGTTGATCACATTGATGCAAAGTTATACAAAAACACAGTAGCGGTTTAAAGTTATTAATATGTGCAGGGCTTGACATTAACTTTTTGGGGCACTCGTCCTCTGGATAAGTACATTTCCCATTCACTTGTCCATGCACAAAAGTCACTTGTCCGGATACAAATTTGCCATTTCACAGTCATTTCTTTTTCTGTTTATTTTATTTGACAGACAAATAAGACCCCCCTTGGCCCCCTCCACTCCACAGTCCATAGTCTGCATACAGCACAAAGCTGCTAGGAGCGTCACAGAAAAAGTGAAACCAAAGCCACTTGTCCAATGGACAAGTACATTTTGAATGAACTCTCCATAGAGATTTATTAGTTGTCCCGGACAACAGGACAAGCCTTAATGTCATGCCCTGAATGTGCAAAAAAGAAAAACACCAGGTTCTTAAGATGGAGAATAATGGAAAGACAAGTTAACAAAGACTGTTGAATTGCATTAGGCTACTGACGGAGAGCGTGGTTTAAACATGGTATAAAGCGTATAATGCATCTGGGTGATCAGTTTGTCTTGCGGGGGATGGGGTGCAACATTGGGTCATGAGATTACGAGTATTTTTGACAAGGTGTTTTCTGCTGGTGTCTCAGTCCGAGTGTATCAAAGGGTGCGTTCGGAAATGCGCACCGGGTGTGTGCTCACTCGGTGTAGCGAGTGCCTAAACCTAACCCTAATCCTAACCTCAATAAAACTATGCCTAACCCTAACCTTAACCTCAGTAAAACTATGCCTAAACCTAACCATAACCACACCCGGTGCGCATTTACGAACGCATCCTTTGATACACTCGGACTGAAACACCAGCAGAAAACACTCTCCCGTTCATCAATGGGATCTGATGTTGTCTAACCTGTTTTGATACCTTTTTGTGGCCTGCAGAATGACAGTCCGTACCAGGGAGGTGTCTTCTTCTTGACCATTAATTTTCCAACAGACTACCCTTTCAAACCACCCAAGGTAAGTCTGCTCCGCACAGCAGATTAAATGTATTCAATTAATAAATACATGTATCTTTTTAGGCATAGTCAGAAGAACAGAATCACACAGAACTACGAAGTGTAAAACATCTGAATATAACTCGCCCTCTCTTGCACAGTATGAGCTGGCTGTGTTCACAACGGATGCACAAATTACTATATGCCACCTGCTGTGCTACATAAGATGGATGCTCACAATCTTCATACTATATTGGCAAGCCACTGTATCATTTAGGTTCTAATATTTTGTATAAACATGCATAATGGATTATTGGCACAGGGGTTTGAAATCTAGAAGGTTGTGACCAGGGTACCCGCGGATCTTGAAAAGCATTGAAAAGTATTGAATTTAGTTTTGCTAATTCAAGGCCTTAAAATGTCTTAAAAAGTATGGAATAGTGTGAGTGGGGGTATTGAATTTTATCTGGGGCAGAATGAATAAACGTGTCGCCAACATACTATTAGTTGCGTTTCACTCTGTAGTTTTTTATTCCTGGTTGCCGTCCGACGTAATCCATCTCTCGCTACCGCTGGTTGAGACGCGCTGTCTGCACACACAGCACAGAGCGTGTGGCGACACACACTGTGTGTGTGTGTGTGTGTGTGTGTGTGTGTGTGTGTGTGTGTGTGTGTGTGTGTGTGTGTGTGTGTGTGTGTGTGTGTGTGTGTGTGTGTGTGTGTGTGTGTGTGTGTGTGTGTGTGTGTGCACGCTCGGCGCACACAGCAGTCTCACACAGAGAGAATCCCTCGTCTCTACTCGGTGCTCGTTGTTGCGTTATTGTGTCGTTATTTATGTAAGCTAAAGACTCGCCAGTCGCCAGGATGGCATGTGTGGAACCGTCGCAACCCGTTTCGATTGTAAACAAAACGCAGTGCTGTTTGGACGTACTAATGGAGAACACAGACAGGACAGCCACCAAACTGTTAGCTGTGCCAACAAAAGGAGCTAACGGAGCTAACACGACCAACTTATTATCAAAGCACCTCCAAAAACATGCACAGTTTGTTGGACAGAAAATTGCACTAGATAATGCATTTAATAGTGACAGCAACATTTGTGCACTGTGCAGCCCATGGTGGTGCAGCCAGCTAGCGTTCATGCTAACTTCCAAACAAAACAACGATGTATCTACCCTGCGTTGCCATGTTCTCTTTCTGAGAGAGAAACAAGCAACTGAGGCAGTTCAGTCAAACTTTATTGTCGAATATTGTCAAGAGTAGTGGTTCTCAAGCATTTTCTTGTAAAGGACCTCCAATATCTTAAAGCAACTTCAGATTTAAAAAGAACAAGCCCAAAGTAGCTTGTAATAAGCAGACATGGCAACACTCTATAGGCTTTTAAAGGGACAGTACACACATTGCCTTCTGTCAGCTTGACAAACATTTGGAAATTCTAATGCCTAAGTTTATTAATTAGTTGCCAAATTAGCCAACAACTACCAACAATAGAAAAGGATTTATAGTGGGACTTGTTAAACATGGGTACAACATTTCCCCTAAATCTATCTGAGATATTGTGCCTTTTTGTTAATGATAAATTGGTCTTAAATCTGTCTTGCCTAGACCTGCAGATATCCTGTTACATGTATTTTTCAGAAGGACAACATTATTATTTTTTAAAATCCAATGAGATCATATTGACATCAGTTATATCGGCTAATAATAATCTAATAAACACTTAATGAAGAAAAAAAAACGCTGGGCAAAGGACAAGAGAGGAGATCTTAGCCATAGATGGTGAAATTGATAAGGCAGTTGAGCTACGACACATGTCATGAAGGAAATCGTGTCCATGTAATAATTGTGACAGGCCTCTCCCCCCTCTCTCCATCCTCGCTGATCTCTCTGGTAGAAATGAAATACAGCGTATAGATTGTTAATTGTTAAGATTGCTGTTACTAAAATTAATTGAGAGAGATGTTTTTCTTTTGGATTTAAAAGGTCAAAGTTACAGTGAAGGTCAATATTTGCCCACATAATTGTTGAAGAGACCAGAATAAGAATATTGGTTGGCCAGGTTTGCATGTGCATTTGATTATTCCTACTGTATATGTGGTAGCTTTTTACTGACTCACTGCTTTGTCTCTGATTTATGAATGTGGCCTTACATTTGTCAATTCCTTTGCCGTGGTAATGGTATTGAATTTGTCATTTTAGAGGTATTAAAAAGCCTTAAAAAGTATTGAATTTGTACTTGGGAAATGTGCAGATACCCTGGTTGTGACCCTATTGGGGTTTGGGACTTTTTGCAGGTCTTGCAGTCCGAGTGTATCGAAAAATAGCGTGGGTTAAGGCAAAACCCGCCCGCGAAAGCTTGTGATTGGCTGCGCGGAGCTGCCGGAAGTCAAGGGGGCGAAGGTTGACTATTCTGACAGCCTGGTTTACAACTTCTAACGACGCGGAGTTGGCTCATGCGACCTTCGCAACGCTCAACGCGTTCGAACATATGACGCCTCCGTCGTCTCCACCTTAAGCGAGTTGCTTTTTTGATGCACTCGGACTGAAGGACCTGCAAAAAAGGGACTCCCATTGGGGTTTGTTCTAATGCTATTATACCAGAAGTGCTTTATCTCTCTCTGTCATTGTCCTTTTAGCTAATTCAGGGCTGCACAATGTTAGTTGTTCTAATAACTGTTTGTAAAACACACTGAAATTGTCACTATGCAGACATAATATGGTGCTGAACCTATAACCTATTGTGATTGCTGTCAATGTATAACAAAATCGCAATACTTTTTTTTTTTTTTTTCATAATCGTGCCCATTTAGTCTGGTTTGTGTATTCATTCTTTATCTTAATGGCTTGTTATTTCTTCTTTTCCCAGTTGGCATTTACGACGAGAATCTACCACCCAAATATTAACAGTAACGGCAGTATCTGTCTGGATATTCTCAGATCACAATGGTCTCCAGCTCTTACTATTTCAAAGGGTAAGATTTCACATATTCTGTCACTTTGTTCACAAAATATAATGGACAAGGTCCCGCTAGCTCCCTGTCGGCAGCAGACGCTTTCCGCCCTCTTCCATCGCCGGCACGGTTAAGAGCTGCCTTAAAAGATACAAACCTGACCTGAATCATAATTTATTTTCTCACAGCTCGCCTGAGATGTGATCTAGGTTTATTTAAATACAGCAAACAAATACAAAGTCTGTTTACAGTGTTTTATGATGATAATGATGATGATCATTTGTTAATCATTTGTTAAACTACAGGTACTCAGTTTTCCTTTTTCATCCCACAGTACTTCTGTCCATTTGCTCTCTCTTATGTGACCCAAACCCAGACGACCCACTAGTGCCAGAGATTGCACGAATCTATAAAACAGATACTCAGAAGTAAGTCCTGCGTGTGTGTATATATAGCATATTATTATTATTATTATTAACCTTTCTTCTCTCCTAGGAAATAGCAATGTAATGCTGTGGGTGTAGCATAATCTATTCATCACATACGTACACAGGGCATGACATTTGTCCGGGACAACTAATACATCTTTATGGACAAGTTCATTAAAACATGTACTTGTGAGTTGGACAAGTGGCTCTTGGTTTCACTTTTTCTGTGACACTCCAAGCAGATTTGTGCTGTACGCCAGTGTTACCAGATGGGAAATGTTGAATTATCGTACCAGAGGCTCAGAATTATCGTATTTGACATGAAACTATCGTACACGGCCAAAAAAGAGAAATCACTCGCGTAAAAACGTAATTTCACCAAAAAATGCGTCTTTAGTGTAAGAAACGACCTCGTTTTAGACTCCTGCGTGACAAAAACGCATCAGATTTGGTGTGTGGAGGCAGGCAACTTCTTGGAGCTTATACAAATAAAAGCCTGAAACTGGTCTGGAAAGATGCAACCAGTGTTTTTAATGCATCCAAGTACAGATCTAGGGTCAGATTGACTGAGTTCCTGGCTTATTTTGAGAAGCCAAACCAGATCCCAGATCAGCAGCCAGGGAAAATAGTGAATTCACGCTCTTTTTGATGATATGCCGAAATTATCGTACATTTGGGCATTTTTGGAATTATTGATCGTACATCGTACAGAGGGTCAAATTATCGTACAAATACGATAATTATCGTACGTCTGGCAACACTGCTGTACGCGGACTATGGACTGACAATACTATGGAGTGGAAGGGGCCAAGGGGAGGTATTATTTATTTGACAAATAAAATAAATCTGTGACTTTTGTGCCTGGACAAGTGAATGGGAAATGTGCTTGTCCAAAGGACAAGTGCCTCAAAATGTTAATGTCAAGCCCTGATATAGTATCTGTTTTTTTCAGGAACTTTAAAATGAGTAGAGATTGAGCTATACTGTCCCTTGTGTGTTATATAGAATTTCATAAATCCTAGTGTGAATCAGAGTGTGTGTGTAACCCAATTTCACTCCATCAGGTATAATAAACTAGCTCGGGAGTGGACAGAGAAGTATGCCATGCTTTAGGGGTAAGGCCAAGAGTTAGCGTTGCACCTTGGCTAAGTGTTACCATAATGGATGTGGTCGATGTGTTTGTGATTCTCTGGTCATATTGGTATAACCAGAGGCATTTGCTGGCTGCCTTAAATATCCCTCTGCAGTCTGCATTCTATTAAATATCCCTCTGCAGTCTGCATTCTATTAAGTCTTGGGCTTTGGCTCTAGTTCACCAATTGTTGTATGGCTGCCTGCAGTGTGGGGTTCTGGATATCAAGGTTGTCTGGTTACCGACTGACCTGGGAGAATATACTAATCACTGTTTGATGGGTTAAAAGAATAATGTCAATTGTTTGCTTTGTTAGCATGAAATGTTGTTCCTCTTTCGACTTTAAAGGACCAGGCCACCTCTGGGACAACCAGATCTTATCTTATTGTTGTGTGGGACACGATCAACACAATCCTGAATTCTTTTTTGTGTTCAATCTGTGTTTTTAGATATGTTAGTATTTCAGCATGCTACAACTGGTCATATGATGCATTTTGCATCATATGGCCAGTTGTAGCATGCTGAAATCGGCTGAAATACTAAAATATCTAAAAACACAGATTGAACACAAAAAATAACTCGGGATTGTGTTGATCGTGTCCCACACAACAAAAAAATAAGATCTGGTTGTCCCAGAGGTGACCTGGTCCTTTAATGAACATGTTCCTTTGAATGTAAACGACTCCATTTCTTGCTAAATAAGTTCCTTGAGAAACATATCAATGTGCAACAATCGGAGTGCATCCAACACTTTGTTGATTGCAGTGTATATGCTAACACTTGAGATAATGCTAAGCTTGTGTGCACAATCCGCTATACATTGAGTGTGCTAAGATGTTGGCATGCACTGTAGCAAATTCTGAATTCTGTCGTGTGGGCGCATAATAGTGAGATGATCCAATAGCTTATTTTCCACAAGAAGAAAATGTTTAGTTTCTCTGTTTGTTACCCATTCAGAATGGGTACACATTATTGTGTATGCTTTAACTATTGAAAAATAGCAGATATACAAGCTCACAGCGCGGCACCGAGTGCCGCGCTGTGAGCTTGTAGATCTGCAATTTTTGAAAAATCGTGAAAATTCGATTTTTTACCTGATTCTATAAGTGTCTTTTGAATCCTTCTAAGATTTTTTGAAAAACCCGAGTTCCTATGTCAGCAATCTGGCCAGCCATCGTCAAAGAAAAGGTCCTTTTCACTTAACTGGAGCTCAGTTAGTCAGTTCTTGAGACTACTACGTCAGTGGTTCTCAAACCTTCTCATGTGAAGGACCCTCAAAATGATATGTATTTGGCCACGGACCCGCATCTCAAAATATTTACTTCCAGGGACCACCCAGAAGCAAAATTTGAGTTACAAACCTTCGCTTTGAAAATACATATATTCAAAGATTTGCACACTTTTTCACGACTTTAAAAAAAAATAGCAGATCTACAAGCTCGCAGCCGCGCTGTGAGCTTGTATATCTGCAATTTTTCACTGGTTAAAGCATTCAATAATTCTAGGCCTACATGGGTTA
>NC_137827.1:56033308-56105808 GCF_963921795.1 Nannobrachium achirus | reverse complement strand
TTTACACTATCTCTCTCTCTCTCTGTGTGTGTGTGTGTGTGTGTGTGTGTGTGTGTGTGTGTGTGTGTGTGTGTGTGTGTGTGTGTGTCTGTGTGTCTGTGTGACCGAGCCTTCCACAACTTTAAATAATTTGAGATATATTTAGCTATAGACCAGATGATAAAAGTGCAACGTGAATTGATTCTAGTCTATAGAAGTAGTACAATTCAATGCCTGGTGCACTGAGATGCAGACCGAGCCATCTCGGTGCTAATGTGTAGCACTCCACCCCATCTTTTTTTCTTTTTCATCTCGTTTCACACATATGAAAATGTCTCTATAGAGGACTAAATGTCCTGTAAATGTCTTTCAGTGTAACATCACATAGCTGATGTACACACAGCTGGGCAGAGGAAGGACAACACTGTAGTGTACAATGTATGATTCCTCGGTTTACCTTTTAAAAAGAGGAACCACAGCTATAGGCTAATGATGGTCAAAACTCCTTTGTTACAGTGACAACACAGTGACATTGAATTATCCACCCTCATTATGCACTTATTGCACTACTGAATTACACATGAATGTAAAAGATATAGCCCAATCACTGACCAATGAGCCATCATCATTACACATTGTTCTCTTCAGACAACAAAATAATGACAATGACTGACTTTTAATGACAATGAAACTCCACTGAATTACATGTGAATGGTAAAGCCAGACACATCAATGACAACGTGTCACACCCACCCACACAACAATGAATCAGGATTTATGAAAGAACAGTATGAGAGAGACTACACAGCATGCATGCTACAATACTACTGTATACAGTCTGCAACTTTTCTTCTTTCTTCTGACTGCAGGCAATATCGCCTGGCGGGATACCGGCACGTCTTGGAGTGGATCCTTCAGGGGGCAAAACTCGGGATAGGGAATCGTGTTGTCCTGCCAGCTTGCATAATTCACCAGGTAAAACTATCATATATTACATACTTTGACCATTTTGCTTTTTTCCACTCACCCTAGAATATTCGCATTGCCTATTGTAAATCCATCTGGATTAAAGTAGTTGTTCACCCCCAAAATGACATTTTTTTCTATTGATTAGTCACCCCATGGAGACTTGAGTTCAATAATATTTATTAGTTTTTTTTTAAGGCAATACTTTGATTACTATAGATTTACTACATTTACTATACTCATAATTTTGTCTTAGGAATGCAACTAATACAAAAAAATATTATTGAACTCAAGTCTCCATGGGCTGACTAATCAATAGAAACATTTTCATTTTGGGAGCTTTAAGAGCTTTTAAAACCTAAATTGTAAATCATCTATCTTCCTCCTTTTCCAGGTGAGGCTGCGATTTCCCGCTCCGGATGGCGTGTACAAAGGCTATTGTGAAGCTGAAGGTCTTTTTGATGAGCTGTGATGGTGTGCACATTTGTGAGCCCATTCAATTATAATAAATAGATTCATTCAAGACATTGGACTTTTTCTTTTCTTGTAATACGTACACAGTTTTAGTGTTGAGTGTTTGCAACACAGTGTAATAATAAATTGTTGATTGTTGCCAAGTGATTCTCAAATGGTGTTACGTGTACACCTAGGGTTACAAAGAGGTACTACAGGGGCACATACAAGTGAAAAATGAACACCAGGTAGAGTAAATGTGTTCAGGTCAGGATGCTCTAATTTCAAGTCTTTCACTCCTTTTTCTTATTTGTAATGTTATATATTCTTCAAAAGTGGGTTATCGTTAATTCATAGCATCAGGTGGACACCTCATGTCCGAAATGGTTACTTTTCAGGATTCAAAAGTAGCAGATCTACAAGCTAAAAACGCAATATATTTTGAGCTTGTAGATCTGCTACTTTTTGTATGACACTGTAGTATAACATAGGGCATTAATGACCAAAAAGGTAAAATATTAGGTTTCTGCCTGACAGCAACAATATGCTAGATATAGTTTTGTAATCTAAGAAAAGGGGGTACTGAAGCAATGGCCTACAGTAAGAACTTCTCAGTGACTGATTCAGGTTTTAAAATACCTGAATGCAATATAAAATACACAATGACATTTCGTGACATTGCAGGGATTAAATCAATGTACACAAAGATGATATCAATGTTAGATCAAAGAAAGAAGTTCCACACAGCCTGGACCTGGCAAAGATTTCCTATTTTCGAGGGCGCAGAGGGAAAAAGGAACAAACCAAATAGAGAGGCAAAGGTAAAGTTTACTAGTAAGTATCAGGGTTCCCACACATTTTTACCAATTAATTTCCAAAACATTTCCAGAATATTTAACCTAATTTCCAGGACTATATAACAATAATTCAGCTCAATAACAAGTCGCTTACTCCTATGCACAATGCCAAAAGACAGGTAGTGTATGCCAGTGGTTCTCAACCTTTTTAGGCTGTGACCCCTGAAATAATCATATTTTAACTGGGGACCTGGCACCCTGACGAGCACAAAGAGTTGAGGAATTTTGTAGAACATGTTTCTATTGTGAAAATAGCAGATCTACATGCTCACGCCGCCTCGCAACGCGAGGTGTTGTGAGCATGTAGATCGGCTATTTTCACAATTTCTGACTCTAATATTTGACAATTTGGCCAATGTTTAATTTGTCATTTCAGAGGTATTACCAAAATCAATAACCAAAGACAATGCATAGCTATTTTTTCCAAGACCTTCCAGGACCCTTGATAAATTCCAAAACTTTTCCAGTACTGGAAAAATATGTTTCTAATTTAATTGAGTGGTTAAATGTCTGAATATACACATTAATCCAATCCATGAATCCAACAAAGAGAATAGAACAATAACACATTGATTTACACAATACTGATGATAGTGCAGTCAAACAATGTCCATGACGCTAGCAAGGAAAAGTGTGGAAAAAGTTTCACCTACTACACAATTTTATAGACTACAATATATGTGTAGTGCTGCTTCATCTCTCTCTCTCTCAGCTAAAGGGTGCTTGGCCTGAGAAACGTGAACCCCTCCTGCCTCTAAAGGGGTTTTCACAGGAGGCTAAGAACATTTCCTATGGCATCATTTATACTACACAAAGAGCCATATGGTTCCATTTGTACACTTTCAGAGCTATGGCCAGTCCTTGTCTAATGCTTGCCCACCTGCCCTTGGCAGGTAAATAAGGTTTGGGCAGGTGAAGTTCACTTTCAGGTTGCCCAACCACTCATTTGATGAGACGCAACCGTCTATAAACACAACACAAGCTATCTGTCTAATCACCTGAACGTGGCCAACACACTGTCCTCTGGTCTGTGGAATGTAAAATAAGAGCACTGTTAACCTATCATTTTTGTGCACTTAAAAATATAAAATAACAAGTGAGTAACCATAGACATATTCAATCATAGCTATGTAGGTATTTGGTATTTTAATTTGGATGTATTGAGGTACAACATTGTATCGCACAGACCCAGAAAGTAAAGAAATAAGTCATCTTATAACGGATGATTTACTTTTTGGGCAAGTAGAACATGACCTGTACTTGCCTCTGAGACCTTAGTATCAACCCCTGAATGTTTGAGAACCACTGTCCTGGTGGTGCCGCAGTGTCATAGTAAATCAGTGTCATACATTTGACACACAGTGTCTTGAAAACCTGGAGACTAGTCCTGGTGAAATCTGGACTGGTGGTCAAGAACTGCCTGCTCCTTTGGGGGCTTGGGCGTTTTGGCAATGTTGGGTGGTAGAGATGGCCGATCGAGAGAAGAAGTTGGCACTTGGTAGGGCACTGTCACATCCTTTCTCCGCTTGATGGCGAGACGGACCAGTGTCTCTCGGAAGAGTTGTGTGTGGGGCACGTACTGCTTCTTCACAGCCCACCTCCCTGTCCGCTTGCAGTTCTCCTGTTTGGTGCAGAGTTCACCTGAAATGTATTTATTTTTTCTTGTCATTGAGCAAGTCATATATTTGTTCTGTTCCTAACCCTAGGCCAGGGGTCTTCAACAGGGGTTCCGGGACCCCTAGGGGGTCCTCCAAATCTTAGAATATAGATAGAATGTTTTTTTCTCCTTTCTCCCTATGTGTCCATATTCTGAGAACTTTAGCCAAAAATAGCAGATCTACAAGCTCACAGCACCTCGCGCTGCAAGGCGTTGTGAGCTTGTAGATCGTCTATTTTTTTCAAAGAGCTTTGGTGTAGAGGGGAAAAAGAGCACAGTGAAAAGGTCAACCCGGGTCAAGTGGTTAAATATCTGAAAACACAAATTGAAATGAATCCAAAATACACTGATGATTGTGCTGTCAAACGATGAAACTATATGGAATCTATGAACAGGTTGTGGGGGTCCCTGATTCATCTCTCTCTCTCAACTAAGGGGTCCTTGGCCTGAAAATGTTGAAGACCCCTGCCCTAGGCACTTTCACATTTAGAAATACAGCTAGTGCTGTAATGTATATACAGAGGACAGGCAGAAATTGATCTTTACAGAAGGAAAGTAGGTTCACACTATGGACAAATATGAATAACCTGTGGCACTTGTGGCTTGTTTCCGCTTCACAATGTTTTCATTGTGGTCCAGAACAGCGAGCATTCCCCTCTCTTTCATGCCAGTGTAGGAAAAGGCTAACCTTTTTGGCAAATATTTCAGGAGAGCAGAATGGAATACTTCTAGGCCACCTATAGGAACATAATAACAAAATGTGCACATCAAAAAAAAAATGTTTTTTTTTTTTTTTTTTTTTTTTTTTTTCAAATAATGCAGGTAAATATGGAAATCGGGAAAATTTCACATCACATCTACATGTTTTGGCTTTCCACCAGCAGGACCATAAACATGTGATGACAATGTCAGTTTACCTGTGTGTTTGAAGAGGCCCAAATATTCCAGGTCTCCCAACAGCAGCTTGCCACAGACCAGCTTCTCCAAATCCTGGTATACCTGCAATCCCAATGTAGGCATTTAGTAGACGCTCTTTATCCAGAGCGATTTACAGTAGGTAGGCAAGGTAACCACAAGATAATACATCAAATGCATAGATCTAATAATACATCAAGAAAAAAACAGGAACCTACTGTCAGTCTAAACAGTATATTATCAAAACATTATTCTATAAATTCCTATTCCATTAATCTATAAAACCTTTTGTTAGCTGATCTACTGTAAATTATTGTAGGGTTGGATCAGGCTGGGAAGATTTTGCCATACATTTCGTTGCTTTGTTGTAGGGCAACATCAGTGTTTTGTACTATCAGTAACTGGGAGCCAATGGAGGGAATTTAGCAAGGTGTAAATGATGATGGGGAACTTATTTCAATAACAAGCTCATAACGCCCTCCGGTCGTGTATATAGCACTGCAGTGAAGGCAACGTAACACTATAGTTACAAGAGTGCTTACTGCTTAGAGTAGTACATGTTCAATATTTTAAAATGAGATCACATTGATGTAATAATCGAGACTGTGTGTAGTTTCTTTATAGCCCTAACAGTAACATACAAAGACTAGATTCTATCTAAATAATACAGTACCTGTGAATCCCTGGAAAGCCACTTCTTCTTCTTCCTCGTCTCTTGGTCCAGGGGGGGATGAAAACACCTGTACCTCCGCCCTCCCTCAGTCCAGCTATGGATGTCTCGGACATGGTACAGTATGGACAGCCAACGACGCTTCAGCTCCTGAAATAAATACATTGATATGCAATTATGGGCCTCTGTGACAAATAAGAAAGCTATGGTAAACAATAAGGCAACAAAGATAAGGAAAACTAATTCTCTCTTGTTAAACAGGCCAAAGCAAAGGTTTTACAGTTAGATGAATAGGCCAGACAGTAATGTAAAATATGATGATCACATACCTCTGTGTTGCCTCCGCAGGAAGCAGAACAGAACCACAAATGATTCCTCAGAGACCTAATTGGTGAAATACAATACATAGGTTACACTCCTGTGTAACGCTCAACTTACTCAACATGAGTATTTGTGTGGCTGTAGGTGTCTTGAACATAAACATCTGCACTTACATTGACCAGTCCGCTAGATCTCCCCGACCCTTCTTCTTGGCTATAGCCATCAGCTTGCTATGGAAACCTGAAATAATAATTTAAATATTAAAACAATCTGAACTACTTGGGTGTCACCTCCGGTAAAAAAAAAAAATACATTGCAGACAACATAGAAAATGTAAAATCAGAGATTATGGAACACAATCCATTATCCAGTATCTTGCACTTGCCTTTGACCGTGTGCCAAATGTCAAATTGATGGTCGATTTCAGGATAGATTTCAGACCTCATCTTCTTTCTCACTGATCGTGAGCGGTCCGTTGCTACCACCTCCACCTGTAGTCCCACATCAAGCAGCGTGTCGAGGGCCCGTGTGAAGCCTTCTACTTCCATGGCAGATGAACTTGATGCTTCTGTGACCTACAAGAAGTTAGAGGGATGGAGGGTAGTAAAAGATACATAGAGTAACCAGCCGTTATGCCACAATGTTATGCAATAACACAACTCAAATTACCTGCACTAGGTTAGTCTGCAAAATCTCTCCAGTGGCATCCAGCATCATGGTGTAATGGCAGTATTTTGCTGAAAACCCTGGTGAGTCACATCTGAGTAAAAACAAATATATACATATTAAAATAAGCATTTCAATCAATGCAATAAATCCCAAACTAATGATCAATACTGATTTCAATGTATATACACTACTACTTCTGCTGTTTCCTTTA
The DNA here is from genome assembly GCF_963921795.1 of Nannobrachium achirus. Classification (NCBI taxonomy): domain Eukaryota; kingdom Metazoa; phylum Chordata; class Actinopteri; order Myctophiformes; family Myctophidae; genus Nannobrachium; species Nannobrachium achirus. Next base: position 56,099,110 of record NC_137827.1, on the reverse strand, counting down.
CATTCTTCATACACACCTTCCATCCCCAGACAGGTGGACTGGCGTATACGGTTCTCCCCTCTCCTTCTTTTCCACCTCTTCAATGCAGAGTCTGGCCAGGATGGAATCCCTCTGTCTTGCGTACGTGCTCTCAATGACAGGACCTAGATATGACTTCTGCATGTCATAGAAGGTGGTGTGTTTGATCATCCTCAAGTTCATTAATGCGGACCAATCCTCCAACTCTGTGATGGTGCTCCCCGTGAACAGCACAGAGGCAGCACTAAGCAGGTTCACCTCAGGCATCCCTCTGACTTCAGGAGATGAAGACCAGGTACCAGAGTGTCCTTCAAGGCAGTCCCACCTAACCTTCATCTGTGCCCCGACATAGAACACGTTTGTTTCGTTTATGGGCTTTCCACAGCACTGACACTTCCTGAAGAGTTCTAGGATACTGGACTCATAAACAATGACCTTAGGCTCCTTCCAACGATGACGATCTGGATCCTCCTCATCATCATCATCATCATCCTCCTTCTTCTTCACACGCTTCTCCTGAGATGAAGCTGGGGTGGTGGTGGTGGATGAATCATCCTCGGGACAATAGTCTGAATCCTTGGGGTCAAATACTTCCCAACTGCTGCTACTTGTGTCCATGAGAGCCTAATTTTAAATGAAAATGGAGAAATAAACTAACACGCTGACCACACCAACATTGGCAGTTGATAATGTCTGTCATTAAGACCTGGAATTATTTTATACTTTAGCTATTGAAAAATAGCAAATATACAAGCTCACAGCACTGCTGACCACTTGTAGATCTGCTATTTGTTGTTGTGAAAATATTTGTAAATCTTTGTATATATATTTTTCAAAGCAAACTTCTGTAACTCAAATCTCTGCTTCTGGGGGTCCCTGGAACAACATATTTTGAGATGGGGATCAACGGCCAAATACAACATACAATAGTAATTTGGAGGGTCCTTGACATAAAAAAGTTTGAGAACCACTGATTTAGAAGACATTCATAGAATTGGGTCAAAATATTCAAAGACCATATACAAGCACGCAGCGCAGCATTCAGTGCTGCATAGTATTCCACAAATCAGTACTTCTCACACTTTCAAGATTTTTCATTAGTAACCATGGTGAATACTTACTGATTGACGCAGACGATGTAGCCCATGTGGGCTTGCAGTGTGTGGCGTAGATGTGGCGGGTGATCCAGCTACAAACTAAACAACAACAAAAAGGTCTCATTGTAAGCATCATAGACTCTCAGTAGGCCAATTCATTTACAACATTTACAAAGACCACAATAACATCTCTGTAATGCAATCACCACTTGTCAGTGTCTGTTTACATGTTCCTTCTACTCCTTAGGGCAGTGGGTCTCAACAAAACGTTCTTACCTCTTGAAAGAGGACATCTTTATGTGAAGCCTGTCTATATGTAGGTGCACGTGTTGCCAAGTATGGCATTTGAACCCTAATCATACCTCCTTTCTTCTTCTTTTGGCCATGGCTGATGGTGATGCTGTTGGTCCTATTTTGGCCATGGCTGATGGTGATGCTGTTGGTCCTAAAGTAGGGTTTGAACCTCCCCTCTCCATTGACCCCTGAGGATAACAGCAGAAATGAGGGAGAGTTTAATCACTATTATTTTACCAGCTACAAGATAATCCAAGACAGAATGTATAAGAATCAATCAATCCACATAAAATATTCCACTGTGATGACTTATTTCACCAGTGTCTCTCAAATAAAGTATGTGTTGTACATGCATTTACATGACAGTGTTAGAAGCACTGTGTTGTATCACTGATACTATGTTCTGTTCTGTTCTGTTCTGCTCTGCTCTGTGATTGTAGAGATATTTGAAAATAATGATAAATGATGAGACCAAAGAAACTTTTTACAAAGTGTACATGAAACTTCTTGCAAGTTGAGAAAAATACCAACAAAGGAAAAGTGTACAGAATATGGCTTGAAGGTTCACAGCATTAACGTAGTGGGTCTCTTTTCTGTAGCTAGTAACCCAATCGCAACACAGAAGCAGGCAGACTATTTTGACGTCTTTCTAGGTTGTGACATCACTCACAGTCAGACAGAAAAGCAACTTCCCGTTAGGTTCTTCAAAATAAAGTGTCTAAGCTTGTTCCAAATTATACTAAAATAATCTGCAACCATAAACAAGCATGCAGTAAATAATGTGTTTCCGAAATGTTTTTAAATTGTAAATAGTAGTTATATTTTTAACAGCTGGGATTACTATTCATGTTTATCATTATCATGAAATAATTCACAACACTGATTCTCTGTTCGATTGTGCTGCGTATGTGATGCCTTGCCTGTGTTGTGATTTCACTCAGGGTCTTATGTTGGCATGTGATTCTAATGTTGTGCTACTCAAAGTTGGTTGATAAGTGAAGTTCTCTGACAAACGGTGTCATGGCCTAATCATTCGCCAACACAATACACTACACTGATTATGCACCACAAGGCAAATTATGACAGGATAAAGATTAGCATCGCTAGCAATGACAATAGAGCCCAGCCCAGCACAACGACAACACATACATTCATAAGATTGACTTCCATTATTCTAAATGGAGGTGTCACACTAAACCCAACCTAAACGATCAGTGGGGATGTTTCTACGTGGGGGTGTTTCTGAATGGAGGTCTGCCCCCCACATTGCCCTCGGGATCAAGAAACCTACATCCTAGCACTAAACGTGTCTCAAAACAACAAGGCTAACGTTATATTGACTTCTTCCAAATAAAAGTTGCCTACCTCTTGCAAAACTGCAACTTCATTTGAAGCCTCCACTTCTACAGGTGACAGGTTCTAAAGAAAAGTGACAACATAAATATAGCTAGTCAAGTGACTTGCGTTTACTTCTAATCTATTACACATTTCACAAATTGCTTACAGCATTACGATCTACAAGCTCACAACGCGTCGCGCTGCAACGCATTGTGAGCTTGTAGATCGGCTATTTTCAAACTCCAAACATACCTCTGGTGTTCTTCTTTTGGCCGGCAGGGGTGGAACAGCAATAGACGTGGTGGACGTCTCCAGGAACACTGATGGAACAGCGCTCTCCTTCAGTATAGCTTTTGCTTTCCTTGGCTTGCCCTTGTCCATCAGTTCTCCCATCAGATTCCTCTCGAAGTCCTCCTCCGTAAAATGTTCACTACACACTCGCAGAGCTCCGAGTATCATTGGGTCTGTATGTTCATTGTAACGCGGGTGTTTGATTGCTCTCAGCCACTGCTTACAAAGCTCCCGTCGTCGGTCTCCTTTTGGAAATGTGTGAAAAGACACGGGTCCTTTCTTCCTCTTTCTGGCCTCGTAACATCCAGGCACAACACAAAACGACGGCATCTTTTTACAGACAGACACGGTCCCACGGACACACACAAAACAACTACTACAACTACTGCAAAACAACTACTACAACTACTACTACTATAAAAACGACTGCTGCTGCTGCTACTAATACTACTACTACCACTACTACTACTAAGCTACTGCTATTATTACTACTACTACTATTACTACCAAATACAACCAAGACACGTTCCAAACACGACCAATGCTTTCCACCAACAAGCCCCTACAAGGCGCGCTGTTGTTACGAGCGGGAGGAAGGGGTTGGGCGAGTCGCGCAAAGCACCGTGGGCAGTGTAGTGTATTACAGGACGCGCCCTAGGAAGTGAGGTCATAGCTTCGCGTTTTCAAAAAAATGGTTATATACCACCAAAATAAAATTCCTTTTGGTTTCCATGTTAGAATATGATAATATGGGGTTACAAAAGCCCTTGAAAACGACCGGAGCCCCCCTTTAAGTACCAAAGGTAAAAGTGCTCACCATTGTGCAGAATTTCCCATTTCACAAATCCTTTGAAATTAAACTGATCTGTAGACTACAAGCTCACAATTCGGCGCATCATGATGCATTGTGAGCTTGTAGATCTGCTATTTTCAAATGGCTGAACATATATTGGGCTGAAGTGAATAATGTTTCTTTTTTTAGTAATAATCAAAATCTCTAAAGTAACTAGGAAGTTCTCAAATAATTATAGTGGAGTAAAAGTAATACCGGTATTTGTCTCTGAGATGTTGTGGACTGTGGAGTAGAAGTAATTCAAGTAAAAGTATTGGAAATACTCAAGTAAAGTACAAATACCTCAGAATTGTACTTACCTACAGTAGGCTACTTAAGTAAAACTTGACACCACTGCAGGTCAGTCAGTGTGTTGTTTCCTTTACCAATGAGGCCTGTCACAATTATTACAATAATCGCAATCATGTTGTCATGATCGTCATACATTTAAAAAAAAAGTGGAAATGACCGAGCTTGAAGCTCACAACGCGACCGCTGTGAGCTTGTAGATCAGCTATTTCCACTATCAATGTTCTTTTTTTAGTATATAAAGTTGTCAAATATCAATCGTCATGTAGTAAAATGTCATAATGGTGACAGCCTTGTTAAAGGAGTCATCCAGACCAAAACACATATAGAGTTCTTTGCCCTGATGAAGACCACAAGGTCGAAACATGTTGGTTTTTAGACAATAAACTTTGTTTTATTTTAAACTCCTCGAGTGCTCGGATCTCATCTCCTTTTTCTACAGAGTTAAATCTGCCTTTTATCATACCCCTTCATACCTGCTTTAGTCGATTTTTTTCATAGCTGCCCCTGTTGCTAGATTTCGGCTGCCCCTGTTGCTAGATTTCACGGGCTCTCGCATAACTAACACAGTGGATGGTCCTTAGGCTAGTGCGGTTATTTCTTTAGCTTCAAAGTTAGTATTTTTTTATTGAATTGTGTTTACACAACGTCCTGAGACCAACCAAACCGCTGTTTTGACCTCACACAGGCACCCTTACTTGTCAAACGGCTTCTGCTCTGCACCAGAGCAGGGAGAGGAGAGGCTAGAAAGGGGATGGTGTTTTCCTCTGGTGTTTCAGTCCGAGTGTATAAATGGTGCGTTCGGAAATGCGCACCGGGTGGCGAGTATTCCTACCGTAGGAGACGGGGTTACATAAATTAGAAGGCGCGGCTTGTGATTGGCTGGAGCGGAGGTCTGGAGCGCTCGGCTGTGGTCACTTGGACTGCGCGGGCGTTTATCGTGGGCTTGCCCAGGCCTTACGGCCTGGGCATAAATATAATGATTGCATTCACCACGGCTTCGTAACTCGCGCGGCGCTCCGCCGGCCGCGGGCACTCGCGCCTGCGGCGCTCGGGCGCGAAGAGCAGGACCAAGGTCCGCTGGCCTTCGCGCCGCTTGCAATGTCGTGGACAATAACTGTGACATCTAACCATAAAACGAGCGCTCTACCACACCCGGTGCGCATTTACGAACGCACCCTTTGATACACTCTGACTGAATCACCAGCAGAAAACACTCTCTCGCTAGCCTCGCGTAGCCAGGCTTACTCATCTCCGAAGAGAAAAGCCTGGTGACAATAGAAGGCAGAAGGCGTTCAACTTCCGCCGTAGGAATTTCACCGGAAGCTGTATTTTCTTCACGGTGCGGTGTTCCTGCAAACGTATTCCCTGCACGAAATTAACTCTGGTCTACGTCTCCTGCTCCTTCGGTTGCGCTCGCAATAAACAATATACAAACAAAAACATTGATTCAAATAATGTTACACCTATTAACACAGCGGGTGCCCACGAGGTGTCTACGCAACAATTTCTTTGATGTCGCTGGAGGCCCACGACGCGTTTACTGTAATTACAGTATAACTTTATATCTCACCGTTAGGTCGGGGCTACGCCTGGATGTAGCCCATTAGCCGCTAGTCGCTTCGAGTCGACGCTGAGAGCATCGCGCGGCCGTTTTTCTCCGTATACTCCAATGCATTTCCCCATCTTTAAAGCCCTTTATCTCCGATGTTTGTTTTATGGCTAAAACTGTGGCCGCGTGCGGCAAAATGTCCAAATTTTGATCGGCAGTGAACAGCTATGATCAACACTAGCCCATACAGTAAGTTACACAATAACATCCTGTCTGCGCTCATGTGACCAAGTGACGTCATCACGCATGCATTGACGCAACAGGGCCTCGTATTCTTCTATGGAAGTGCTATGGGGGCACTCAGAGGGGATGACTGGCGCCTCCTAGTGGGCAGTCGATGTGTTAAGAGTGAGTTAAGAGCTACAATCTATTTAAAAGAATTTCGCTGGGGAATGTAAACAGACCCGCACCGCATGACGTAACGTCCGTTAAACGCAGACTTCCGCTAGAAATCTTGGAACACACCGGAAGGCATATTGTCTACAGGGTGCTCTCTCGCTAGAAAGGGAGGGGAGGGAGGGGTCTGTTTGACAAGTAAGGGTGCCTTTGAGGTCAAAACAGCGGTGTGGTTGGTCTCAGGACGTTGTGTAAACACAATCCAATACAAAAATACTAACTTTGAAGCTAAATAAATAACCGCACTAGCCTAAGGACAATCCACTGTGTTAGTTATGAGAGAGCCCGTGAAATCTAGCAACAGGGGCAGCTATGATAAAAGGCAGATTTAACCCTATATGTGTTTTGGTCTGGATGACTCCTTTAATAACTTTAGTTTTGCTCTTCCACAGGACCCGTACTTCCGGTTCAACGACGTGTCCTACAGGTGGATCTCTCTGGACAACTGGACGTACACAGCAACATTCCCCACGCCTGCTCACATGAGGTCAACATAGTGACCTTTACTATTCTGGGGTTGTGGGGAAACAACCAATGTCAATGTGTAATGTGTATGCAAAATAATACTTAGCTATACATGTCATTTGCTATATACCCACAGGGCCAGAAAGATGGTACTTCTCGTTTTCGAAGGAGTGGACACCGTGGCTTTGATTTCACTCAATGGAATTGTCTTGGGCCTGACGGATAACATGTTTCGCAGATATGTAGGTATCTTTGATCTGGATTCAGATCAGATCACTGATCTGTAATAACTGTGTTATGGGTTAGGTCGGGGGTCAAATGCAGTTTAGAGCAGTGTTTCTCAACCACTGTGCCTGGGGACCTTTGGTGTGACCCTGAGAAGGGTCAAGTGTGCCCCTTGAAACTGCTTGAAAGCCAGTATTGTATTTATCAAATTAAAAAATGATTCAAACTAGTGAGGCCTCGCGCCTCGCGGTGCGAGGCGTTGTGTGCTTGTAGATCTGCTGTTTTCACTACTGTTGTGCGACAGCCTTGTATGATGAAGGGCTTTACTTTGCAAAGAAACGTACACATTTGAAACTTGGAGATACAAGGTTTCTTCCCGACAGTGACGATATTTACACCCCTGTATTATGTTGTACGGGGGCCCATGGATTCTTGGGATGTGAAAAGTGTGCCCATGCAGAAAAAAGGTTGAGGAACACTGGTTTAAAGGACCTAGTGCATGTCCACCCCTCCCTCTCCCTTTCTCCCTTCCACACTCTCAGCCAATAGAAATGCATTTCCTCTTGTTCTATTCACCGCCATGCTCTTACCAAATAGTTTATTATATCCCTCTGCTGCATAGGGATGGGACAATATGAACATTTCATGTCACGATTATTGTGACCAAAGCAATTGCACATCCGTCAAGCTCACAACGCGCTGCAAAGCTACGCGTGTAGATTGGCTATTTCTTTGGCAAAGAGATTTGGTAGAGAGTGGAAAAAAAGACTGTATGAAGTATGTTATTTCCAAGTCCGTTTTACCAATTATAGAGGGTTTAAGTGGTACCAGATATGCAGCTCGGCAACCAAAAGGTGAATTGAATCCCAGTACATGATGGAGAACAATTTCACGATAAATTTAAATCTCCTTGATACAATTATTGTGTGTTTTTTTTTTTTTTTTTATCATGATAACGATCATCGTCCCATCCCTACTGTTGCGTACATCAATTAGGGGTGGGCGAATGGGGCGATATGGTGATAAATATCGTTAAGACGATACAATCTATTCCTTTTCAGAGATATCCTATATATCGTGATACAATGAGGGAGAGCCTTATAAAAATCCTGTTGAATTGTTAATACAGAGATTCATTGCAGAATTCATTTAAACCTGCATTTTGGTCTAAATCAGTAGTTCTCAAACTTTCAAATGTCAAGGACTCCACTTAACTCTGATAGTATACAAATGGAACCAAATGGACCCGGAAGGGTCCATTTGGTTTCATTTGTATACTGTCAGAGTTACATACTTGTAAGGGTCAATTTATACCTCCCAAAAGGAACCCAGAGAGTCCCTGGACACCACTTTGAGGACCACTGGTCTAAATGCTCTGTTACTCCTTTTTATTTTAGTTTTGTGGTTGTACTGTTAAGGAACCTGAAAATAATAACCATAGAAACCAACGTGAAACAGAATCGTGATAAGAACGTGTATCGTGATACAGCTTGGAGAAATATCGTGATGTTGTATTTTTCCATATCGCCCTCCCCTAACAGCAATTCCCTGTCAGAGACCTGCTGAAGGATGGGGAGAATGTATTGGAGGTCCGCCTCCAGTCCCCTGTGCTGTACTCCTCTGAACGGAGCAAGGCCCACTCTGCCTACAGGGTCCCGCCAGACTGCCCTCCAGCTGTCCAGCAGGGGGAGTGTCACGTCAACTTCATTAGAAAAGTGAGTGGTATAGTAGTCAGGCTAGTATAGTAGGCCTGTCAGGCTGTCACAATCTATACTATAATTTTGCGAATGTCTGAGTGAGTGAGTGAGTGAGTGTCTGTCTGTCTGAAACAGCGTTTCTCCTCAGTGGCTGGAGCAATTGATCTGAAATCGCATCACCATTGGGACAGTATCTCTGTAGCCATTAAACGAAATGGGTTTCTTACATTGATGCTCCTACATCATGCAAGCACCAGTTAAAGTTACTTTCCATCCCTCATACTGTGTGCACAGTGCACATCCCATAACCCACACACTGCACATCATTTTGGAGCTCATATCTTTGAACGGGTAAGGGCTAGTTATTACATAATCGCAATAATTGTTATAATCGTTTCCATGTTGAAACATTTTCATATTTTCAAATATCTTCAAAAAACAATAGTGGAAATAGCATATCTACAAGCTCACAACTTGCCTGGCTCCAGCCAATAGCCCCGTCCACTCTCTGAGTGGACTGCTTCTCTTGGTCTGGAATTGGCATATAACGTGCCTCTTTCTATGGTATTTTGGCTTACCAGCCAATGAAATCAATGCAAGAAGGAGGAGGCGTGGGTCTAACTTTTGATAATCAACAGAAACCGTGGAGGGAGGGGTGGCTCACCAGAGCTCTTAATTGCTCCCTTTGAACTTCAAAAGGGTTGTGAACTGCAGTCATTGATTGAGCCATACAAGTGTCAATAGCTCGTTAGTGATTCTCTCTAATCACTGAAACATCAAAGACAATGACCTGTTTGATGCCTGTCATAGAGGGGAGGGGGAGGGGGGATGTTTTTTGTACACAAGTCAAACACAACCCCTCCCACCAGATCTCTTGTGATTGGGAATTTCACATTTCAAATCCCCTCCCCTTTGAAATCTCTTGTCAATGGGACAATGTCAGACTCAAGCTCCAGCGCCAGGTCTGAAATCAGGCTAGCTCACAACGCGTTGCCATGCGACAGGTTGTGAGCTTGTAGATCGTCCATTTCCACTCTCAATGTTATTTTTAAAGCATAAAGTTGTCAAATATGTCAAATCATTTCCTTGTATGTTTAGGTTATGTGTCATACCTGACATGTGCGACTTCAAAGCCTAAAAACCAAACGGAAATGTAATTGTCAACAACAACAAAAACACAATTAAATCATTAATCACAATCATTTGAGTGACAATTAATCGTCATGTAAAATGTCATAATCTTAACAGCCCTAAACATCGCCTGTTTATATGGGCGAGTTGTAATCTGTATTTGAACATTATTACTCTGAGTTTTATTTTTATTGATCAATTGTTTACTTAAAGCTATACTGTGTAAGTTGCTAAACTAGTGGTCAGTAGCGGTATTGCCTTTTTCGGCCGTTTTTCGCCTGGAGTCGTCACGGACCACCGCCGCGGACCTCCGGAGCGGCGCCGCAAACCACCGCGACCGATACGAATCTGTGGAGGGTTAGAACGTAATTTTCTGGCCAGGATTAGGGGATTAAGAGGTTAAGAATCCTTCACCATCGTAAACACTGTAGCTGAGGGAGGCTACACATGTAATGTATCATGTGTGTATGATCCGCGATGTGATGGTCCAAGGTATACACAACGTATACAGATGATGCAGATGACGTAATTTTGCCGGGAAATCCCGCCCCTGTCACGGCTAAGTAGAAAACATATAAAGAAAAGACTTTTGGGGCTGAAATTAACGGAGTGGGGGTTCTAAAACTTTAGCGATTTAATAATTAGGACAATTTTAAGATATGTTTTATAAAAAAAGTTACATAGTATAACCTTAAACATTATTTGTAGTATCAAATCCTGCTTTGGTCTTAATCTATTATTATCCCTCAACCCCCCTGCTCTTGGTTTCCTCTTCCTCCAGGAACAAAGCTCTTTCAGCTGGGACTGGGGGCCGTCGTTTCCTACCATGGGACTCTGGAAGGGAGTCCATCTGAAAGGCTTTGATGTGCTCCAACTGATCAGCATCTCTGCTGTTCCATTCTACAGTAAGCCATGCGCAGTTTGCGCACGTTCACCGTACACAGGGGCGTCACAAGGGGTAGGAAAGTGGGACTGAGTTACTAGGGCCCAAGGTGGTGGAGGGGCCTTAATTATTTTATACTTTAGCTATTGAAAAAATAGCAGATATACAAGCTCACAGCGCGGCACCGAGTGCCGCACTGCGAGCTTGTAGATCTGCTATTTTTGAAAAGTCGTGAAAATGTGTGCAAATCTTTGAATATATGTAGTTTTTAAGCGAACATTTGCTCATCAAATTTAGCTTCTGGGGGGTCCCTGGAACTCAATATTTTGAGATGGGGTTCCGTGGCCAAATACATACCATTTTGGGGGTCCTTCACATGAAAAGGTTTTTCACATGAAAAAGGTTTTTCAAAAAACCTCAGAAGGATTTGAAATATTCAAAGATTTTCATGATTTTTCGAAAATAGCAGATATACAAGCTCGCAGCGCGGCACTCGGTGCCGCGCTGTGAGCTTGTATATCTGCTATTTTTCAATAGTTAAAGCACAGGGGCCCCGCAGTGAATCCTTGTACCCAGGGCCCAGAATTTGGAGCGACGCCCCTGGCCGTACACACCCATGCTCAAACGTTCATGCACGCGCACATGTATACACACACCGTACAGGGTTGCATACAGGCGGCGACTGATTGAATTGCGTGTCTTGAATTTAGACGCGCAATGCATTTGTTCATGTTTTTTGATTGGCTAGGTGAGCATGTTTATATGAAAAGAACACGATAAACGTACTGAAAACAACTACTATTTCAACAAAAGACACCGGTGTCTACATGACAAGAAAGAGACACCGGTGTCTACTGTCTACATATTGATGAGAAAGAGACATGGGAGAAAGTGGTACAGTCAGCTGTGGCCTCAGGGCCATTTTTTGAGTGGCACAAAACCAAACTGAGGGGCAACGACGGCCATGGCCTTCGTGGCCTCCCTGAATTTCCTGCCTGGAATAATAATAAAAAAAACATAACGAGTCTTCTACACAAGTGTGGATATTATTTGTATTTACATAATATTTTTGGATCTGAGTAGGGCTGTCACAATTATGACATAATCGTCTTATCGCAATGATTTTACATAATCGCGATTATTTTTCATAATCGTCATAATCGTGAATGTTGAAAATGTTCCATATAAGTAAAAAATTGTGGAAATAGCAGATCTACAAGCTCACAACGCGTCGCATCGCGACGCGTTGTGAGCTTGTAGATCGGCTATTTCCACTATCAATGTTATTTTTTAAGTAGAAAGTTGTCAAATATGTCCATTATTTCTTTGTATATTTAGGTCATGTGTCTTATCTGCCACGTGCAACTTCAAAGCCTAAAAGGCAAAGCCAAACAGAAATGTAATTATCAACGACAAAAACACAATTTAAATCGTTAATCGCAATTATTTGAGTGACAATTAATCGTCATGTAAAATGTCATATCGTGACAGCCCTAGATCTGAGGGTCAAAATGCTACTCCTACCCGCCATCTCTGACAAGTCATTTCTAACCTTTTTGACTGGCCTTCGTTCCTCCCAGACGCCACCCTTTCCCAGTGGAGGGTTCAGGTGGAACTGTTTGTTAATGCTGTTGCAGAAACCCACGGGCAGGTCACCCTCTGCGTACCAGACCTGGCAGAGGAGCAAGCTTTCCATGCATGGTTCCTCCAAGGACAGACTAAGAACACCTACACCCTACACATTGACACGGTACTATTACTGAAGCCAAAAGGGGGCTTGGACTGATTTTATGCAGTTTTCACAGTAACGTTTGCAACGTTTGCTCAATGCCTCCAGTGTGTTGTGTTCATTCCAGGCCAGGCACGTAAAGCTGTGGTGGCCCAATGGACACGGTGAGCAGGCCTCCTATGTCCTGAGTGTGAAAGTCCATCTGGATCAACCCTTTACCATTGATGCACACATCAAGGTCAGTACACTTTATACTTGTTTTTATTATATTATACACACAAAGCCTATAAAACACACAGCATTCATGTAGCTCACATTTATTTTTGTATGGTATTCCTTTCTGTCTTTTCTTGTCTTGAGTCTTTATCGATAGTCACAGTCAGGGCAGGAATTTCATGGAGGCCATGAAGGCCATGGCCGTCGTTGCCCCTCAGTTTGGCCTTGTGTCCCTCAAACCACTGGCATGACCTGAGGCCACAGTGGCCTTAATGCCCCAGCTGACTGTACCACTTTCTCCTCTGTCTCTGTTTTGTCAGTCTCTTTCTTGTCATGTAGTGTATTTTGTTGAGTCTCCATCTTTAAACCAATCCAGTATCTTTGATTGGCGCATGGCTGAGTGTGGATCAGATTGTAAATACCATAATATAGACTACTACAGATAGACTACATTAAATTCTAAATGAATTAATTATTTCAATGAACTAAATTCTAAAATCTTGTTTTATTTGATGGCCTTCCTGCCCTGGCATTTGGCCTTTGTGCCATCTAACAATGCACAACACGAAAGGCCAAGTGGCCTTGCCCTAAAATGACAAAATTCCAGGCCTGGTCACAGTATAGAGAGGCGGGGGTGACTCGCAGTCGGCCTATGTGCTATGCGTTGATCAGGGACGCCGATAGCCAAGTATTAAGCTATCGGAGGGCGCATTAAGCTATCGCAGTGGGCGATGGAGATAATGGTAGAACATAGGAGCAGAACAGTGGTGTTATGTAGAATAACTAAAAAGTGATACCAGCACAAATTATAAAATTTACGGCACAATTCAGCACTAAAGAATGACACCATTTTTATTGCGACCGTCAGGTCGCAGTTACTATCAAAACCTCCACAAACTGTGAGTCCGTCAGTCAGTCAGTCAGTCCGTCCGTCAGTCAGTCTGTCTGTCACACGTCACATGTCACACTTTTGCCCTGCTCATATCTCCGCAACCGTTGCCCCGATCCATGCCAGATTTTGCACACACACTCCTTGCCTGCCAAACTACAACCTCCCGGAGCTCCAGGGACCCCCAGGTCCCTGGGGGACCCCCAGATGTAAAAAATGACCAAATGTGCAAAAATGACCAAATGACCACCCCAACGGGGCTGCTCACGGGGAATTCCCGGGGACCACCGACTCCTGCTGCTCCAGAACGGATGCAAAAGTGGTGGCGCCCCCAGTGGAGGACCCCCTGCCACTGCAGCGCACATAAAATGCCGTAACTCGGGCTAGGAGCGACCGGGAGAGCCGGGGCCGGTACCTATTCGTCCGCCTCGGCGGCGCGGAGACCCCACCCCTCATTTCTCACATGGCCCTCTTCTAGCGCCACCATGTGGCGGATTCTTGCAAAACACATTTTTGGACACTGCTCCTACAATATTTGCCCTAAAATCACTCAAATCGGTACACAGTATGTCTACACTCATGTCATCAACATGGATCTGTCCCATATAGCGCCACCTTCAGGCCGATTTTTTAAAACACATTTTTGGACACTGCTCCTACAATTTTTGCCCTAAAATCACGCAAATCGCTACACAGTATGTCTACACTCATCTCATCAACATGGATCTGTCCCATATAGCGCCACCTTCAGGCCGATTTTTTCAAACACATTTTTGGACACTGCTCCTACAGATTTTGCCCTAAAATCACCCAAATCGGTACACACTATGTCTACACTCAGCGCCACCATCAGGCCGATTTTTTTCAACCACATTTTTGGACACTGCTCCTACACATTTTGCCCTAAAATCACACTGCGACCTGACGGTCGCTTATCTCCCGATTAGGGAGTCTTACTGGTATATTATTTCATCGTATGGGGTGCCAACTTCACAGAGGTGTAGCATTTCTATTCTTCTGACTGTAGGTGTATTTCTATTCTTCTGACTGCAGGTGTATTTCCGCACAGTGGATCTCATCCAGGAGCCCATCACTGGCTCCCCAGGTCTGAGCTTCTACTTTCGGGTCAACGGGAAGCCGGTCTTCTTCAAGGGCTCCAACTGGATCCCAGCCCACGCCTTCCAGGACATGGTCCACCCTGCTGGGTGAGAGAAGTCTTTTTTTAAGATTAGTTCTTTGGGCCTTGGATAGGACAGTAGTCTGACAGGAAATGGGGGGAGAGATGGGGAGTGACATGCGGCAAAGGCCGTCCGGATAGGGAATCGAACCGCCGCCGCCACCAGGCATCCATGGCATTAGCAATGCCTAAGTGGTATGCGTAGGGCAGCGGGCTCCCCTCCCAAGCACCTTTTGCTGGGCCTGCTATTAGGACCTGTATAGGCAGCAGGGTTTCCTGCAGGAAAAAGTCTTGACCAGGGGGGGATGCGCGTGCGCCGAAAATTTTTGATAATTAATTAATTAATTCGAGTAATTAATTCACTTAATTTTTAATATTAATTCTTATTTTTGCCCTATAAAAAACACATGAATGTGCCCATGATGACGGAAAACACAACTACATGCTATCATCCACATTTATTCAACATTGAATAACTTATATTGCCGGTTCGCCACCAAAGGGTTAAAAAAATAGTGTGCACGCTGGTGTACGAATTCGTGCACAGATGATGCACTATGCATGTACACGCTTTTCACAGCTTTCAAACAAAAAAATTTGCTTGGAAATCCGTTCAGGCATTCAGGAGATACCAGCCCTTATGTTTTCTTCAAATGTAAACAAACATGGCTGCCATGTTTGAAAGATAGGGTTGGTATGGGGGTTAAACATGCAATTTCGCGATCGCGATCATGCCTAGTACATTGTTGGAGGTCCAAAAAGTTTTTTTGAAAAAAAAATTTTTTTTGAAAAAAAAAAAATATATATATTTTTATTTTTTATACCCTTGGGGGGGGCGGGGGGGTTTTCTGGCCAGGCGGGGCGCCTGGCCTGTAAAGTGCTGCTGGAAACCCTGGGCAGTTTTGGCTTATTAAATCAGTGGTTCTCAAACGTTTTCATTTGATGGACCCCCAAATTGACACTTATTTAGCCACAGACCCCCATTTGAAAAGATATGCCTGGGACCCCCATAAGAGATGATTTTTACGTCTCAAGCAATGATTCCCAACAATTTTAATTTCAAGGACCCCCAGTTTGACATGCACTAGGCTTCATAATGTAAAATCAATGTTAATTTCTCTCACTCTAAGTTACATACCCAGGGCCGGATCTCCCCATAGGCAAGGGGGGGCATTGCCCCCCTAAATGCCCTGTCTGCCCCACCAAACAAGATGGCATGAAAAAATAAAAATATATATATTTGGGTTTTTTTTCTTTCTTTTCTTTTTTTTAATATTATGCTACAGCTGTCGCACCACCAAAACCAACACCATTTCATTATATATACATTTTAAAAACTCCGATCGCCAATGCCATCTCTCTCCCTCTCTGCACCTCAAAATAAGTAAAACAAATAATAATGAAGCCAGGCCAGCAGCTCCGCCCCCGATATGCGTTGAATGCGTAGGAGGGAACAGCAGTCAGTCTCGTCTCGACAGACAAGTACACGCACCACTTCTGGTTGCCAACTAACTTCAGTTTTGTCCAGCGCATTAAGGAACTAATCGAGAGAAGGAACAGTTTGTTTTTTAGTTGTGCTTGCAGCTTGTTTCACTTTAACTTCTGTTCTCTTTCTCTGGCTCTTTCGGTCAATATGCGTCGATTTCTGGTTTCTAAACCTCGCAGTCGCGACGCGAGTAGCACTGCTGCTATGGCTCCAGTCAGTCCAGAGGCAGGCTCCGAGCCGTCGTCGACTCGGGGTACAGCTGCTCCTCAACCCGACCCTAACCCCCAATTGAGTTACACAAGCACGGCAACAAGCTGAAAGCGTCGCCGTTCGCAACGCAGCAGCGGCCGCCGATAACAGCACACAGGGAGCAGGAGGTAGAGCTGCTGCTCCTCGACCCGACCCAAACCCTAACCCCCAATTGAGTTCCACAAGCACGGCAACACAAGCTGAAAGCGTCGCCGTTCGCAACGCAGCAGCGGCCGCCGATAACAGCACGCAGGGAGATAGACCTGCTGCTCCTCGACCCGATCCATTGAGTTCCACAACCACCGCAACACAGCCTGAAAGCTTCGCCGTACACGACGCAGCAGTGGCCGCTGCTAACAGCACTGGCTTAAGCACAACAGCATCATCACAGCCCGCTAATCTTGTGTTTCCAAAACGTCATTTTGGCAAGACAGCATGCGCATTCAGCCCGGGCTGGTACCGTGGAAGACCATGGTTGGAATATTCAGTGAAGCTAGATGCGTGCTTTTGTTTTCCTTGTCACAAATTTGGAGGAAATAATGACAATGTCATTGTCTGTCTAGTGTCATATCAGTCTATCTGTCTGTCTGTCTGTCTGTCTGTCTGTCTGTCTGTCTATCTAGTGTCATATCAGTGTATCAATCTATCCATCCAGTATCATATCTATCATCCATCTAGTGCTGGGGTTCCCAAACTTTTCTGTCTCAGGGCACCCCATGAATATTTGTTTTAATCCGAGGCACCCCTACATTATAATTTTCACTCCCAGCACCTTATATGTATAGCATATCGTCCTTGTCGCGTGGAAACCTTGTATGTCCAAAATCGTTCGTTTTGTATTTATCATCTATAAAATGTGCTAAACTATTGAAAACAGCAGATCTACAAGCAAAGTGCTTGTAGATCGGCTGTTTGTTTTGTGCGACAGTCTTGTATGCTGAAGCAGGGCTTTGCTTTACCAAAAGACGTACACATTAGAAACTTGGAGATACAAGGTTTCTGCCCGACAGTGACGATATTTTAGTGATTATGTTGTGAGGAAAACGTTTAGATAATAGCCATTTTGGTTAGAACTGACTGAAAATAACTTTGTACTTCAAGTTTAAAATGATGCTAAATATTTTTTCAAGTGTCCACATGAATTCCAAATATTATCAAATTATCTCGCGGCACCCCTGGACTGCCGTCGCGGCACCCCAGGGTGCCCCGTCACCCACTTTGAAAACCCCTGATCTAGTGTCATCATCTCAGTGTCTCAATCTATCCAGTATCATATCTATCATCCATCTAGTCTCATATCAGTGTATCAATCTATCCAGTATCATATCTATCATCCATCTAGGCTCATATCAGTGTATCAATCTATCCAGTATCATATCTATCATCCATCTAGTGTCATATCAGTGTATCAATCTATCCATCCAGTATCATATCTATCATCTATCAAGTGTCATATCAGTGTATCAATCTATATCTATATCAGTTTATAGTATCATTTGCATTCATCTTTGTCAATCACATCAGTTTATATAGCTATCACACCAGTAACATGTCTGTCTTTTGTCTATCACATTATTTATCATTTCTTTAACCTTTTGTTGTTTTTTTGTTTTTTGTTTTTTTACTTTTTTGTGTATTTTATTTCTTAAGTTCTGTGACTTGTACTGTACACAGCATGGTGTGTCATTGGTATAAGTGTGCCAAAATGCATAGGTTTTTATGCATTTCTGGCATTATGACCCCCTAAAAAGGTTGCCCCCCTGGCATTTCCTCTCGCCCCACCTACTACTAGAGCTTACATCCGGCCCTGTACATACCCATAAGGGTCCATTTTATTACTAACAATCATTCATTTAGCTGGGGACCCCCTGGAACTCCCTCAAGGACCCCACTTTGAGAACCAATGTATTAAATGACAATGTAGAGACTGGAGATATGGGGTGCAGTTAATCAAAAGAGCCAAATGGTGTCAATTTTCTACTGTGTTTCCTGACGCTAGTGTTACAATTACAATTTACTTCCATTACACTTACTACTAATAAAAACTATAGTGTATGATATTAATTATAATGATAATGATGATAATAATAATTGTGTAGCACTTTCCTAAATCCTTTCCTGTCATGTGTCTGTTGAAGCCTGAGGAATCTGTTGCAGTCGGCTGTGGACGCCAACATGAACGCTCTCCGGGTGTGGGGCGGAGGCGTGTACGAGCAGAATCTATTCTACACTATCTGTGATGAGTTGGGGATCATGGTATCTCATTTCATTTATTGTTTATTTCACCCATTTAGACCTGGAACGCATTATTACGCATTGCTACTTAAACCGTTATTTTATGCTTTAACTATTGAAAAATAGCAGATATACAAGCTCACAGTGTGGCACTGAGTGCCACGCTGCGAGCTTTTAGATCTGCTACTTTTGAAAGATTGTGAAAATGTGTGCATAAATGTGTTTGAATATTTTTTACCCGATTCTATGAATGTCTTCTAAATCGTTTTTTTTTTTTTTAAACACATGTTTCTATCATCAGTGGTTCTCAAACGTTTTCATGTCAAGGACCCCTAGAACTATATGTATTTGGCTGCTGACCCCATCTCGAAATATTATGTATCAGGGACAGGGACCCCCCCAGATGCAAATATTTGAGTTAGAAATGTTCGCTTTAAAAAATATGTATTCAAACATTTGCAAAAAATACTTTCATGATTTAAAAAAATAACAGATCTACAAGCTTGCTGCTATTGTTTAACATAAACATAATGGTTAAAGTGGTTAAAACGTTCCTGATGAAGGTCCATCATGCCTTTTTGTTTTCAATCAAATATGTTTTTAGAACAGGGTTCCTCATTCTGTGACAATCGACTGTACTCTCAACGCATCACCAACGCATTTGGTTGCCTTTGTTGATTGGTTGAGTACTTTCTTATCAAGGTTGAACACTGTATGGCAGTACACTCTGAGTTACACATTATTGAACCATTAAAGGTCAAATGACATTCTGTTTTTACCAATCATAAAAGTCTTTGCCCTGGTCCTAAAAACATGTTTTAAAATGTTTAAACTTGAAAATCCACTCCATGGAGCCATGGTGTCTCTCTCTGTTTAGGTGTCATGAAAAACGGTCTGTCACCTGAAATACTCTAAACTCACCACCAGGGGAGCCTCTCTCTCCCACTCATTCTAACAAAATAAATATTAGTAGGCCTATAGTGCAGTAAGTACATGTACTTGAGTACAATTTTGAGTATTTGTACTTTACTTGAGTATTTCCAATTTTCAATTCTTATACTTCTACTCCACTACATCTCAGAGGCAAATGCACTTTATCTCTCCACTACAATCATTTGGAGGCTTTAGTTACTAGTAACTTTGTAGATTTTGATTATTAATACAAATCAATCACTTCAGCCCGTATAGGCCAGCGATTCTCAAACTATGGCACCCAAAGTGGCCACACACACGCACACACACACGCACGCACATACAGATCTGCGGCCGCCCCTCAAGACAGTGGCTGTGACACAGACACACACACAACCATGGCAGCTAAAGAGGCTGAGCTAAGCCCTGGCCTGAGGCATACGCGTCTGCATGATCAGCGGGGAATTGTGTCGATACGAGCCGAGGCGCGGGTGTTTTTTCTTACCCCGGGAACGATACATTACCGGAGCCCTGCGGTTACATATGTACCTTCGCGGAGTTCAATTTAGACCGTCGGCGCCGCTGTAACGTTCAGCTCCGCTCCGCTCCGCAATGCAGAAAACTTCATGGTCCTTTGTAGTTATAGCAACATATTTTGGCTAAATGCCTCAGTTTAGAGAAACACCTATTGCTTGTGTTATAGCGTTTTACTGTCTGCTCGCTTTTACTGTCTGTCTGTGTGTGTGTGTGTGTGTGTGTGTGTGTGTGGGGGGGGGGTGCGCAGTGCACTGTCACAGCAACGACAGTGTCGGTAAAAGGAGCGAGGTTCCACTTAGCTCTACCCCGGGGAGCAGTGCAGTTAGTCGGACACAGCCGACACAGAGTGTCGGTAAGAAGGAGAGAGGTTCCGCTGTGCGCAAATACATAGCGATTTTAATTATTTCACTAAAGCATAAACGGACTACTTGATATGAAGGATATTGATGTAAATAAGATATTTGAATGGATAAATGTATTTTATATGCCCATATTTACAATTAAAGGACAATATAATGTAAGAGGTCACTTCCTCAAAACTTGGGCTGTGGAGAAATAACTCTATGGGAGAAATACAGACAGGGAGACTGGGAGAGAGGAGGAGGGGTGGGGGGGTGAATCGACTGACGACGTATGAGTCCAGTAGCCAATGAACTGCGCGTTTGAGACTCATTATGCAGAAACCGGCACAAACACACAGATAGCAGGAAAACCACTGCATGTCAAAAGTTGCGGTTCTTTTGGTGTAATTGAGGCCTGGGAACATTAAAAAAAGCAAAAAAAAAAATCAAAATTTATTTTTGGATGTCACCACCCCTTTAAGAACTCCCTAATCGGGAGATAAGCGACCGCCAGGTCGTCGCAAGTTCTATGAAAAGCTCCACCGGCTGTATGTCTGTCACGTCACATCACACTTTTGCCCCTGCCCCTGCCCTATTGATGCCAAACGTTGCACACACACTCCTTGGATGGCAAATCACATCCTCCGCCCCTGATTTCTCACATGGCCCTCTTCTAGCGCCACCATCAGGCAGATTTTAGCAAAACACTAAAATTACGCAAAGCGGTACACAGTATCTCTGCAGTCATGTCATCAAAATGGATCTGTCCCATTTCCCATATTCCCTCCTAGGCTACGATAGCCTTCTAAAGTTTGTGTATGCAACGTGACGGTGGCATGTATACACATTAATGGTGTCTGCAAAAAGCAACCTCATGGTGGTGCTAGAAGAGGGGCATGTGAAAAATCAGGGGCGGAGGTTGTGGTTTGGCAGCTAAGGAGTGTGTGTGCTAAGTTTAGTAGGGGCAACGGTGCCGGAGATAAGAGTAGGGCCAAAAGTGTGACGTGACGTGACGGACATGCAGAGGGACTGACAGCCGGTGATGGTCGCAATTAACACTTTAATTTTTTTTTTTGCATTCAAAATACCATTATAAATTATGATGACATTTGAAAACCAAACGTTCCTAAACGGTATTGATGTCTCTCATTACCTGTAGATTTGGCAAGACTTCATGTTTGCCTGTGCCATGTATCCAACAGAGACAGACTTCATACACACCATTAGAGAGGAGGTTATACACCAGGTAAGACACAGTTTTAATGTAAAGCAGGATTTTTGCTAATACTGTTCTGTTATACATTTGTCTGTTAGCAGACTTTACATGCTGCAAAGATAAATAAACATTGTATCGCTAATAAGATGTATAGACATGCTGGTAGTTAGCTAAATGTTTTAACCTAAACTTGGGGAGTTGTGTTTTTGTGTTTCCTTCCAACAGGTCAGGCGTCTGAAGTCCCACCCCTCCATAGTAGTGTGGAGTGGGAACAATGAGAACGAGGCTGCCCTGGCCACAGACTGGTTTGGTATTCCTGTTCTCCAGAGGCCCACGTACCTTAAAGACTACGTTACGCTGTATGTGAACAACATAAGGGCTCTGGTCCAGCAGGTCAGCGACACAGAATAGATGGGGATTCCTCCTGTGTGGGTCACTTTTAAAAAGTAAACTATTATAGATAGATTACTATGTGCGTAAAAGTTATAATTTGCAACACTTGATTAAACACTTTTGCTAAGTATATTTCATACATGGAGTTACGTTTGACACTTAAAGCTGCACTTTGTAACTTTCCCCTTCTGTCCCCAATTTGAACCCTGACATTTATTACACATTTTTCACATACCGTGTCTGCTACTAGAGCCTGCCTGCTAGCCTGACACTCAGCCTGAATTGACATTTCGTTTCACTCCATTACTCAGTCTGAGGTCGCTCCCCCCCAAGGCGATTGCAGGGATGGGCGTTGCCAAAAAGAGGCAGTCTTCAGCGATTGGTTCACCGTCTGTCCAACACATGACATAGTGTTGTTATGTGTGGCTGGCTAGAGGCTAGCCTGTTGCTTGCTGGTGCTACTTACTAACCAAAGAAACAGTCAGAATAGGAGCACTACGAACTAGGAATCAAACACAACATAACATGCCTGCTACTGGTGTTTCATAGCGAGATCGATACGATCGCATTTTACCGCGATGCGCGGTACGGTATGGCGGCAGCGCTGGTGTACTTGGAAACACACATGAGTTCTGGGAAACCCCCACCCACGCTGATCACAAGACGCTGATTCACGACGCTGATTCGCCGTACAGATTTTCAAACGAGGCAGGCCCTCCTCAATGAGAGCGATGCTAGACCCCTGAATCGCCAAAACAAAAAATGTAAAGGGGTGTGGCTAGCGATTCAGGGTCTGGAACTAGGCTACCTGCCTGCTTGCTCAGGGGATGAATTTAATCTTGACCTTCAGGCCAAAATTTGTGTCAAACAAGAAACGCTTGTGTCTCACTTAGACACAGGATCTGTAAATGTCTCAATAGAAGAGCAGAGAGACAAAATACAACCACCCCAATTGTATACGTTATATTACATATTTACTATATATAAATATATACCAGTAAGACACCGTTGCCGAAAAGCGACCTCGTCTTGGCCATCTGGCCAGTGATGTATATCGGACCAGTATCGGACCCATATATGGAGAGTGGAGACCCCTGGTACCCATAGATATTCACAGATATGGGCTTATTATTGATGACATCAGGGATCTTCTTACAGTATATGTGCGTAAAAGGGATTTGGTTCCCCTGGCATCACAGGGATCTCCATATCTCCTTATATGGGCATAAACGGGTTTGGTTCCCCTGGCATCACAGGGATCTCCATACATGGGCATATAAGGTGTTTGGTTCCCCTGACATCACAGTGATGTCAGAGCATGATGTCAGAGCGTGAGAGTCAGCGTGATGTCAGAGCGGCAAACCCATAGACCGTAAAAAAGTGTACACGGACGGACGGACAGACAGACAGACACGGACATCATGTGCCGTCTCTCATAGTAAACTTTGGACGCAATTACTTTTTATTCATACAAAAAAAGTTATATAGTGCCGCTTTAAATAATGATTAAAACTACCAACAACGTGCATACCATACTAATGCAATTATGTTACATATTACATATTATATATAATATTACATATTACATACATAGGGCTGTCACGATTACATTACTGACATATTTGACAACTTACTACTTAAAAAAATAACATTGATAGTGGAAATAGCTGATCTACACTATTTCTGAAATTTTTCAACATTCACGATTATGACGATTGACAAAATAATTGCGATAATGTCAAATAATCACGATTACACGATTATGTAATAATTGTGACAGCCCTACTTCTGATGATTTGTGACGGTGAACAACACACACACACACTCTCTCCCCTGTAGGAGGATGAGAGTCGCCCCTTCCTGGTCTCCAGCCCGACCAACGGTGCCGAGTCTGAGCAGGAGGGCTGGGTGGCGGCCGACCCCTACGACCCTCACTACGGAGACGTCCATTTCTACAGCTACACCCTGGACTGCTGGGACTGGACCACCTTCCCTCGCACTCGCTTCGCCTCCGAGTACGGGTTCCAGTCCTGGCCCTCCTTTTCTACCCTCAAGAAGGTACGCGCTTACCCAGGGGTGTCACACCACATTCTGGGCCCTGGGTATAAGGATTCACTGCGGGGCCCCCTGTGCTTTAACTATTGAAAAATAGCAGATATACAAGCTCACAGCGCGGCACCGAGTGCCGCGCTGCGAGCTTGTAGATCCGCTATTTTTGAAAAATCATGAAAATCTTTGAATATTTCAAATCCTTCCGATGTTTTCGATGTCAGTGGAGCTCAAACCTTTTCATGTGCAGGACCCCCAAAATTACATGTATTTGGCCACGGACCCCCATCTCAAAATATTTAGTTCCAGGGACCACCCAGAAGCAAAATTTGAGTTACAAACGTTTGCTTTGAAAATACATATATTCAAAGATTTGCACACATTTTTCACGACTTTTTCAAAAATAGCAGATCTACAAGCTCGCGGCGCGGCACTCGGTGCCGCGCTGTGAGCTTGTATATCTGCTATTTTTCACTGGTTAAAGCATTCAATAATTCTAGGCCTAAATGGGTTAATAGATTTTAAAATAAAAATGACACTTTAATTAGGGTAATTCTGGTACGGATCTCGCTCATTAGAGCCCTGCTATGGAGCGAATTTAGTGCCAATATACCTTGTGCGTGTTTTAAAAATATTCACACGCGTGTGCATGTTTTGTGCACCGCAAAATAAATACTCACACGTGTTTTAAAAATATTCACACGTATTAAAAAAAAAAATCACACGTGTGTGCATGTTTTGTGCACCGCAAAATAAAACTCACACATATTTTTTGCAATTCACAGTATTTTACAAATCTCATATTTCTACAAATCTCAAACTGTGGATCACAAAATAAAAACACAAGTTGCAAATCTTTTCTGTGGATCAAAAATGAAAACACAAGTTGCAAATCTTTTCTGTGGATCACAAAATAAAAACACAAGTTGCAAATCTTTCTGTGGATTTAAAATACAAGTTGTGAATTTCTGATACAGACCTGTGGATCTGAAAGACACAGCTGTGGATTTACAAAACATGGATCAACAGACCTGTGGAAACACAAAACTTTTGTGCACTTGTGTGGACCAATGGCTGTGGACCTCCAAAACACAGATATTTTTGGCACTGTTCTACTAGGTGAAATGTGAGAATCATTGGCTCGTGTATTGACCAATCACGTGAGGCCATGCCCCCAGGGTTGGCATGGCAACCAAGGGTTGCCATGTTCTCTAAAAAGAGAGTTATCCGGGCCTTACAATCTATAAATGTAGCTATACATGAATATATCCATACATATCTTGTCTTAAAACAATCAGCTAATGGCGTATTGACTAATCCATCATTTTGTATTATTATTTTATTTTATTATTTGATGTTATGTTCTTATTATTATTATTGCATAATTGTTAATATGTGTGTGTCGGCGTTGACATGAGACCTGCAAACCGGATCAACCGGGTCGGTTGGTCAGGTCGGTTGGTTGGTCAGTTTGTGTAATTAGTTTAATAATGTAATTAGTGTAATAGTGTACTAGTGTAATAGTGTAATTAGTGTAATAGTGTAATTAGTGTAATTATTGTAATAGTGTAATTAGTGTACTAGTGTAATTAGTGTAATAGTGTACTAGTGTAATTAGTGTAATTAGTGTAATAGTGTACTAGTGTAATTAGTGTAATAGTGTACTAGTGTAATTAGTGTAATTAGTGTAATAGTGTACTAGTGTAATTAGTGTAATAGTGTACTAGTGTAATTAGTGTACTAGTGTAATTAGTGTAATAGGGTAATAAGTGTAATAATGTAATAGTGTAATTAGTGTAATAGTGTACTAGTGTAATTAGTGTAATTAGTGTAATGGTGTAATAGTGTAATTAGTGTAATTAGTGTAATAGTGTAATTAGTGTAATAGTGTAATAGTGTAATTAGTGTATTTAGTGTAATAGTGTAATTAGTGTAATAGTGTACTAGTGTAATTAGTGTACTAGTGTAATTATTGTACTAGTGTAATTAGTGTACTAGTGTAATAGTGTACTAATGTAATTAGTGTAATATGGTAATAAGTGTAATAATGTAATAGTGTAATTAGTGTAATAGTGTAATTAGTGTAATAGTGTAATAGTTTACTAGTGTAATTAGTGTACTAGTGTAATTAGTGTAATAGTGTAATTAGTGTACTAGTGTAATAGTGTACTAATGTAATTAGTGTAATAGTGTACTAGTGTAATTAGTGTAATAGTGTACTAGTGTACTAGTGTAATTAGTGTAATAGTGTAATTAGTGTACTAGTGTAAGTAGTGTAAGTAGTGTAATAGTGTAATTAGTGTAATTAGTGTAATAGTGTACTAGTGTAATTAGTGTAATAGTGTGCTAGTGTAATTAGTGTACTAGTGTAATCAGTTTAATAGGGTAATAAGTGTAATAATGTAATAGTGTAATTAGTGTACTAGTTGCGACCGTAGGTCGCAGTTTAGTTGCGACCGTAAGGTCGCAGTTTAGTATCAAAACCTCCACCGGCCGTCCGTCGGTCGGTCGGTCGGTCGGTCACACGTCACACCTTTGCCCTGCTCATATCTCCGCATCAGTATGACATCACACCACATGTGTACACAAACCTTTGTGTACGTTGCTGTGGCAACAGTCTGTTGTTGCTGGTCTGTTAGTGTACGTTAGCAACCACCTTAGCAACCATGGTTTTACCCTAGCAACCAACTGTTTACCCTAGTCTCAATATATTGAATCCACTTTCACAATGTAAAGTCCAGTTCAACATTTCAAACACCAAAAATGGTAAAATACCAAACAATACAGGTTCTCAGGGTTCTTGAAGATCAAGAGTCTTGGTCAAATACTTCTGTTGGTTTCTGCACTGATCATTTATACAATTCAGCTGTGTTTGCTCGTGTCATCATGATGAGGTCATAAATCAGCCATGCCCAAATATAGATTTTACGGGTTTACATGCTTACTCAGTTATTCGTTATGTGAAAGTCCTATGACGTCTATGATATCTGACATCATCATACATACATTCCCTTTTATGCCCATAAATGGAGATCCCCTCTGTAGAACCAGCCACTGACATCACTGTAATGTCAGGGGAACCAAATCCCTTTTATGCCCATATATGGAGATCCCTGTGATGCCAGGGGAACCAAATCCCTTTTATGCCCATATATGGAGATATGGAGATCCCCGTGTTGCCAGGGTAACCAAATCCATTTTATGCCCATATATGGAGATCCCTGTGATGCCAGGGGAACCAAATCCATTTTACGCCCATATATGGAGATCCCTTATGTCATCAATATTAAGCCCATATCTGTGAATATCTATGGGTACCAGATGTCTCCATATATGGTTAAATGGTCCGATATACATCACTGGCCAGAAGACCAAGAAATGGTGCAACCTCGCCCTTTGCTTTTCTCCCTTAGGCATCTTACTGGTAGGTAGTTTAATGAGGAATGCAGTATGGTGGTAGGTAGGTAGTTATGGCCTTTGATGTAAGATTTTCACTTTCTAGGATAACTATATTTGCTATTCCCAGATGATGCCCTTTTAGGGTACTCCTCATGCCCATATATGGAGATCCCCAGGCTTTACTAATTAACATAAGTTTTATGCCCATATATGGAGATCATTGACCCAATGTCATCAGATATATGGGCATAAATGGACACAGGCAAACTAGATGGGCTGTATGGATATCCAGATGTGTGATGTAAGTGTTTTATTCCAAATGTGGCACCCCACAGACATATTTCCAGAAACAAAATCCCTTTCATGCCCATATATGGAGATTTCTGATGTCATCAATCCCAGGCCCTGTAAAAACATGGTTGCTATGGTAAACAGTTGGTTGCTAGGGTAAACAGTTGGTTGCTAGGGTAAGAAAACATGGTTGCTATGGTAAACAATTGGTTGCTAGGGTAAACAGTTTGTTGCTAGGGTAAAAAAAACATGGTTGCTGTGGTAAACAGTTGGTTGCTAGGGTAAACAGTTGGTTGCTAAGGTAAAAAACATGGTTGCTATGGTAAACAGTTGGTTAGTAGGGTAAACCTTCAATGATTTTGACATCTTGTTACTAATCTGTCGGTAGATAATGCTGGTCTTATATAAGGGTCATTTGTGTACGGTGTGATGTCATACTGATGTCAGCAGTGTGACAGGAGATAAGCGACCAACGGTCGCTTATCTCCCGATTAGGGAGTCTTACTGGTGTAATTAGTGTAATAGTGTAATAGTGTACTAGTGTAATTAGTGTAATAGTGTAATTAGTGTAATAGTGTAATAGTGTAATAGTGTACTAGTGTAATAGTGTAATTAGTGTAATAGTGTACTAGTGTAATTAGTGTACTAGTGTAATTAGTGTACTAGTGTAATAGTGTAATAGTGTAATTAGTGTAATAGTGTACTAGTGTAATTAGTGTAATAATGTAATAGTGTAATTAGTGTACTAGTGTAATTAGTGTAATAGTGTAATTAGTGTAATAGTGTAATTAGTGTAATAGTGTAATGTAATTGTGTACTAGTGTAAGTAGTTTAATAGTGTAATAATTGTAATAGTGTAACAGTGTAATTAGCGTAATAAGTGTATTAGTGTAATTAGTGTAATTAGTGTAATAGTGTAATATTAGTGTAAACGTGTAAAAGTGCAATAAGTGTAATAAGTTTAATAGTTTTATAGGGCTATAAGTGTAATAGTGTAATAAGTCTAATAGGCACCGGGAGAAAAGAGTTTGATGCATTGGCACGTTGTGGACCTCCTTTGAGTTAATATTGATGACATCAGGGTTCTCCATACAGTATATGGGCATAATAGCGACAAGGACGGATTTAATTTGCAAGTGTGACTCACGTCACGTCAACCACACAATATGTCCATATATGGGCTGAAATGTAAATTAATATTAATGTTAAACAAGTATGGATCTATAAATCCATAATTAAAATAAGACAAAGAGACCAAAGGACTATATCTTAGATTGCTGTATTTTAAGAGAGCAGACAAGGAAGACAGACAGTGAGCTGCCATCCGGGTGGCAGCTTTCTAAATCTCTCTCTCCCAAAATGGAAGTTTAACATGTATATAAAGAGTACAGTTATGACAGTAAGAAGTCGTGGGACTCATTCATTTGTTCCCAGATCATAACAAGGAAGTAACAAGAAGACAGTGACACGTAGTTGGTAATTTTCCACATACACAGTATATCATGATTTCGTAGCCAGGGCAACCAAAGTTACTATGACCTGTAATCTTTAGCCTGAACCTACAGTATCCGACCAATATATTATATGGTCATATGAGCCTCATACACAAACATAGAATTATGTATCATAATTCTTATCTTATCATGGGCCTTCCCAGATATGGGCTTAATATTGATGACATCAGGGGCCATATATGGAGTGTGACATGAGGCGTGGCGGACGAACGGACGGACATGATCTGCAGATTTTCAAACTAAATGCAACCTACAGTCGCAATAATTGCGTGATTTGCATCGCGGCGTATAAACATATGTAACTGCATAAGCCAGAACTTGCTAACGCTCTGAACTAAGGCTAATGTTGTTGTTCTCATAGACACTGAGGACGATGTGCAGTGCATGGCGTGTTTTGACACAGGGCTGTCACTTAAGACGTCTGTGAGGGCGTGCTTTCTGTACATTCAAGGGGTGCAGCCTCCAGACCAAGTTCGGTGGCATTTGGAAGCAAGCACCTGTGACCATTGTCAATAAAGATCTCAAAACCATGAAGATCGGTGAACAAATGCTATTGGCCGGAGACTCCCGGAGATTCTCTGGCTAGTGTATCCTGCCGTTCTGCTCCGATGATTTACACTTTTACGTTATTAACTATTACACTATTACACTATTTACATTATTAATCTAATTACACTATTGCACTAATTACACTATTACACTATTACACTAATTACACTATTACATTATTAAAATAATTACACTTTTGCAATAATTACACTATTACTTTATTACACTATTACACTAATTAATTACACTAGTACACTATTACACTAATTACACTAGTACACTATTACACTAATTACACTAGTACACTAATTACACTATTACATTATTACACTTATTACCCTATTACACTAATTACACTAGTACACTAATTACACTAGTACACTATTACACTAATTACACTAGTACACTATTACACTAATTACACTAATTACACTAGTACACTATTACACTAATTACACTAGTACACTATTACACTAATTACACTAATTACACTAGTACACTAATTACACTAATTACACTAATTACACTATTACACTATTACACTATTACACTAATTACACTATTACACTAATTACATTATTAAACTAATTACACAAACTGACCAACCAACCGACCTGACCAACCGACCCGGTTGATCCGGTTTGCAGGTCTCATGTCAACGCCGACACACACATATTAACAAATATATGTAATAATAATAATAAGAACATAACATCAAATAATAAAATAAAACTAGAAAAGAAAATTTCGAAGAAATTTTAAGTGTGCCTGCAGCTCGCTACCTTGTATAGCAGTTGGTGTTAGCATTAGCATTTTGCATTAACATTAAAATCATTATTAGAAGTTTTTACATCAGCATTTTTATCATTAGCTTTAACATTATTTTTTTTTGCAGTATCATATTGTTTTCCCTTTAAACATTAGGCATTTGTTAGCATTTGTTAACATTATAATTTTTCCCCTTTAAACATTAGGCATTTGTTAGCATTAGCATTTGTTAACATTAGCATTTTTAGCATTACCATTAGCATGTTGTTAGCATTTGCATGTGTTAGCATAGCATTAGCATGTTAGCATTAGCATATTTGTTAGCATTAGCATTTGTTAGCATTTGTTAGCATTAGCATTTGTTAGCATTATCATGTGTTAGCATTAGCATGTGTTAGCATTAGCATGTGTTAGCATTCGCATTCGCATTTGTTAACATTAGCATGTGTTAGCATTAGCATTTGTTAGCATTAGCAAGTGTTAGCATTAGCAAGTGTTAGCATTAGCATGTGTTAGCATTAGCATTAGCATTTGTTAGCATTAGCATTTGTTAGCATTAGCATTTGTTAGCATTAGCATGTGTTAGCATTAGCATGTGTTAGCATTTGTTAGCATTAGCATTAGCATGTGTTAGCATTAGCATGTGTTAGCATTAGCATTTGTTAGCATTAGCATGTTTTAACATTAGCATTTTTAGCATTAGCATTTGTTAGCATTAGCATGTGTTAGCATTAGCATGTTTTAGCATTAGTATTAGCATTTGTTAGCATTAGCATTTGTTAGCATTAGCATTTGTTAGCATTAGCATGTGTTAGCATTAGCATTTGTTAGCATTAGCATTAACGGTTAGCCGTTGGGATTGTGGGACCACCCACCGAGTTTGTGACAAGTAACGTGTTGGGAAGTGGAGACATGGCTGTTTAAAGCCCAGCCAATAGGAAGGCAGAGGGGGTGGGGCTTAAGCATTTACAGATAGTTCCTATTTGCCATGTAAGTACACACAGCGAGTTTCGAGACAGTACCATGCTGCAAACTGGAGATAAAGCTGTTTAAAGCTAAGCCAATAGGAAGATAGGGGCGGGGCTTAAGAGGGGGCGGGGCTTAAGTAATAAGTCCCTATTGGCCGTTTAAGTCCAGACACCAAGTTTCAAGACGGTACCATGCTGTGAACTGGAGTAGTGGCTGTTTAAAACCCAGCCAATAGGAATACAGAGAGGGCGGGGCTTAATCAATTACAGCTCATACCTATTGGCCGGAAAAAGACCAAAGTTGTGTGTGCATTTTAAGTTTAAATCACGTTGCTAGGCAAAAGTATGGCAGAGTTATGTGGCACCACAGTTTCTGGGTTTTTTTCGGAGTCCCCCATTCAAAGTCAATGGGGGTTTTTGCGCATAGTTTTTTACGAATTACGTTGCCATGGTAACGCGGATCGGAAAGAAAAGTAATAGCACACCATTCCCGGGCGAGCCGCACATTTTGATATATATATTGCGGGGGTGGCGTAAATCGTGCGGCAGTTATTACGTGCCGAAATTTCAGGCGTCGTTTTTTGCGAATTACGTCGCCATGGTAATGCGGATCGGAAAGAAAAGTAATAGCACCCCATTCCCGGCCGAGCCGCACGTTTTGATGTATATATTGCGGGGGTGGCGTAAATTGTGCGGCAGTTATTACGCGCCGAAATTTTGTGGCGACATTACTTACTTAAGTATGGCGGATTACAATAAGTGTTTTGCCATTGCATTGCATGGCAGGCACACTTAATTAACAACAATAAAACCGGTCTCTCAGTGTTAAACATAAAGTAGCAATAAAAATCAAATGAACAACAATAAAACCGGTCTCTCAGTGTTAAACATACCATTTTACAAAGTGCAAAAACTAAATAAAAGGCCGATAAATACTTTTCCCCACCAACTTCCAATTATAGTATTATATCTATTCTGCATCTAGCATGAGGCAACATGTTTAATCAGCTGTGTGTGTGTGTGTGTGTGTGTGTGTGTGTGTGTGTGTGTGTGTGTGTGTGTGTGTGTGTGTGTGTGTGTGTGTGTGTGTGTGTGTGTGTGTGTGTGTGTGTGTGTGTGTGTGTGTGTGCGCGCGCAGGGGGGGGGGGGGGGGGTTGTTTGGCCCTGTTACAGATGTTGTCCAAAAATCATGCAGATCGGTACACAGTAACTCTTTAGCCATTAAACGAAACGAGTATTTCTTACATTGATGCTCCTACATATTATCATTAAAGCACCAGTTAAAGTTACTTTCCATCCCTCATATACTGTGTGTGTAACAGGTTTTTAGGGGAGAGTTGTTACGACTCTATGTTCGGATACCTCTTTTCACCAATACAGATTTGAATGTCAGACACAAATGACTGTATAAAATATATTCCTTTTATTACAATATCTAGATAAAATACAATACAACAACTCAATGCAATAAAGGGTACCCTTTTCAAAACAATAAAATGCAAGCAACCTATTCAATTCATCAATGCAACAACAATAAAACAACAAGCAACATTTGATATAAAACTGGGGGAGGAAAGGGGCAAGGCAAGGTTCAAGAATACCGACAGTTCAGTCCGGTTATGACTCCTGTCCGCGTTTTGCGTCTCGCCACGGAAGTGACGAGGCGCACAGTGTAGTTCAGTCCGATCCGCAAAGTCCAGTGCGGGACCTCCGCGTCGCCGCTCGCCGGCGTCCTGCACGGCCGTGCACGCAGCCGCTCCGCTGTAGGAGGAGGAGGAGAACGGTACAATAAGTGACAGCCCTTTAAGCAACCGGCACTTTCAAACTGCACAAACACACGCACGCTGGCGTGATCACTTTCCTTTATGAGGAGTAATGTAGGCCCATCAATAAATCTCAGCCACTGCTGCTCTGCCCGTCTGCCGTCGTCACGTCACTCGTCTGGCCCAGCAACACCTCGGACACACAACAGGACTCGAATCACTCTCCACAATAGTGCTCATAAAGAGCCTTTTAAACACGCCAGAGATGGAAAATAGTTACTTTCCTTTATCTGGACAATAGAGAGCGTTGAACACTGCAGATATCATCGGTGATGGGAACTGGAGGAGACGGTCGGACTCACGGCTCGGTGAGGAGTGAAGTTTGGTCTGGTCCACAGGTACAGCGTGGAGAATAGAAGTTCTTGCCTACGACAATAGGGAGAAGAGAAGCGGCCACAGAGTGTGACCGACGGCAGCGGCAGCAGGAGTCTGTCTGGGTGGTGAGAGAGCTCGAGATAGGAACTGACGTTGCTTTTATTTGGGCGTGAGTTTTCACTGGCGAATGAATGCCTTGCTTTCTGTCCCGTGTCATGATTCTCTGCACACCGCTCTGTCGTCACACCTGACAGGTAAGGAATATACTGTGGCATAAAAGTTCATTGTCCATCGCTGTCATAGCGCACAGTACACGTCAAAATATAACACAGAAATCAATAAACGATAATCAAAATCACAGCAAGCTATAATAACTCACAATATAAAATAACAAGTCAGAATGCTTAACATTGGCCTGTGACACTTAATGGCATTCATCCTATGACATGTGCACAGTGACACTTGTTTTATCAAAAACAAAGTAGCAATAAAACTCAAATGAACAACAATAAAACCGGTCCCTCAGTGTTAAACATAAAGTATCAATAAAACTCAAATGAACAACAATAAAACCGGTCTCTGAGTGTTAAACATACCATTTTACAAAGTGCAAAAACTAAATAAAAGGCCGATAAATACTTTTCCCCACCAACTTCCAATTATAGTATTATATCTATTCTGCATCTAGCATGAGGCAACATGTTTAACCAGCTGTGTGTGTGTGTGTGTGTGTGTGTGTGTGTGTGTGTGTGTGTGTGTGTGTGTGTGTGTGTGTGTGTGTGTGTGTGTGTGTGTGTGTGTGTGTGTGTGTGTGTGTGTGTGTGTGTGTGTGCGCGCAGGGGGGGGGGGGGGGTGTGTTTGGCCCTGTTACAGATGTTGTTCAAAAATCATGCAGATCTCTGTAGCCATTAAACAAAACGAGTATTTCTTACATTGATGCTCCTACATATTATCATTAAAGCACCAGTTAAAGTTACTTTCCATCCCTCATATACTGTGTGCACAGTGCACACCCCATGACCCACACACACTGCACATCATTTCAGAGCTCACATCTTTGAACGGGTAAGGGCTTATTCAAAATTAACAATGACGTGTTTCACTCCCTCCCAGTACTGCTGTAGGGTTCTGGCACCCCGCCGGTACTGCGTCCGCAGCCGCTTCAGCCTCTCTTCCAGCAACCTCCACTTCCTCTTTTGTCTGGGTGGGCGGTCACCGCGCTCTGCCATCCCACACACCGTCTCCAAACGGCGTTGTTCGTCTTTCAGCTTTCGTATGAAGACCCAGATGGAGGGATGGTGTTGGGGGAAGCCTGCATTCCATCGGTGATGGAAAGCTGAAATAATCATAGATGTGTAATTACAACACTAGAAGAGAAAATTTCTAAGAAATTTTAAGTGTGCCTGCAGCTCGCTAAGTCTGTGCAACCTTGTGTAGCGGTTGGTGTTAGCATTAGCGTTATTTCATTTGACGCAACCCGCGTGTCTGTATGACAAACGGTTCACGAGATCAAGGGTCACTTCCTGTTTGGTGAGGGGCACTTCCTGTTTGGCGAAATAGGCCCCAATTAAGGTCATGGACGATTAATGAATTAAAGCTGCAAGCAGCGATGACCAGGCCCTCGCAGCTCTACCCACGTCACAAGGCCAGCAGCCAATCAGAAACCAAACAGGAAGTCAGCCATTTCGACTAATTAGTGGCGTTTTGGAGCATTTTTGGCCGTTATCACGGGTCGCACTTTAACGACAGTTTTTTGAGAAAAAAATGTTTTGTGAGAAAAAAAATTTGAGAAAAAAACTTTTTTGAGAAAAAGAAATTTTGAAAAAAAAAATTGTGAGAAAAAAAAATCTTGAGAAAAAAAAATGTGAGAAAAAGAAATGTTGAGAAAAAAAAATGTTGAGAAAAAAATAATTTTGAGAAAACAATTTTGAGAAAAAAAAATTGAGAAAAAAAAATTTTTGAGAAAAAAAAAATTGAGAAAAAAATGTTTTGAGAAAAAAAAAATTTGAGAAAAAAAAACTTTTGAGAAAAAAAAATTTTTGAGAAAAAAATTTTGAGAAAAAAAAATTTTGAGAAAAAAAATTTGAGAAAAAAAAATTTTTGAGAAAAAAAATTTTGAGAAAAAAAAAATTTTGAGAAAAAAATTTTTTGAGAAAAAAAAATTTGAGAAAAAAAAAATTTGAGAAAAAAAAAATTGAGAAAAAAACATTTTTGAGAAAAAAAAATTTTGAGAAAAAAAAAATTGAGAAAAAAAAAATTTGAGAAAAAAAAATTTTTGAGAAAAAAAAATTTTTGAGAAAAAAAAAATTTTGAGAAAAAAAAATTTTTGAGAAAAAAAAATTGAGAAAAAAAAATTTTGAGAAAAAAAAAATTATGACACCAGCCGCGAGTCTGTACGACAAACGGTTCATGAGTTATAGAGGCACTTCCTGTTACAGAGGGGGCGGGGCTTAATCAATTACAGCTCATCCCTATTGGCCGGAAAAAGACCAAAGTTGTGTGTGCATTTTAAAGTTTAAATCACGTTGCTAGGCAAAAGTATGGCAGAGTTATGTGGCGCCAAAGTTTCTGGTTTTTTTTCGGAGTCCCCCATTCTAAGTCAATGGGGTTTTTGGGCGTCGTTTTTTGCGAATTACATCGCAATCGTATCGCGGATCGGAAAGAAAAGTAATAGCACACCATTCCCGGCCGAGCCGCACGTTTTGATGTGTATATTGCGGGGGTGGCGTAAATCGTGCGGCAGTTATTACGTGCCGAAATTTCCCCCATTCTAAGTGAATGGGGTTTTTTGGCGTCGTTTTTTGCGAATTACGTCGCAATGGTAACGCGGATCGGAAAGAAAAGTAATAGCACACCATTCCCGGCCGAGCCGCACGTTTTGATGTATATATTGCGGCGGTGGCGTAAATTGTGCGGCAGTTATTACGAGCAGAAATTTGCAAGAACATTACTTACTGACTGACTGACTGACTGACTGACTGACTTAAGTATGGCGGATTACAATAAGTGTTCTGCTATTGCATAGCAGGCACACTTAATAATAATACAAAATGATGGATTAGTCAATACGCCATTAGCTAATTGTTTTAAGACAAGATATGTATGGATATATTCATGTATAGCTACATTTATAGATTGTAAGGCCCGGATAACTCTCTTTTTAGAGAACATGGCAACCCTTGGTTGCCATGCCAACCCTGGGGGCATGGCCTCACGTGATTGGTCAATACACGAGCCAATGATTCTCACATTTCACCTAGTAGAACAGTGCCAAAAATATCTGTATTTTGGAGGTCCACAGCCATTGGTCCACACAAGTGCACAAAAGTTTTGTGTCTCCACAGGTCTGTTGATCCGTGTTTTGTAAATCCACAGCTGTGTCTTTCAGATCCACAGGTCTGTATCAGTAATTCACAACTTGTATTTTAAATCCACAGAAAGATTTGCAACTTGTGTTTTTATTTTGTGATCCACAGAAAAGATTTGCAACTTGTGTTTTCATTTTTGATCCACAGAAAAGATTTGCAACTTGTGTTTTTATTTTGTGATCCACAGTTTGAGATTTGTAGAAATATGAGATTTGTAAAATACTGTGAATTGCAAAAAATATGTGTGAGTTTTATTTTGTGGTGCACAAAACATGCACACACGTGTGATTTTTTTTAAAAATACGTGTGAATATTTTTAAAACACGTGTGAGTATTTATTTTGCGGTGCACAAAACATGCACACACGTGTGAATATTTTTAAAACACGCACAAGGTATATTGGCACTAAATTCGCTCCATACCCTGCACGGGGCAAAAAGTCCACAGCCCGGTCCTCCTAAGACACGACAAGGTTCTGCGATATAATAAGCCAGAGTCCGACAAAAAACAAATTATATTTGATTGCATTTTTTTTAAATGAAAACTAAAAAAATTGAAATCGAAAATCGACTTTTCAGAGAAATAAATCTGGATTTTATTTTTAGGCCAAATCGAACAGCCCTACCGTGATGCCAATCCATGGGTGCTGCAGAATAATCAGATAATATTTGGAATTCATCAATATCACTTCAGTAAAACAGACCTGAGCTGCAGCACTGTACTTGAGTTCTTTTTCCATCCACCCCAACTCTCTTCACCAAAGATTGCCAATCTACAAGCTAACAACGCATCACGTTGTGACGCTTTGTGAGCTTGTAGATCGTCTGTTTTTGGTGAACCTTCCTCCAGAATAGGGATGCTGGGGTTCACAAGTGTTTTAACGTCAGTTATAAAGTTATTTTCAGTCAGTGCTGATGGAAACCTACCGTAATATGATATAAGATTCTAAAAAAATGAACAGCGTATGTCAGGGCGGCCATGGATTAAAGTGTTATTTACAGAAAAGGTTTGGAAACCTCTGGTGTATAGGCTAGTCAATCTAAGGTTTGACCCAAAAGAAATTGCAATTGTAATGGTTCAAGGTTTTTTATGATCCTTAGGGTCATCCAAATAACATATTAAAAGTTGTGAATTATATATTTAGTGGATCAAGGTAAATTTAGGGGGTTCAAGTTTGGGTCCATTCACTACTATACAGGAAAAAATAGACCCCCCAAAAATCTTCTTTAAGTAGCATGTGAGGGGTCTAACTAGGGGTTTTTCATGGTCCTGAATCCATTACAAGCATTCGTTTTGCACAAAAAACATTCGTCGGGTTAAAAACGGACACCACAAAACGGAGCTGACCCCAGAAAAGTGATGACTCATCACTAAACCATAGTTCTATGGGTCCGTTTTAGCCCAAGGAATGTTTTTCGTGCAAAACAAATGCTTGCAATGGATTCAGAATCATGACAAACCCCTAGTTAGACCCCACACATGCTACTTAAAGAAGATTTTTGGGGGGTCTTTTTTTTCCTGTATAGTAAGTGAATGGACCCAAACTTGAACCCCCTGAATTTACCTTGATCCACTAAATATATAATTCACAACTTTTAATATGTTATTTGGATGACCCTAAGGATCATAAAAACCTTGAACCATTACTATTGCAATTTCTTTTGGGTCAGGCCCTTTTTTAGCTTAGATTGACTGGCCTAGTATGCTGTGTATGCATGCATACATACATGTCACCTTTCCCACACGTGTCCACAAGAGGGTGCTGCTGGTCAACTATGCACACCTCTACAGTGTGTTGTCTTGTTTCACTCAGGTGTTTCCCCTTCTTCTTGGAAATCTCAACCTTTCAATTTCCATTTGAGGTCTATAGTGGAAACATTTCACAGGATGTGTCTGAAAAGGATTTGTTGCTGGTCTTGGTCATGTTTTAGGTTTGTTACCATGAAGTTCATTCACGTAAATAATCCACAGTCATCCGTGTCATTCAGGTGATAGTCAGTACCTCCCTGCATTCCGATGTGATTTGTTAAAGTACGACTTCACCCATTTGAACTCATTTACTGCCCCAACCCGAGGATCCCGAGAAAAAGCAGTTGGTCCAGGCCGCCGCGTCCGAGAATTTAATTTGATTTCATTCATATAAAACAATCAAAGGTCGGATCGCTTTTTTAGGGGACGGGACAGACAACACGTTCGACCGTGCTGTCAAATCCCCTGCATTCACTTCCTTGTTTACGCAGCACCGCTGCTAGTGTGCAGTACACGTGTGGTGCATGAGCCGTGCACCATTGTGCACGTTAAAAGGTGAGAAAATGGTGGCACGGAAAGACATAGGACACCATTTTTGGTGGCAGGGAATGTGTAAAGTTGTTTATTTACCTCTTTTGTAAAGCGACTTGGGGTACCTTGAAAAGCCATATATAAGTCTGTATTATTATCAGGGTTCCCACGGTCATGAAATTCCTGGAAATGTTTTGAATTTAGGAAAAATATTTTACCAGTACTGGAAAAGTTTTGGAATTGATCAAGGGTCCTGGAAGGTCCTGGAAAAATAGCTATGCATTGCCTTTCGTTATTGATTTTGTTAATACCTCCTGAAATGACAAATTAAACATTGGCCAAATTGTCAAATATTAGAGGCAGAAATTGTGAAAATAGCAGATCGGCTATTTTCACAATAAAACCGTGTTATACAAAATTCCTCTACTGTTAGTGCTCGTCAGGGTGCCGGGGTCCCCAGTTCAAATATGATTATTTCGTGGGTCACTCCACATAGGAGTAAGCGACTCGTTATTGTTATATAGTCCTGGAAATCGGGTTAAATATTCTGGAAAAGTTTTGGAAAGGTTTTGGAAATTAATTGGTAAAGATGTGTGGGAACCCTGTATTATTATTATGTTGCAGGTTTCCATAGCAGAAGACTGGAGTTACGGCAGTAATTTCACCTCCCATCGGCAGCACCACGAGTCTGGGAACCATCAGATGTTACAGCAGGCAGCTCTACATTTCCACCTGCCAAACTCCTCAGACCCCTTAAAACAGTATACAGATACGCTCTACATCACACAGGTAAAACAAACTATAGACCAGGGGTTTTCAAAGTGGGTGACGGGGCACCCTGGGGTGCCGCGACCGCGAGATAATTTGATATTATTTGGAATTTATTTGGACACTTGAAAAAAATGTTTAGTATCATTTTAAACTTGAAGTACAAAGTTATTTTCAGTCAGTTCTAACCA
The DNA here is from genome assembly GCF_963921795.1 of Nannobrachium achirus. Taxonomy (NCBI): domain Eukaryota; kingdom Metazoa; phylum Chordata; class Actinopteri; order Myctophiformes; family Myctophidae; genus Nannobrachium; species Nannobrachium achirus. The sequence goes on along the minus strand of NC_137827.1, from coordinate 56,058,859 downwards.
AAATGGCTATTATCTCAACGTTTTCCTCGCAACATAATCACTAAAATATCGTCACTGTCAGGAAGAAACCTCTGTCGCACAAAACTAGTGAAAACAGCCGATCTACAAGCACACAACGCCTCGCAATGCGAGGCGTTGTGTGCTTGTAGATCTGCTGTTTTCACTAGTTTAGTACATTTTATAGATGATAAGTATAAAACGAACGGTTTCCACCCGACAACGATGATATGCTATAAATATAAAGGTGCTGGGAGTGAAAACTATAATGTAGGGGTGCCTCGGATTAAAAAAATATTTATGGGGTGCCCTGCATGAGACCAAAAAGTTTGGGAACCCCTGCTATAGACACACTCCTCGGATGGCAAATCACAACCTCCATTCCAGATTTCTCACATGACCCTCTTCTTGTGCTATCATCAGGCCGGTACACAGTATCTCTAAAGTCATGTCATCAACATGGATCAGTCCCATTTCCCATATTCCCTCCTGATTGGCTGTACGCTAGCCTTCTAAAGTTTGTGTATGCTACGTGACGGTCGCTTATCTCCCGATTAGGGAGTCTTACTGGTATTATAGTGTTACGACCCGGCCTAGGGGTAACCACGGTGCAACATGATAAAGTGGAACTCTTCTCACAAGAACTACCAGCAACAGAGAATGTTCAGCCAAAACAATAACCTAAAGGAAATGGCAAATCAGAAATAAAACATTGCTTTAAAGTTAATGTTGACAGTCCTAGGTTCTGCTTAACTAGTTAAAGGTAGGGTAAATGATTTCACTTCAGTTTCAGTGTTCATGTAGGTGACGGGCAGGGGCCTTCCTCCAATCATGATCAAGTGGGGGCAGGCCTTGGTGCGCGTAAGTCCCGCCCCCTCTCGACCATGATTGGAGGAAGGCCCCGCTCTATCCTGATTGGAGGAAAACCAACAGTCACCCAACAGTTTTGGTGGAGCAACTGAAACTGCTTTTTTCTCCTCACAGGGGATATGGGTTGAAGTCCTATATGGACCAAACACTATAGTAACTAGTCTCTCTCTCGGTCGTCCTCAGACGAGCTTCCATCGGAGTCTCCAATCCTTCCGGTTCTCCATACACCCGGCCAGCTCCGAAGAGCTTTCAGCTCCCGCATCCTTCTTCAGGACGTCCACACACGTTAACGCGGAACGTCCTCGCGATCGATGCATAGACCCATTTTGTTATTGTTTGAGTTAAATGAAACCACTTACCCTACCTTTACTGTCCAGGTGATGCAGGCACAGTGTGTGAAGACCCAGACGGAGTTCTATCGCAGAAGTCGGAGTGAAATCCTTCAGGGCAAAGGTCACACCATGGGCGCTCTCTACTGGCAGCTCAATGATATTTGGCAGGCCCCGTCCTGGTCCTCTATTGGTATGCATGTCTGTCTCTCTCTCTCTCTCTCTCTCTCTCTCTCTCTCTCTCTCTCTCTCTCTCTCTCTCTCTCTCTCTCTCTCTCTCTCTCTCTAGGTGGTCCTCAGACGAGCCTTCCATCGTCGCTTCCAGTCATTCCGGTTCTCCATACATCCGGCCAGTTCATTGGTGCTTTGCGCTCCTGCGTCTTTCTTCAGTACATCCACACATGTTAGTATGGGACGTCCTCGTGACCGGTGCCCATGTGTTGGTTCCCACAGCACCAGTTTACTGGCTGGCAGCTCTTGGTGTCTTTGGCAGTGTCCTGCAAGTCTCATTCTCCTGGCTGCTATTTTATCGCTTACCCTTAATATTCCAGCTATACAGATTCTTGTTGGTGACATGTGCACTCTTGCTGATGTTGAGCACTACATGTAACATTCTGGTGTAGCACCCGTCTAGAGACTTCTGCAGAGTTGGCTTCAGGGTCCAGCATTCACTGCCATATAGGAGAACAGACTCTACCGTCACATAGAAGAAGCTGAGTTTGGTTTGTCGGGGGAGGTTGGAGTTCCATACGCTGGCCATGCCATTCAGCCGAAGGCCAACCTTGGCACACTCTGACTCCTCTCTGCTCAAGAGCTCCTGTGCTTGCTCCACATGGTTGGAGAGTAGGCTGATGTCAAGATTCTGCTCTCGTCCACTGATGGCCTTCCTGAGCACACAGTCCAGGACTATGACAAAGAGGAAGGGGGCTAGGGTGTCTCCTTGCATTACCCCAGCCAGGATGTCAAACTCCTCACTGGGTCACCACCTTGGCCCGTGTTCCTGGGTACATGGTCTCTATTGCCCGGAGCAAGTTGGGAGGGACACCGTAGGCCTTCAGGATCTTCATGGGATGCCATGATTTTTTCACCCCCTAAAAACATGATGATCAGGTTCTATGGCAACCAAAAATACACAGGGAAGGCAAATCTGCACCCGGTGGTCTATTAGAGTAACCCCTTTAATAGAACGTTTTGACATCAACAATACTTAATCCCGTACTTGTTTTTAAAGCTTAGAGCAAGGCTATTGAACAATAACAAATAAGGGAGCCAGATTTGACTAATCTTATTAAACAAGGAGGCCAGACATTCTCGTCATGATGTCTGCTTAAACAATGATCAAACACAATTAGGTCAATAGGATTTCATTGCATCAGTACATCACTATTTTATCAGTTCTGTTTCAGTGTCAAACAATATCATTGTATTGACACTACTTGACAATACTGTTAGTAACTAACAACAGTAACAGTAAAAGCAATCATTACATTTTGCCCTAAAATCACGCAAATCGGTACACACTTGCTCTACACTCATGTCATCAACATGGATCTGTCCCATATAGCGCCACCATCAGGCCGTTTTTCTGGACACTGCTCCTACACATTTTGGCCTAAAATCACGCTGCGACCTGGCGGTCGCTTATCTCCCGATTAGGGAGTCTTACTGGTAAATAAGGAACACATTTGTATGTCTTTTTAACACTGTTGAATTGTAACTGGCATATCAAACATATAATTTTCCAAATGTCTGTCTGAGTGAGTGTCTGAGTGAGTGTCTGTCTGTCACAGCGTTTCTCCTCAGTGGCTGGAGCAATTGATCTGAAATCGCATCACCAATAGCATATGAACACACCTAACATAACTGTGAAGCCCGTTTGTCACTTTCACAAATCATATGCTGTATATTAACATTTTTATGGTGTATCTATATCTATTTAGCCTACAGTACCTTTTGTGACCACACATGTTAAGGGAGGGGCGCTGTTGTTCAGGCCATGCACAATCACACACAAACACACACACACACACACACACGGGGGGGGGGGGGGGGTAGTGTGTGTGTGTGTGTGTATGTGTGTGCAGGCGGGGGGGGGTGCACATCATTTCAGAGCTCATATCTTTGAACGGGTAAGGGCTAGTCCTAAGTGAAGCAAGTGTTCATGTGCAAGAAGCTGGCTTGACATGTTTATGAATTTCACAGAAAATCTGCTCTGTCTAAACACGTTCATAGCCCAGAGACTTTTTCCTCTAAAGCCAGCTTTTCATCAAGATAATGATGTCGCTTATTTTGCCCCCAATTTCAGAGTTTGGTGGAAAGTGGAAATTGCTTCACTACTTTGCTCAGGACTTCTTTGACCCTGTGCTGCCAGTGGCCTTTGAAGAAAACGGCTCCCTACTGATCTACGCCGTTTCTGACCAGAGTAGTGACCTGAAACTCAGGGCTGTGGTAGGTCACTTCTGATTGATTGATTGATTGATTGATTGAGCACTTTATTGAAAATACATTTGAATTCAAAATGATAAAAACACAAGAAAGGCCGACGGCTTGTTTCGATTGTTGTCCTTTTGTGGAAGGGAGGCTGGGAGCAACCACACAAGTACAAATACACCACTCGAGTCAACAGTGTTTAATAAGCTAAGAAATACTACGGTATTTATTCATAGTAATAAGTATTAACAACTATGTCTTGCCAATATACCAATATCATGATATCAAGATATCATCTGGGATTTGGGATATCTTAATACTGTTTTTTTTTTGTTTTTTTTCTACTGATTTTAACGCGTGGCACCGAGTGGCGCGCTGCGAGCTTGTAGATCTGTTATTTTTTTTAAATCGTGACAATTTGAGCAAGCCTTTGAATATTTTGACCTGATTCTATAAATGTCTCCTAAAACAGGTTTCTGAAAAACCTATGTTTCTATGTCAGCGATGCTCAAACGCTTTCAAGGACCCCCAAAATTACATGTATTTGGCCGCCGACCCCCACCTCAAAATATGTTGTTCTAGGGACCCCTCCCCCAGAAGCAAAGTTCGAGTTACAAATGTTCCCTTTAAAAAATACACATATTCAAAGATGTTCACAGATTTTCACGATTTTCAAAAATAGCAGATCTACAAGCTCACTGCCGCGCTGCGAGCTTGTATAGCTGCTATTTTTCAATAGCTGAAGTATAACGCCCCTATCATAGTCCGCGGTGAAGAGTTATCCACCGCAAATTTTAGGTGGATAGCTTTCCACCGCGGTGCCGACTATGATAGGGGCTTAAAATAAGTCCTGGTCTAAATGGGTTAAAAAACGTGCTCCCTGTCGCCAGGTGTCCGCGTACGCCTGGAACAGTCTGGCCTCTGTGTGCACAGTGCAGTCTGACCTGACTCTGGTGCCAGGCGGGAGTGCTTTGGCCGTTTTCAACAGGCCGATCAGTGCCCTGCTGTCAGGATGCGGCGGCTGCACCCGCCTCTCATGCCTTCTCCTCTTCCACCTGGAGGACGCCGGCGGCCGCCGCCACGGACCCGTGAACCACCACTTCCTGAGCTCGCCCAAAGAGGCCCAGGGGATACAGAGGCCTAATATCACAGTAAGAAAGACGCCATACAGGCACATGCACACATATACATCAAAGGGGGCTTGAGACCCCCTGCCCCTTTATCCATGCCCTCTCCAGACCATGAATGCCGTTTTTATTATGGTGAAAGAAATGCAGATGCCTTCTTTCCTTTCCATACCTGAAGGCAGCATTCGAGAGAATTGCGTTGTCCAAACTCTCCTGAACTTGAATGCAGCATCTTATGTTGAAAGTATTGCCCTCTGTGTAGAAATCCATGCATATGCCACATCTGAGCTTGGCCCAACGCCACACCACCACACCACTCCACACCGCCCACTTGTGCCAGGTTTTCCACTACAAGGACCTGGGTAGAGTGGTGTGAATGTGGTACTAAAAAGTATCCACTCCAGAGTAGTTCTGAGCTAGGCCAAACGGGCCGAACACTTCATAATGACTGATAACTCACTGACTTTTCAGACCACCAGGATATAGGCTAGTTGTAATGCATGGTAATAGATTCTATTGTGTTATAATCACTGTTATAATCCATTTGTGTATTATAATTAGGATAGTTGTAAATCCATTTTAACAATTTATATTGTATTATAATCACAGTTAAAGGGGTCAATCTGTTTCTTACTGATAGCTGGTGTACATTAGGGGTGCCACAATACTGAACTGAACCGGTATACCGAACCGAATGGCCCTGTACCGAACCCAACAGCCCATACCGAACCGAATTTCGGGTGTGGCCACATAAAAACATATACCTGTAACTCTTTCTGTACACTTTTTTGGAAAAAATCTTCCTCCTAGTATAATCATGATAACTGATTATCATGTTTTAGGGGGGAAACAAATGATTGCACCCCATCTTTAAAATTAACTGAACATTTTGGATTCTTTATTTTTTCATTTTCAATTTTTACTGTACCGAAACCGTGAGCAAAAAACCAAGATATAAACCGAACCGTGGGCTGACTGAACCGTGGCACCCCTAGTGTACATGTGTGATTATTTTGGGGATCGCCCCCTGAAAAGGTCGAGAACCACTGGTTTAGAGACCCTGTGTGATTTAGTGTTTTTGTTCCCCCCCCCCCCCCCCCCTCCCCTTGCAGGCCAAGTTCCAGGAGGACGATACAGGATACACTGTGGTCCTGCAGACTCACTCTATCGCACTTTTTGTTTGGCTGGATGTGGCTGCCGTCCCGGGAAGATTCAGCTCAAATGGCTTCCTGATGGCTTCTCCCAACAGGACGTTAAACTTCTACCCGTGGGCCCCCACCAGCGTGGAAGAGCTGTCCGGGGCCTTGACGGTCGTCTCACTGAGAGATGTGTATTGATGATGACCAGGCACGTGCACACAGACATCAAAGGGGGCTTGAGCCCCTGCCCTTTAACACATTGAGTGCCTTTTAATTGCAGAGTGCCACGCTATTTTCTTTTTTGCGATAGTATTTTCTTTCACTCAGAACAGAAAAATGTCAATCGCGGCCATCAGTGCTTTTGTAACGGCCGGTAGAGAAGGTCTCGTTTTAAACATGAAGCTGGAGTTGGATTAGGAGATAAATCCTGGCTTGCCCAATACTGGCTTGTATTGGGCAACCGGGCTTCCTGGTCATGTGATCTCCCGTTGCATTTTGGGAATTGGAGTGTTTCTCTTCAGCCGCGGCTGCCTCGTAAAGTGAGTTACAGTTTGATATAAAACAATAACCGACGTGTCAAACGTGTCGTCGGCACTCGGAGACATCAAAGAGTTTGACGTGTGGGCGCTTTGTGGGTATCCGATGTCTTAAAGGAGTAGTTCACCCCCAAAATGACTTTTTTTCTATTGATTACTCATGCCATGGAGAGTAGAGTTCAATAATATTTTTTGTTTTTTGTCACATTCCTAAGACAAAAATTTGATTCGAGTAAATTCATTGATTCCGGATGGGGACCCGTTTCGAAACGGGTCCCCATCCGGAACGAATGGGGGTAAATTTATTGTTATCACATTTTTGTCTCGAATGCGACAAAAAACTAAACATATTATTGAACTCTAGTCTCCATGGCATGAGTAATCAATAGAAAAAAAGTCATTTTGGGGGTGAACTACTCCTTTAATCCGTCTGTAAAAACAGTGCCCTCTCCAGACCATGAATGTAGTTTTTACTATGGTGAAAGAAATGCAAATGCCCTCTTTCCATGCCATACCTGAAGGCAGCATTCAAGAGAATTGCCTTGTCCATACTCTCCCTCTCTGCCCTCTCTATGTAAAAATCCATACCGTACACCACATCTCTAGTATTGACTTGATTATGTTCTTGACTTGTTTAGTTCAGTGTGGTATCAAGCAGCGCGACGCGGTGTGAGCTTGGAGGTTCGGCTATTTTTGATATTTTCACCAAAAGCCCCTGACTCTTACATTCTCTGGACGTCCCTGATTGCTGGCTTGATTTAACAAGTTGACCAGGGCCACGGAACGGCAAGGGAGAGAGTCGCCCAAATGGCTCGAAAGGGTAATCCTGTAACTGGAATGCAAATGCCACATGTTTGATCCTCCAGCCAATTGTGTCCTGTTGTCCAGTACTTAAACCCATTTAGAACGGGTACACATGTTGTGTATCATTATTTTATGCTTTAACTATTGAAAAATAGCAGATATACAAGCTCACAGCGCGGCACCGAGTGCCGCGCTGCGAGCTTGTAGATCTGCTATTTTTGAAAAATCGTAAAAATTAGAATTTTGACCCGATTCTATAAGTGTCTTTTGAATCCTTCTAAGATTTTTTGAAAAAACCTATGTTTCTATGACAGCAATCTGGTTAGCCATCATCAAAGAAAAGGTCCTTTTCACTTAACCGGAGCTCAGTTAGTCTGTTCTGTACTATGTCAGTGGTTCTCAAACCTTTTCATGTGAAGGACCCCCAAAATGATATTTATTTGGCCACGGAGCACGGACCCCCATCTCAAAATATTTAGTTCTAGGGAGTCGGGACCCCCCCAGAAGCAAAATTTTAGTTACAAACGTTCGCTTTGAAAATACACATATTCAAAGATTTGCACACATTTTCACGACTTTTTTGAAAATAGCAGATCTACAAGCTCGCAGCGCGGCACTCGGTGCTGCGCTGTGAGCTTGTATATCTGCTATTTTTCACTGGTTAAAGCATTCAATAATTCTAGGCCTAAATGGGTTAAAACTAAAGAGACCTTCCTACATACTGTAGGCTGCCCAGATAGGTGCCATGCAGCTAAATGCCCCCCAAAGGGCAGATAGGGGCACCATGCAGCTAAATGCCCCCCAAAGGGGGTAAATCAATGGAACCATTTTTCTTTATTTTGGTTTCTTGAGTAGCCTATTTTGTAACTAGAAATACTGTTCCTACTAAACAGTGAGGGCTCACATGTAACACCATGTATGGGCATAAAGATCTACCCTTTGGCTGCACCTCATTGGCTAAGGGCCCTGCCTTTGTACTGTCGAGGAGAACTTGACTGATAGATTACGTCATTTTGAGGAGAACTTGACTGATAGATGGGGACTGCCCATAAGTCCGAAGGTTCATTAGTCCGAAGGTTCATTAGTCCAAATGTAGTTAGTGTTACTGAGGTTAGGGTTAGGGTTAGAGTATATGTATCTATCAAGTTCTAGATAAATAATGAAGATAACATACGTGTGCTCGCTGAAACAATTAAATAAGTCTAGTCGTGCTTACTCGAGCTTATCCTTTCAGTTGACCTTGTACCGTAACTGCCATGAAACTGTACCCTTTTCTATGCAAAACTTTTAATACATTCTTCAATCAATCAATCAATCAAATAATGTTTACATCTTGCACTCCATTGAGAATCAAATCAAATAAAAAATAATAAAGCACAAGAAAGGGAATGCTTAAAGGAGTAGTTCACCACTTTTCAACCTGTCTTCATATAATAGGTCCTCACTAATGTTCATAATAAAATAGCACAATTGTTTACTATTCAGTCTGGGTCTCATAGGAGAGCTGTCAAATCCTTCCTACCAGTGACATCATCGTTTGACAAAAAAAAAGATTTTTATTATCACGAGAACAATGGCTTCCGCTTTAACATTGCAACTTTTTTCAGGAATAGAAAGCCTGCAGTTTCTATTAGCTTGCATTTCCCATTGATGATGTCACCGGTAGGAAGGATTTGACCCACCCACAGCTCTCCTATGAGACCCAAACTGAGTAGAAAAAAATTGCGATATTTTATCATGAACATTAGTGAGGACCTATTATATGAAGATAGGTTGAAAAGTGGTGGAGTGCCCCTTTAAGCCTTATTTTCAACACAAAAAAACTGTTTGCAAAAATGAATAAATGGATCAATCATAAATCAAACTGTGTGCGTTTCAATCATTAATCCTTATCTTATGCATTGCTCTTTAGCAGTGTTGCAGTGGTCTTGGGTCGCGCGCCCCCGACGACCCATATCTTTTTTTGAGCCGGGGTCTCGCACCCACCGAAGTTCACACATTGACAACCATTTAACAAAGAAACTAGCCGATTTGCATATCAATAGACCTGTATTAGGTGTCGAGCGACGTCCGCGACCCCCCAAACATTGAATCACCACTGCACCACTGCTCTTTAGTCACCACGTGGAGGCAGCCTGAACAACAAGCAGCAAGCTTGCTTTAATTCTGTCGTCACGCCCCCCCCCCCCCCCCCCCCCCCCCCCCACACACACACACACACACACACACACACACACGCTCGCCTCAACATTGTAGATTTGTTTTCATGTCCAGGCGGCAGGCTGCCGTGCTGTGCTGTTTCATAATTGATTCCACAAACACACAACTGTTTGTGTGGTTACACAGCAGTTATAAACGCCTAGTCATGTCATTGCTTTGGTTTCATCTAAATGCCTTTAAAACCCGGCCGTGAACAGACCTTTAAAGTGTGAGTGAGCGAGCGAGCAGCACGTTGCATGCAGCCGAGCGAGAGAAAGTCACTCACAGCCACAAAGGAACCCATTGAAAAAGTCAGTGTGCTTCTCAGGTGCGTCACACCAAATTTTGGGCCCTGGGTACAAGGATTCACTGCGGGCCCCCCATGAATGTTGACTTTTGAAGAATAGTAGATATACAAGCTCGCCGCGCTGCGAGCTTGTAGATCTGCTATTTTTGAAAAATTGTGAAAATCTGTGCAAGAAACCTATAGGCCTATGTTTCCATGTCAGTGGTGCTCAAACTTTTTCATGTCAAAGACCCCCAAAATGATATGTATTTGGTCACGGACCCCCATCTCAAAATATTTAGTTCCAGGGACCCCCCAGAAGCAGAATTTGAGATACAAAGTTAAAAAATACATATATTCAAAGATTTGCACACATTTTCATTACTTTTCAAAAATAGTAAATCTACAAGCTTGAGCTTATCTAAATATCTAGGGCCCCTCCACCTTGGGCCCTAGAGTAGGCTAACTCAGTCCCACTTTACCCCCCCTTGTGGCGCCCCTGGCTTCTGCGCTACTAGCCTACATGTGGTCGCTCTGCTCAATGGGTCACCTCCATACTACTCTCTCTCTCTCTCTCTCTCTCTGCATGCCGAGGCGAACTTTGAACCAATGAGACGCCAACTAATCTCACCCAGATAGCCTTTACTTGATTATGTTATTGAGTGATCATCAGAATCGGAGGACGGGATTTGGAGCATTTGCACTTAAAGGAGACATATAGAAACATAGGACAGATCGCACTACTAGTGAAGCTATATAGCTAAAGATGGACCTGGACTATATAGGAACTTCAAGGACAGTATGTGCTTGTTTAAGTTTCTAGTCCAAATAAACGGGATTTAGCAATATTTGGGTTAACATTCGCCTGGCACCGCCGCGCCGCAGGATCACAGACTGCCTAGGATTTCATACAACGTTGCCGTTTCACACAACTATTGCTGCTGCAGACCCCGGCAACAATGTATCCTCTCAGGTGTTGTTGGATGATCACATGCTGCCTGATACTTTTTATTTCCCAAGCGCGATGTATCAACGTGGACGAGCAGGCTGGCCAAGGCTATCTGGATCACATCCTGCGCTTTTATGGCCAAAACAAGTCGATTTCAACCAAGAACCTGGAAAACCTGGTGCAGATAATAGCGGCGAGGAGACCCGAACTAATAGCTGAGGAAAACCCACTGGCAGATTTAGAGGTAAGTGCTTATGAATTTGTAACCTAATTAAGTCAGAATATAGGCTAATATAGGCTTCATAAGTGATTCCTCATGTATTAGGCTACAACAGTTTTTTAGTTTTTCCTTTTTGACAATAGTTGACCAAGCAAGAAAATACATGCTTACACTATGTCAGAACATGTAATAATAGCCTATTCGCATTTAAATGGTTTCCTATGGAAATAAGCTTAGTCTTTTCTAGGATCTCCTTTTAGTAGACCTTGTACCAGTGAACTGTACTGTCATGACACTGTACCTTTTCCTATGCAAACTTCTTCTAATAAAGTCTTCAATCAATCAATTAATATTTTAGAATTTTTATTTTATAGTTTTTGACTATTCATAGGCTATAGACTAGCCTATACATGCTTGCAGTTGTATATTCGAATGCATAGCCTTCCTATATGAATAATGACATGTTACTTAATCAGTTTTAACTTTCCTCTCATGATGGAATCATCTGTATCAATAAAACCTCTCCCTCCTCCTCCTCCTCCCCCTGGCCATGCAGTGTCCCTCGGTGCAGCAGATCCTGTCCCAGTACGGGCTGAATGTCAGTCAGCTGACAGTAGAACATCTGGAGAAGATCTGCCCCGCGGTGTTGACTCAGGTGCTGCTGCCCTCCTGTCCCCACACCGCCCCCACGCTGCTGCCCACCTCTGATTACACTGGTGAGCGTGTTGCTTCATACTGTAGTGCAGACAGTGCTTGGGAGTGGGTTGTTGGCTGATTTACCACAGTTTCAGGGTGGTGGCACGAGGCGAGGCCGAGTGCCAAACAACCCTGAAACAGTGGTAAATCAGCCAACAACCCACGAATGGTAAATTGCTTTTCTACCACTTCTACCATATAAATGAAAGAAAACACAGTTGTAACTTGCAAGGTTATTTAGTTACAATCATTAATTGACAACTGCAACACAACAGTGGGCGGGGTCCATGAGCCGACTCAAGGTTGTTTACTGATTTACCACTGTTTTAAGCCAATCAGAATCCAGTATCTGAACATGTGACCACAAAAAAGTGGTAGAAGGTGCGTTTATATAGCGCCTCTGTCCAAGGCGCTTTACAGAGATTGTGCATTGCATTCACACACTGATGGCGGGGGAAACCATGCAAGGAACCAACCTGCTCACCGGGAGCAACCAGGGGTTCAGAGTCTTGCTCAAGGACTCTTCGACACTAACTCTGGGGGAGCCCGGGATCAAACTGGGCACCCTTCGGGAACCCTCCGTGTTCTAAGACGGCAACTCTACCCCTGAGCCACTACATGCCGAGGCGTTGTGAGCATATAGATCAGCTATTTTCACACTTTCTGCCTCTAATATTTGACAATTTGGCCAATGTTTAATTTGTCATTTTAGAGGCATTAAAAAGACGTCACTTTAGAAATGTGCAGATACCCCCTAGTCCAGTCTATACACTTAAATCTTATGTTAGTTTGTTTACTGTTGAGTGAGAAAACATTGTTGCACATTAAGTTAATCATCTGGGGACCCCCCAAAATAATTTGGAGACCCCCCTGGGGGTCCTGACCCACAGGTTGAGAACCACTGCTGGTGTAGTGGAGTAGCAGTAAAAGTTTTGGAAATTGGAAATACTCAAGTTAAGTTCTAAATACCTCAAAATTGTACTTAAGTACAGTACTTGAGGAAATGTACTTTACACCACTGCCTAGCAGCAAACATATCCCACACGTAGAAGGGGGCTGTCATGTTGGATTGAGTCACAACATAGTGGCGACTTTGGTGTTTTGGCGCAAGTTATCAGCCTGAATACACGCTGGGCCATAAAACAAACAGAGAGGATTGTTTGTAAGAGACCAGCAAAACAAATATGGTGCTGGTGCTCTGTGATCTTGGCACACAGTGCTCTTTATGTTGATACTGTAGGCCAGGGGTCCCCAATAGGCGGCCCGCGGGCCATTTGCGGCCCGCGGGGGGCCACTGTCTGGCCCCCACCAACCCCAGTAATAATGGTGGTATAAGAGCAACAACAAAACTAGTATATCGTCATTGTCGGGTGGAAAGCCCGTATCTCAAAATGTGTACGTTCTTTCGTAAAGTAAAGCCCTGCTTCATCAAACAAGGCCGTCGCACAAAAGTAGTGAAAACAGCCCATCTACAAGCACATAACGCCTCGCACCGCGAGGCGTTGTGTTCTTGTAGATCTGCTGTTTTCACTAGTTTAAATCATTTTTAAAATGATAAATGCAAAGCGAACAGTTTTGGACATAAAAGATTTTCACCCGACAACGACGATATCTGAGTAGCGGGAACGCCCCCTGCAATGTTGTGGCCCTCGGCTTGGTACCCTAGACATCATTTCGGCCCTTGGGGAAAATGAATTGGGGAACCCTGCTGTAGGCTATTGGATGCAGTGCCGGTTCTAGAACTCAGGTGGCCGTGGCCCTATGCAAGATTATTTTAGGTGGCCCTCCACTGACGATGCGCTCGAAAAAGTTTGTGTGTTTGTTTTATGTTTTTATTTGTATTTATTTGTTGCTGATACGGGCGGATACAGGTGTCTCAGCACATTGATTTATTACTGACAGACATGATTGGAGCGGCTGTGTGACTGGCAGGTCACAACACGCACGCACGCACGCACACACGCACGCACGCACGCACGCACGCACGCACGCACGCACGCACGCACGCACACACACACACACAGTCATAACCACTGCAGCACAGCATGGGCACACAGACACAACTTCATAAGGAAAGACTATGAAGGGGCCTGTGGGCCACTGGTGGATTGCATAATGCAATGTTCAACTTGCATTCAACTGCATGTGGCATATTATCAAATTATTCTGTTGTGTCTTATGTGAGATCTTTGTTTTATAGCATGTTAAAGGACACTGCTCCTACACATTTTGCCCTAAAATCACGCAAAGCGATACACAGTATGTGTAGACTCATGTCATCAACATGGATCTGGCCCTTTTAGCGCCACCATCAGGGCGATTCTTTTCAAACACATTTTTGGACACTGCTTCTACACATTTTGGCCCAAAATTACGCAAAACGGTACACTGTATCTCTACAGTCATGTCATCAACATTTTTGCAAAACACATTTTTGGACACTGCTCCTACAGATTTTGCCCTAAAATCACGCAAAGCGCTACACAGTATCTCTAAAGTGATGTCATCAACATGGATCTGTCGCATTTCCCATATTCCCTCCTGATTGGCTACCATTGCCTTCTAAAGTTTGTGTATGCGACCTGACGGTTGCTTATCTCCCGATTTAGGGAGTTTTACTGGTAAAACTAGTTCAGGGATAGGGGATACAGGACATACAAATATATACACATCACATATTCTCCCTGCGATGTGGCCCCTTAGTGTTTGTGGCCCTAAGTGACCACTTATGTTGATTATGCCAAGAACCGGCATAAGCACCCTGCTGTAATGATAAAAAATGTTGGGTCATGATGACCGTGGATAAATGGAAGAATAGCTTACTTTGTATCCCCCCCCCCCCCCCCCCCCCCCCCCCCCCACACACACACACACACAGTGGTGAACTGTGTGAACAAAAAAACAATAAATCAAAAGGAAACGTCTGTACAACAGCTTTCTGCGCCAAACTTGTGTCCTCAGAACGGTGTGTTGTGTTTGCGCAGACTTTTCCTTTTGAGCTTGTACTGTAACTTGTTTCCCCCCCCCCCCCCCCCCCCCAGACACTCTTTTGAATAACAAGGCAGTAAACTCATTTTTGTCATAAGACTTTCTTTTTTTAACCCATTTAGGCCTAGAAATGATTGAATGCTTTAACCAGTGAAAAATAGCAGATATACAAGCTCACAGCGCGGCACCGAGTGCCGCGCTGCGAGCTTGTAGATCTGCTATTTTTGAAAAAGTCATGAAAATGTGTGCAAATCTTTGAATATATGCATTTTCAAAGTGAAGGTTTGTAACTCAAAGTTTGCTTCTGGGTGGTCCCTGGAACTAAATACTTTGAGATGGGGGTCCGTGGCCAAATACATATCATGTTGGGGGTCCTTCACATGAAAAGGTTTGAGAACCACTGACACTAGTAGTCTCTCAAGAACAGACTAGCTGAGCTCCAGTTAAGTGAAAATTTAGGACCTTTTCTTTGACGATGGCTGGCCAGATTGCTGACCTAGAAAGATGACTTAAGGCCCATTCCCACTGGGCCAGATAACAGATATCTGGAGATATTTCTCCAGATATTTTTCCATTCATAGTGGATGGTAGATACAGATAAAAAAAATATATACCACAGATATTTGCCACAGATACTTTTATCTGTGGCAAAACATTTTTTTATCTGTATCTACCATCCACTTTGCATGGAGAAATATCTGGAGAAATATCTCCAGATATCTGTTATCTGGCCCAGTGGGAATGGGCCTTTAGAAGGATTCAAAAGACACTTATAGAATCGTGTCAAAATTCAAATTTTCACGATTTTTCAAAAATAGCAGATCTACAAGCTCGCAGCGCGGCACTCGGTGCCGCGCTGTGAGCTTGTATATCTGCTATTTTTTTATATTTAAAGCATAAAATATTGCATCATATTGTGTTCAGGCCTAAATGTGTTAAAGTAAGCACAAGGATAAATGTAAGCAATTTACCCCGAGTGAGAGGACATTATGCTCTGATAATGTCCTGTGTTAGGGTGTTATCGGACGAGGCGAAGCCGAGTCCGATAACACCCTAACACAGGACATTATCAGAGCATAATGTCCGACCCCGAGTGGTAAATAGCTTTTCTACCACTTTTTCCCTTATACATGAAAGAAAACACATAGTTGTAACTTGCAAGGATCTTAAGTTACAATCATTATTGCCTATAAAACGTCCGCGAGACAGCAGATAGTTCCACCAACAACATCTTCTACTCACCAACAGATGGCGCCAACTCCATACTAATCCATGCGTCTAGCTTACAGCTAAGCTAACGTCAGTTAAAAGCACAAATAGTAAATAGAGGCTGTTCGCTTCCAGAAAGGCATAGGTTCAGAGAAAAGGGGCTTTAAAGTTGGCGGATTGCATTGGATCCAAATAAATCGGCGACGATAGTACGCACGTTAGTAAACATAGGACCGCTGCGACCTTCATTTGTTGGTTGGGGGAAAGGTGTTCCGACTACCTCCTGAAGTCCCCGGATGTACACTGAGGCGCATTGATCTCGGACACACAACTTTGCGGCAGTTGTCCTCTCATAACCTCCGGAATTTAGCCAATCAGAATCCAGTATTTGAACACGTGACTCGAAAAAGTGGTAGAAATGTATTCCACCCCAATTACAATGCTCCCCAGCCTTTTCTTCCACATGTAACCCTATAGTGTAGCTCATGACCCTTAGGTTTTGAATACATAATCCCAGATGTCAGAGAGATGAATTACATTCTCTTTATTCAAGCACAAAAAATAGTTACAGGTAGGTACAGTACCGACGGAGAGAAATATTAACAACTTACAGAATGTCACGTTACATACCAACAAGCGGTGCAAGTACTACAATTTCACTAGCTCTGGTCCATAGCGTTAGTGGAGTTCTCCCTAACGCTATGTTCCTCTACCTCCCAAATCCGGAAAGACCCGTCGTAAAGACCCGTCGTCTGGTCCGAAAATAACAAAAACTGCTTCGCCCCTCACCAAACCAAAGGTATCGTTGGACAGTTGAAAGCTTACTCTACTTAGTGGACGCGGTCTGAGCCCCCCCCCCCCCCCACGACACGATTACAATACATTTCTAGGGCGAAATGAAAAATATTTCACCGGATGGAGACTCCATTTCTTCTAGTTTTTCACTATTTGTCGTCGCCATCAAGGTGCCAACTCACTACTGCCGCGCAGGTCAGAGGACTGAATTACACAGAACATAAGTCTCATTGGGTGTTATTCAACTCTGCGACGTTGGAAGCGCTATTCCGTAAAAACAGTCTTCAACCAGGAAGAGCGTCCCCATCCGGTGGAATATTTTTCATTTCGCCCAAGAAATGTATTTTAATCGCGTCGTGGGGGGGGCTCAGACCGCGTCCACTAAGGGAGGCTCTCTCCATTCCGACATGTCGCCACTCCGAAATTGACTTATTATTGTCGGAGTGGCGACACTCCCATGGGCCTAAGGTTTAGGGTTAGGGTTAGAGATAGGGTTAGTGTCGGAATGGAGACATGTCGGAGTGGAGAGATGCACTCGTCCACTAAGTAGAGTAAGCTTTCAACTGTCCACTGATACCTTTGGTTTGGTAAGGGTCGAAACAGTTTTTGTTATTTTCGGACCAGACGACGGGTCTTTCCGGATTTGCCAAGGTATTTGGGAGGTAGAGGAACATATAGCGTTAGGGAGAACTCCACTAACGCTATGGACCAGAGCTACAATTTCACATGCAGCGGTGCACCTGTGTTGTTTGATCTCACTGTCTGCCTTCTAAACAAGACCTGCCATTATGTCCTTATGGAAATCTGGCAAACGCATAGCAGGAATGAAACAATTGTTCTTTTCTCTCTCTCTCTCTCTCTCTCTCTCTCTCTCTCTCTCTCTCTCTCTCACTGAGAGAAAGGACATGATTCTGTCTAGCTGGGAAGCAGGAGTGTCGCACCAAATTCTGGGCCCTGCGTACAAGGATTCACTTCAATTCTTTTATGCTTTAACTATTGAAACATAGCAGATATACAAGCTCACAGCGCGCTGCTATTTTTGGAAAAATCGTGAAAATTTGTGCGGAATCTGACTATCTCAAATCCTTCTATGGTTTAAAAAAAAAAAAAAATCACACCCGTGTGAAGTGGAGCTGTGTGGTGTGTGTGTGTGTGTGTGTGTGTGTGTGTGTGTGTGTGTGTGTGTGTGTGTGTGTGTGTGTGTGTGTGTAGATCATGTGTACCGATTTTTTTGACATTTGAAGAAAATATGTAGGAAAAGGAGCAAAAAGTGTGTTTTGGAGAAAATTCAAGATGGCGGAAAATCTATCCTGGCGCAAATGGGCGTGGCCTATATGGGGAGATGCGTCTTGACCCAAGGAATCCAGGGAAAAAAGAATTTTAATTTTCCGATCCACGGTTCAAGAGTTACGGGGCAAAACGTAAAGTGGGCCGTTATAGCGCCACCATGAGGCCGAGTGATGTAATTATTTTTCGATTCATTCTTAAAATCATTATGAATCTCCTCTCCGAGGTTTGAAACTGTAGCTCCTATGGTTTACGAGAGAAAAATACTTGAAAGTGATTTCTTGCATTGTCCCATTATAAGTCAATGGGGACAATTAAGCGTAGTTTTTTGCCGATTACGTCGGCATGGTAAGGCGGATCGGAACGAAAGGTAATAGAACACCATTCCCGGCCGAGCCGCACATTTTGATGTATATATTGCGCGAGTGGCGTAAATGGTGCGGCACTAGTTACGCGCCGAAGTCAGGCTACATACACACAGACACACACACAGACAGACAGACAGACACACACACACACACACACACACACAGACCCACACAGCCACGTATAGGGAGCCTGTGTTTCACACAGCTCCAAAAAGCTGTTTCTATGTCAGTAGTGCTCAAACTGTGAAGGACCCCCACAATGATATATATTTGGCCACGGACCCCCATCTCCAAATATTTAGTTCCAGGGACCCCCCCAGAAGCTACTTTGAGTTACGAATGTTTGCTTAAAAAATACATAATTCATTTTGCACACATTTTCACGACTTTTCAAAAATAGCAGATCTACACGAGTGCCGCGCTGTGAGCTTGTATATCTGCTATTTTTCAATAGCTAAAGTATAAAATAATAGGGCCACCTTGGGCCCTAGTAACTCAGTCCCACTTTCACCCCCCGTGTGACGCCCCTGACTGTCCGTGCGGCCAGCTGATGACAGCAGTAAGGTTTCAGTGTCACATTCCAGCAGTGATCTCCTGTGGCGGAGGAATATGAAAGCTTCACAAATGGCCTCAAATTGACTCTTGGACTCATTGATCTGCCCTGGAATATCATATTCCCTGCTTCAGTTGTGTTGACAGTGCAGGCTGACAGTCAGCGCAGGGTTAGAATTAGATGTGATCAGGGTTCCATTTGCTCGTAGGGGTGTAACGATATAGTAACTGTATCGAAATATCGTTTTTAACTTAAACAATCGAAGTATATCGAAATGAAAACAGCTAAAATCGAATCGTATTGTTTTATTTTGTATCGTATCGAATCGACAGTGCAAAGAATCGATTGTATCGATACTACCTACTTGTGCATTGTATTTAGTATTTTTAAGAAGAAAAAATTAAAAGGAGGGGTTTAATTACTTTTCCCTTCCATATAGCTACACTGTTCTATCGATAAATGTGTGTAATCTCTGGGTTCATGTCAAGGTGCAGGTTTGTAAATATACAATGTGCATGTATTTGGAAGATAATCACTGTGTTTACTTATTTATATCCAAACTAATACATGTTTCCCTTAAAAACCTGCACTATCCACACCTTTCACACAGATTTAATTTCTTTGCTAAATAGTTACTATATCGATTTTAAATCATTAAATCGAATCGTATCGTATTGCCATGAATGAACCAATATCGCCCATGTATCGTATCGTCAACCATGTATCGTGATATGCATCGAATCGCTATTAAAATGTATCGTTATACTCCTATTTGCTCGGAGTCCAAGCTTCTGCTTCTGATAACCATTTCTTCTTGTCATTCCTTCCTTCCTCTGTGAGACTGAATGCATGCATTTCCTGTTGTAGAGATGTAGACACTGTTGGATATTAAAGGGATATTCCACTTTTTAAAAACAACTTTTGGTCATTTCATTTTCTACTCAGGTTGTTGGGAACATCCCGGACCCATTGTTAAGTTGCTTGATTCAGTGTTTAGATATTTAATATTCATTTTATCAGACACCTCCCCTTCCTATACAAACCCTTAAATAGCCGACCTCCAAGCTCACAACGCGTCGTCTATTTTTTGATATTTTCACCAAAAGGCCCTTTTAGAGAGTTCAGCCCCTGCCTCTCTAACATTTTCTGCACATCCATGTGTGTGTGTGTGTGTGTGTGTGTGTGTGGTGTGTGTGTGTGTGTGTGTGTGTGTGTGTGTGTGTGTGTGTTTATATATTTTCTTATGACTGTTTCATGTATGTGTACATTGGCCACCTCAACCCACCTTACCTTACTTTTTATAAGGGATGATTAACTTGTAATCAATGGCACATTGCAGAACCATGTTGTTTTATTTATAGCTGACTTATTGATTATATAGGTATTAACAACCTGTAATTAGTCACACCACTTTGATACCAGGGCAATTACCCTTAATGAAAATATTGACCATACTATCTCTCTCTAATTATAGTTATTCTTACAGTTGACATGGTTTACTTTATGTAAGGTCAGGTCATTTGATAATGTCATTACGATGCAATCATTGGGGTCTGCATGTCTATAACTATCATTCTACCTAATTAATTGAATTTCCCTACAATTATTGCAACTAGCCCTTACCCGTTCAAAGATATGAGCTCCAAAATGATGTGCAGTGTGTGGGTTATGGGATGTGCACTGTGCACACAGTATATGAGGGATGGAAAGTAACTTTAACTGGTGCTTGCATGATGTAGGAGCATCAATGTAAGAAACCCGTTTTGTTTAATGGCTACAGAGATACTGTTCCCCCCCCCCCAGCCCGCCCGCCCACCCGCCTGCACACATACCCGCCTGCCTGCACACACACACACACACACACACACACACACACACACACACACACACACACACACACACACACACACACACACACACACACACACACACAGAGCTGGTTAAACATTTTGCCTCAAGCTAGATGCAGAATAGATGTGCCTCATGCTAGATGCAGAATAGATAGTAGATACACCATAAAAATGCTAATATACAGCATACAATTTGTGAAAGTGACAAACGGGCTTCACAGTTATGTCAGGTGTGTTCATATGCTTATGGTGATGCGATTTCAGATCAATTGCTCCAGCCACTGAGGAGAAACGCTGTGACAGACAGACACTCACTCACTCACTCACTCACTCAGACATTTGCAAAATTATATGTTTGATGATGAATTGAATAACACACAACCACTTTCAACACAAGGGTTCCCAGTTCAATCCCGGGCTCCCCCAGAGTTAGTGTGGAAGAGTCCTTAAGCAAGACTCTGAACCCCTAGTTGCTCCCTGTGAGCAGGTTGCTGCCTTGCATGGTTTCCTCTGCCATCGGTGTATGAATGTGTGTGTGAATGGGTGAATGTAATGCACAATCCTTGTAAAGCACCTTGGATAAAGGCAGTGTTAATTTTTTCAGCAAATTTTGATTTAGTCTTAGTCTTAGTCTTTTGAATAACACACCGTTTAGTCTTAGTCCTGTCTTAGTCTTCTGAAATAATTTTTGTCTAGTCTAGTCTTAGTCGACTAAATATCAAAACATTTTAGTCTTAGTCTTAGTCTTTTGGGATTAGTCTTAGACTTTTAGTCTTCGTCTTTTAGGATAGGTTTTTTAGCCTAATATAACCACATAATTATGAACAAGTCATTGTCTTCTACTGCCTGTTACTTGGTCAAAATAAAACATACATAAAATATGTATTTGCCTTTAATTTCATTGCAGTTAAATGCCAGTGTAATTTTTTGCAGCCATTAGTCTTAGACTTAGATTTAGTCTTAGTCTTAGTCTTTTGAATAACACAAATAACAGTCTTAGTCTTAGTCTTAGTCTTTTGGGACTGTTTTAGTCTAGTTTTAGTCTATCGACAAAATATCAAAATCTTGTAGTCTTTTAGTCTTTTAGTCTTAGTCTTAGTCGACAAAATTAACACTGGATAAAGGTGCTATATACCGTTGTTTTGTGTTGAGCTTGGCACGTTTCCTGGAGCAAGCTGCCCAGATCACACATGTCACACACGTCACACGGGTCTTCTTCTTTTTGAACTCTAAAAAAGCACCTGCAATGAAGTGCATTTGAAACTACATTGCAGTGCACATCATGGGGTGATCACTGCTTGCCTCCTGTGAATTGTTTTATTTTTTATTTACGTTCTGTTTATTTCGTTGCTGTGTGAGGTCAGCAGACAAAGTGACGTGAGTGAGATGAAAAAAACCTGGGTGAAATGTGCCAATGTCAACCAGAAACATCGGTAAATGCACCATTTACCGTTTTGCTATTTCGCAAGAGTTCTACACACATACATTTTATCGCTGGTGTTGGACAAAATAAGTAAAAAGGTAAAAAAAAAAAAAAAAAGTAAAGAAATTCCACAACAGCTTGGTGCTCTGTGCAAAAGCATTTCGACCACAAGTAGGAAATAATACAGTGATTTCCTGTTGCAAGGGACTTTTTTTTTTGCAGATAAACCGCTAGTTTCTATTTTAGACAGCAGTTTGGCATCAAAGTCATCAAAGCCCTGTGCCTGGATGAAAACATAATTTGGCCACGCTGTATAACACTGTTTCGCAAGCTCTGGGTCGGGACCCGTTTGTGGGTCACGGACACATTTTTATGGGTCCCTTAATCTTTGTTTCCTACATTTAGTTTTTTAATTATTATTATTCAATTAATTTTTCAAAAAAAAAGGCAATTTTTTCCATGAATTAAAAACAATCCAATGTTTTTCTCCTGTCATTTCATGAAGAAATCAAAGAAACTTCTAAGAAATTCCATAAATTAGAACACAAATGCAGTGAAAATGGCCGATCTACAAGCTCACAACGCGGCGCGAAGCGACGCGTTGTGAGCTTGTAGATCTGCTGTTTTTCACTAGTTTGGGTCCCGTGCAAACATCTAATCTCTCTTTTGGGTCTCAAGCTAAAAAGCTTGGGAACTCCTGCTGCTGTATAACATTAATCCTGACTCTCTTTCATTGTGGTCTCCTTGACAGTGTGGGGCTATGGGTTCCTGGCGGTCACTGTGATCAACCTGGCGTCTCTGCTCGGTCTCATGCTGATTCCCTTCACAAAGAAGTCCTATTTCCCCAAACTGCTTACCTACTTCATCGGCCTCGCCATAGGGACGCTCTTTTCCAATGCCGTTCTGCAGCTCATACCAGAGGTTTGTACACTGGACTTATAAATAATGACCGCTTCATTAGACCAGTGGTTCTCAACCTGTGGCTCGGGACCCCCAAAGGGGTCCCCAAATTATTTGGAGGGGTCCCCGGATGATTAACTTAATGTGCAACATTGTTTTCTCACTCAGCAGTAAACAAACCAACATAAAGTTTATGTGTATTGAGGGTATCTGCACATTTCGAAAGTGACAATTTAAAGCCTTTTTAATAGTTTAAACATTGGCCAACTTGAGGCAGAAATTGTGAAAATAGCAGATCTTTGTGAGCATGTAGATCTGTTATATTCACAATTGAACCGTGTTATACAAAATGTAATGCCTCAACTCTTAGTGCATGTCAGGGTGGGGGGGTCCCCAGTTAAAGTATGATTATTTTTGGGGTCGCGGCCTGAAAAGGTTGAGAAACAATGCATTAGATTAACATGTTAAAATGAAGTGAAGTTTATTTGCACATTCATACTGCGATCGAAGTGGTTCTCAGAGCAACACAGGACACGTATGTGAGGTTATGAGACCAGAGCTTGTGTTTATATGTGTGTTAGGGCTGTCACAATCATTACATAATCGTCTAATCGTGATTTTTCGACATAATCGTGATTATTTTTCATAATCGTCATAATCGTTTCCATGTTGAAAACCGTTCATATATTAAAAAAAGAGTAAAAAATAGTGGAAATAGCCGATCTACAAGCTCACAACGCGTCGCATCGCGACGCGTTGTGAGCTTGTAGATCGGCTATTTCCACTATCAATGTTCTTTTTTAAGTATAAAGTTGTCAAATATGTCAGTAATTTCTTTGTATACTTAGGTTATGTATCATATCTACCATGTGCAACTTCAAAGCCTAAAAGCCAAACAGAAATGTAATTGTCAACAACAAAAACACAATTAAATCGTTAATCGCAATTATTTGAGTGACAATTAATCGTCATGTAAAATGTCATATCGTGACAGCCCTAATTTGTGTTTGTGATTAATTTTGAATGGATGCAGAATTGCAGATACAAGGCTAACGTTGTCCTAAAATCACACAGGCCCTGGGTTTTGATCCGAAAACCGATAACTACGTGGCAAACGCTGTCGGGATATTTGGTGGATTTTACCTCCTGTTTCTCGTGGAGAAAATATTGAAAATGGCCTTGGGAGTCCAAGAGGTAAGTGAACGCTAAGGTTTGAGAGGTGTAGTCTGTGTGAATGTATGGCGCTTCGAAATGCTCTCTCTCGCTCTCTCTCTCTCTCTCTCTCTCTCTCTCTCTCTCTCTCTCTCTCTCTCTCTCTCTCTCTCTGTGTGTGTGTGTGTGTGTGTGTGTGTGTGTGTGTGTGTGTGTGTGTGTGTGTGTGTGTGTGTGTGTGTGTGTGTGTGTGTGTGTGTGTGTGTGTGTGTGTGTGTGTGTGTGTGTGTGTGTGTGTGTGTGTGTGTGTGTGTGTGTGTGTGTGTGTGTGTGTGTGTGTGTGTGTGTGTGTGTGTGTGTGCACGTGCACACATAGACATCAAAGGGGGCTTGAACCCCTGCCCTTTTACCCATCTGTAAAATATACCCTCTCCAGACCATGAATGCTGTTTTTACTATTGTGAAATAAATGCAAATGACCTCTTTCCATGCCATACCTGAAGGCAGCATTCAAGAGAACTGCCTTGTCCAAATTCTCTCTTATGCGGAAAGAGCTGCCCTCTCTGTGTAGAAATCAAGCATCGTAAATAGCCGACCTCCAAGCTCACAACGAGTCCCGCTGCGACGCGTTGTGAGCTTGGAGGTCGGCTATTTTCGATATTTTCACCAAAAGTCCCTTTTATAAATTTCAGCCCCTGCCTCTCTTAACATTTTCTGCACATCCCTGTGTGTGTGTGTGCGCGTGCACGCGCGTGTGTGTGTGTTGGGGGATGGAACGGGCACTGCATATTGTGTATATTTTAATTTATATATTTTCTTATGACTGTTTCATGTACTTTGGCAGCCTCAACCCACCTCACCTTACATTACCTTTTATGAGGGGTGATTAACTTGTAATCAATGGCACGTTGCAGCACCATGTCATTTTATTGATTTATAGCTGACTTATTGATTATAATAGGTATTAACGATCTGTAATTAGTCACACCACTTTGATACCAGAGCAATTACCCTTAATAAAAATATTGACCATAATATCTCTCTCTCTCTCTCTCTCTCTCTCTTAGGGCTGTCAAGATATGACATTTTACATGACGATCAATTGTCACTCAAATAATTGGCGATTAACGATTTAATTGTGTTTTTGTCGTTGATAATTACATTTCTGTTTGGCTTTTAGGCTTTGAAGTTGTACATGGTAGATATGACACATAACCTTAAATATGCAAAGAAATTACTGACATATTTGACAACTTACTACTTAAAAAATAACTTTGATAGTGGAAATAGCCGATCTACAAGCTCACAACGCGTCGCGATGCGACGCGTTGTGAGCTTGTAGATCTGCTATTTCCACTATTTGGGACATTTTTCAAAATTCACGATTATGACAAAATAATTGCGATAATGTCAAATAATCACGATTAGACGATTATGTAATAAT